>NC_133509.1:58327500-58631250 GCF_049354715.1 Callithrix jacchus
GCTAAGATCCACTGGCTTGAAATTCTCACTGCCAGCACAGCAGTCTGAAGTCAACCTGGAATGCTCAAGCTTGGTGGGGGGATGGGAGTTCACATTACTGAAGCTTGAGTAGGTAGTTTACCTGTCATAGTGTAAACAAAGCTGCTGGGAAGTTGAAACTGGGCAGAGCCCACCACAACTCAGCAAAGCCGCTGTAGCCTGATTGCCTCTCTAGATTCCTCCTCTCTGGGCAGGGCATCTCTAAAAGACAAGCAGCAGCCCCAGTCAGGTGCTTATAGATCAAACTCCCATCTCCCTGAGACAAAGCACCTGGGGAAAAGGGCAGCTGTGGGCGCAGCTTTAGCAGACTTAAACATTCCTGCCTGCCAGCTCTGAAGAGAGCAGCAGATCTGAATAAAAATAAACAAGCAAATTCTCCAAGAAATATGTAACTATGTGAAAAGACCAAACTTATGTTTGATTGGTGTACCCGAAAGTGCTGGGGAGAATGAAACCAAGTTGAAAAACACACTTCAGAATATTATCCAGAAGAACTTCCTCAATCTAGCAAGACAGGTCAACATTGAAATTCAGGAAATACAGAGAACACCACAAAGATACTCCTCGAGGAGAGCAACCACAAGACACATAATCATCAGATTAACCTAGGTAGAAATGAAGGAAAAAATGTTAAGGGCAGCCAGAGAGAAAAGTCGGGTTACCCACAAAGGGTAGCCCATCAGATTAATAGCAGATTTCTCTGCAGAAACCCTGCAAGCCAGAAGAAAGTAGGGCCAATGTTCAACATTCTTAAAGAAAGGAATGTTCAACCCAGAATTTCATATCCAGCCAAACTAAGCTTCATAAGTGAAGGAGAAATAAAATATTTTACAGACCAGCAAATGCTCAGAGGTTTTGTCACCACCAGGCCTGCCTTACAAGAGCTCCTGAAGTTTGGAAAAAAAAAAACTGGTACCAGGCCGGGCGCGGTGGCTCACGCCTGTAATCCCAGCACTTTGGGAGGCCGAGGCGGGTGGATCATGAGGTCAAGAGATCGAGACCATCCTGGTCAACATGGTGAAACCCCGTCTCTACTAAAAATACAAAAAATTAGCTGGGCATGGTGGCACGCGCCTGTAATCCCAGCTACTCGGGAGGCTGAGGCAGGAGGATTGCCTGAACCCAGGAGGCGGAGGTTGCGGTGAGCCGAGATCGCGCCATTGCACTCCAGCCTGGGTAACAAGAGCGAAACTCCGTCTCAAAAAAAAAAAAAAACTGGTACTAGACACTGCAAAAACACTAAATTGTAAAGACCATCAACACTGTGAAGAAATTACATCAACTAACAGGCAAAATAACCAGCTAGCATCATAATGACAGGATCAAATTCACACATAACAATATTAACCTTAAATGTAAATGGGCTAAATGCCCCAATTAAAAGACATAGATTGGCAAAGTGGATACAGTCAAGAATCATTGGTGTGCTGTATTCAGGAGACCTATCTCATGTGCAAAGACACACATAGCCTCAAAATAAAGGGTGAAGAAATATTTACCAAGAAATGGAAAGCAAAAAAAAAAGCAAGTGTTGCCATCCTAGTCTCTGACAGAACAGACTTTAAACCAACAAAGATCAAAAAGACAAAGAAGGTAATTACATAATGGAAAAGGAATCAATGCAAAAAAAGAGCTAATTTCCTAAATATATGTGCACCCAATACAGAAGCACCCAGATTCATAAAGCAAGTTCTTAGAGACCTACAAATAGACTTATACTCCCACACAATAATAGTGAGAGACTTTAACACCTCACTGTCAATATCAGATCAATGAAACAGAAAACTAACAAGGATATTCAGGACTTGAACTAAGCTCTGAACCAAGCAAACCTAATCAACATCTACAGCTCTTCACCCCAAATTGACAGAACATACACTTTTCTTAGCACTACATCTCACTTATTCTAAAATTGACCACACAATTGGAAGTAAAAAACTCCTCAGCAAATGCAAAAGAACAGAAATCATAACAGTCTCTCAGACCACAGTGCAATCAAATTAGAACTCAGGATTAAGAAACGCAAAACCATGCAACCACATGGAAATTGAAAACCTGCTCCTGAATGACTACTGGGTAAATAACAAGGCAGAAATAAATAAGCTCTTTGAAACCAATGAGAACAAAGACACAACATACCAGAATCTCTGGGATACAGCCAAAGCCATGTTTAGAGGGAAATTTATAGCACTAAATGTCCACAAGAGAAAGCAGGAAAGAACTAAAATTGATATTCTAACATCACAATTTAAAAAAAAACTAGAGAAGAAAGAGCAATCAAATTCAAAAGCTAGAAGAAGACAAGAAATAACTAAAATCAGAGCAGAACTGAAGGCGATAGAGACATGAAAGACCCTTCAAAAATATCGATGAATCCAGGAGCTGCTTTTTTGAAAAGATAAACAAAATAGATAAACTGCTAGCCAAACTAATAAAGAAGAAAAGAGAGAAGACTCAAATAGACACAATAAAAAATGATAAAGGGGATATCACCACTGATCCCATGAAATACAAACTATCATCAGACAGTACTATAAACACATACACAAATAAACTAGGAAATCTGGAAAAAAACTGATAAATTCCTAGACACATACACCTTCCCAAGATTAAATCAGGAAGAAATCGAATCCCTGAATAAACCAATAACAAGGTCTGAAATTCAGGCAGTAATTAATAGCCTACCAAACAAACAAAAAAAGCCCAGGACCAGACAGATTCACAGCCAAATTCTACCAGAGGCACAAAGAGGAGCTGGTACCATTCCTTCTGAAACTATTTCAAACAATACAAAAAGAGGGAATCCTCCCTAACTCATTTTATGAGGCCAGTGTCATCCTGATACTAAAACCTGGCAGAGACACACACAAAAAAAGAAAAATTCAGGCCAATATTCCTGATGAACATCGATGCAAAAATCCTCAATAAAATACTAGCAAACCAAATCCAGCAGCACATCAAAAAGCTTATCCACCACAATCAAGTCAGCTTTGACCCTGAAATCCAAAGCTTGTTCAACATATGCAAATCAATAAATGTAATATATCACATAAACAGAACCAATGACAAAAACCACATGATTATCTCAATAGATGCAGAAAAGGCCTTTGATAAAACTCAACACTTCTTTATGCTAAAAACTCTCAATAGACTAGGTATCAATGGAACATACCTCAAAATAATAAGAGCTCTCTATGACAAATCCACAGCCAATATCATGAATGTGCAAAAGCTGGAAGCATTCCCTTTGAAAACTGGCACAAGACAAGGATGCCCTCTCTCACCACTCCTATTTAACATAGTATTGGAACTTCTGGCCAAGGTAATCAGGCAAGAGAAAGAAATAAGGGATATTCAAATAGGAAGAGAGGAAGTTAAATTGTCCCTGTTTGCAGATAACATGATAGTATATTTAGAAAACTCTGTTGTCTCAGTTCAACATCTCCTTAAGCTGATAAGCAACTTCAACAAAGTCTCAGGATACAAAATCAATGTGCAAAAATCGCAAGCATTCTTTTTTTTTTTTTTTTAGGGTGGGAGTGAAAGTTTATTAAAAAGCTTTAGAGCAAAAATGAAAAGAAAGAGTATTCTGGGAGGAGGGCCAAGGGAGCATCTTGGAGGACAGTGTCGCCTTTGACCTTGGACTTAGGGTTTTTTTTATTGCATTTTAGGTTTTGGGGTACATGTGCAGAACATGCAAGATAGTTGCATAGGTACACACATGGCAGTGTGATTTGCTGCCTTCCTCCCCTTCACCTATATCTGTCATTTCTCCCCATGCTATCTCTCCCCAACTCCCCACCCCTTGCTGTCCCTCCCCTATTACCCCCAACAGACCCCAGTGTGTAGTGCTCCTCTCCCTATGTCCATGTGTTCTCATTGTTCAACACCCATGTATGAATGTGAACATGCAGTATTTCATTTTCTGTTCTTGTGTCAGTTTGCTGAGAATGATGGTCTCCAGGTTCATCCACGTCCCTACAAAGGACACGAACTCATCGTTTTTAATTGCTGCATAATATTCCATGCTGTATATGTGCCACATTTTCCCCATCCAGTCTATCATCGATGGGCATTTGGGTTGATTCCAGGTCTTTGCTATTGTAAACAGTGCTGCAATGAACATTTGTGTGCATGTGTCCTTATAGTAGAACGATTTATAGTCCTTTGAATATATACACAGTAATGGGATTGCTGGGTCAAATGGAATTTTTATTTTTAGGTCCTTGAGGAATCGCCACTCTGTCTTCCACAATGGTTGAACTAATTTACACTCCCACCAGCAGTGTAAAAGTGTTCCTATTTCTCCACATTCTCTCCAGCATCTGTTGTCTCCAGATTTTCTAATGATCATCATTCTAACTGGCGAGAGATGGTATCTCAATGTAGTTTTGATTTGCATCTCTCTAATGACCAGTGATGATGAGCAATTTTTCATATGTTTGTAGGCCTCATGTATGTCTTTTTTTTTTTTTTGAGATGGAGTTTTGCTCTTGTTACCCAGGCTGGAGTGCAATGGTGCGATCTCGGCTCACCGCAACCTCCACCTCCCGGGTTCAGGCAATTCTCCTGCCTCAGCCTCCTGAGTAGCTGGGATTACAGGCACATGCCACCATGTCCAGCTAATTTTTTGTATTTTTAGTAGAAATGGGTTTCACTATGTTGACCAGGATGGTCTCAATCTCTTGACCTCGTGATCCACCTGCCTTGGCCTCCCAAAGTGCTGGGATTACAGGCATGAGCCACCATGCCCAGCTATGTCTTCTTTTGTAAAGTGTCTGTTCATATTCTTTGCCCACTTTTAAATGGGCTTGTTTGTTTTTTTTTCTTGTAAATCTGTTTTAGTTCTTTGTAAATTCTGGATATCAACCCTTTGTCAGATGGGTAAACTGCAAAAATTTTTTCCCATTCTGTTAGTTGCTGATTCACTCTAATGACTGTTTCTTTTGCTGTGCAGAAGCTGTGGAGTTTGATTAGGTCCCATTTGTCTATTTTGGCTTTTGTTGCCAATGCTTTTGGTGTTTTGGTCATGAAGTTCTTGCCTACTCCTATATCCTAGATTTTGCCTAGATTTTCTTCTAGGCAAATGGTTTTGCCTAGATTTTCTTCTAGGGTTTTTATGGTGTTAGGTCTTATGTTTAAGTCTTTAATCCATCTGGAGTTAATTTTAGTGTAAGGTGTCAGGAAGGGGTCCAGTTTCTGCTTTCTGCACATGGCTAGCCAGTTTTCCCAACACCATTTATTAAACAGGGAATCCTTTCCCCATTGCTTGTTTTTTTCAGGTTTATCAAAGATTGTATGGTTGTAGATATGTTGTGTTGCCTCCGATGCCTCTGTTTTGTTCCATTGGTCTATATCTCTGTTTTGGTACCAATACCATGCTGTTTTGATTACTGTAGCCTTGTAGTATAGTTTGAAGTCTGGTAGTATGATGCCTCCCGCTGTGTTCTTTTTACTTAGAATTGACTTGCCTATGCGGGCTCTCTTTTTGTTCCATATGAAGTTTAAGGTGCTTTTTTACAGTTCTGTGAAGAAGGTGATTGGTAGCTTCATGAGGATAGCATTGAATCTGTAAATTACTTTGGGCAGTATGGCCATTTTCACAATATTGATTCTTCCTAACCATGAACATGTATTGTTTCTCCATCTGTTTGTGTCCTTTCTTATTTCATTGAGCAGTGGTTTGTAGTTCTCCTTGAAGAGGTCCTTTATTTTCCTTGTTAGTTGTATTCCTAGGTATTTTATTCTCTTTGTAGCAATTGTGAATGGCAGTTCCTTCTTTATTTGGCTCCCTTTAAGTCTGTTATTGGTGTATAGGAATGCTTGTGATTTTTTCACATTGATTTTTTATCCTGAGACATTGCTAAAGTTGCTTATCAGTTTCAGGAGTTTTTGGGCTGAGACTATGGGGTCTTCTACATATACTATCATGTCGTCTGCAAATAGAGACAATTTGGCTTCCACCTTTCCTAGTTGAATACCCTTTATTTCTTTTTCTTGTCTAATTGCTCTGGCTAGAACTTCCAGTACTATATTGAATAGGAGTGGTGAGAAAGGGCATCCTTGTCTAGTGCCAGATTTCAAAGGGAATGCTTCCAGTTTTTGCCCATTCAGTACGATACTGGCTGTTGGTTTGTTGTAAATAGCTTTTATTATTTTGAGATACGTTCCATCAATACCAATTTTATTGAGAGTTTTTAGCATAAAGGGCTGTTGAATTTTGTCAAAGACCTTCTCTGTGTCAATTGAGATAATCACGTGGTTTTTGTTTATGGTTCTGTTTATGTGGTGAATTACGTTTATAGACTTGCATATGTTGAACCAGCCTTGCATCTCTGGGATGAATCCTACTTGATCATGGTGGATAAGCTTTTTGATGTGCTGTTGCAATTGGCTTACCAGTATTTTATTGAAGATTTTTGCATCTGTGTTCATCATGGATATTGGCCTAAAGTTTTCTTTTCTTGTTGAGTCTCTCCCAGGTTTTGGTATCAGGATGATGTTGGTCTCATAACATGATTTGGGAAGGATTCCCTCTTTTTTAATTATTTGGAATCGTTTCAGAAGGAATGGTACCAGCTCCTCTTTGTGTGTCTGGTAGAATTCGGCTGTGAACCCGTCTGGACCTGGGCTTTTTTTGTGTGGTAGGCTCTTAATTGATGCCTCAACTTCAGATCTTGTTATTGGTCTATTCATGGTTTTAACTTCTTCCTGGTTTAGGCTTGGGAGGATGCAAGTGTCCAGGAATTTATCCATTTCTTCCAGGTTTACTAGTTTATGTGCATAGAATTGTTTGTAATATTCTCTGATGATGGTTTGAATTTCTGTGGGATCTGTGGTGATTTCCCTTTTATTGTTTTTTATTGCACCTATTTGGTTACTCTCTTTTTTTTTTATTAATCTGGCTAGTGGTCTATTTTGTTGATCTTTTCGAAAAACAGCTCCTGGATTTATTGATTTTTTGAAGGGTTTTTTGTGTCTCTATCTCCTTCAGTTCTGCTCTCATCTTAGTTATTTCTTGACTTCTGCTAGGTTTTGAGTTTTTTTGATCTTGCTCCTCTAGCTCTTTCAATTTTGATGATAGGGTGTCAATTTTGGATCTCGCCACTCTTCTCATGTGGGCACTTATTGCTATATATTTTCCTCTAGAGACTGCTTTAAATGTGTCCCAGAGATTCTGGTATGTTGTGTCTTCGTTCTCATTGGTTTTGAAGAACTTCTTTATTTCTGTCTTCATTTCATTGTTTATCCAGTCAACATTCAAGAGCCAGTTGTTCAGTTTCCATGAAGCTGTGCGGTTCTGAGTTAGTTTCTGAATTCTGAGTTCTAACTTGATTGCACTGTGGTCTGAGAGACTGTTTGTTATGATTTCCATTCTTTTGCATTTGCTGAGGGTTATTTACTTTCAATTATGTGGTTAATTTGAGAGTAGGTGTGATGTGGTGCTGAGAAGAATGTATATTCTGTGGATTTGGGGTGGAGAGTTCTGTAAATATCTATCAGGTTTGCTTGTTCCAGGTCTGAGTTCAAGTCCTGGATATCCTTGTTAATTTTCTGTCTGGTTGATCTGTCTAATGTTGACAGTGGAGTGTTAAAGTCTCCCACTATTATTGTGTGGGCGTCTAAGTCTCTTTGTAAGTCATTAAGAACTTGCCTTATGTATTTGGGTGCTCCTGTATTGGGTCTGTATATATTTAGGATCATTAGCTCTTTTGTTGTATCAATCCTTTTTCCATTATGTAATGTCCTTCTTTGTCTCTTTTGATCTTTTTGCTTTAAAGTCTATTTTATCAGAGACGAGAATTTCAACTCCTGCTTTTTTTTTTCTCTCCATTTGCTTGGTAAATCTTCCTCCATCCCTTTATTTTGAGCTTCTATGTATCCTTGCATATGAGATGGGTTTCTTGGATACAGCAGACCGATGGGTTTTGGCTTTTTATCCAATTTGCCAGTCTGTGTCTTTTGATTGGTGCATTTAGTCCATTTACATTTAGAGTTAATATTGTTATGTGTGAATTTGATACTGCCATTTTGATGCTAGCTGGCTGTTTTGCCCATTAGTTGGTGCAGATTCTTCATTGTGTTGATGCTCTTTAGCATTTGGTGTGTTTTTGGAGTGGCTGGTACTGGTTGTCTCTATCTATGTGTAGTGCCTCTTTCAGGAGCTCTTGTAAAGCAGGCCTGGTGGTGACAAAATCTCTGAGTACTTACTTGTTCGCAAAGGATTTCTTTTTTCTTCACTTATGAAGATTAGTTTGGCTGGATATGAAATTCTGGGTTGAAAGTTCTTTTCTTTAAGGATGTTGAATATTGGCCCCCACTCTCTTCTGGCTTGTAGGGTTTCTGCCAAGAGGTCTGCTGTGAGTCTGATGGGCTTCCCTTTGTGGGTAACCCAACCTTTCTCTCTGACTTCCCTTAGCATTTTCTCCTTCATTTCAACCCTGGTGAATCTGACGATTATGTGCCTTGGGTTTGCTCTTCTTGAGGAATATCTTTGTGGTGTTCTCTGTATTTCCTGGACTTGAATGTTGGCCTGCCTTGCTAGGTTGGGGAAGTTTTCCTGGATAATATCCTGAAGAGTATTTTCCAGCTTGGATTCATTCTCTTGGTCACATTCAGGTCCACCTATCAAATGTAGATTAGGTCTCTTCATATAGTCCCACATTTCTTGGAGACTTTGTTCATTCCTTTTTGCACTTTTTTTTCTAATCTTGCCTTCTCGTTTTATTTCATTGAGTTGATCTTTGACCTCTGATATCCTTTCTTCTGCTTGATTAATTCAGTTGTTGAAACTTGTGCATGCTTCGCAAAATTCTCGTGTTGTTTTTCAGCTCCATCAATTCACTCATATTCCTAAGTTGTCCATTCTTGTTATCATTTCATCAACTCTTTTTTCAATTTGCATTGAGTTAGAACATGTTCTTTTAGCTCATGGAAGTTTCTCATTACCCACCTTCTGAAGTCTGATTCTGTCATTTCATCACACTCATTCTCCATCCAGCTTTGTTCCCTTGCTGGTGAGGAGTTGTGATTCCTTGTAGGAGGAGAGGCATTCTGGTTTCGGGTGTTTTCCTCCTTTTTGCACTGGTTTCTTCCCATCTTTGTGGATTTATCCACCTGTCATCTGTGTAGTTGCTGATTTTCAGATTGTGTCTCTGAGTGGACATCCAGATTGTTGATGATGAAGTTATTTCTGTTTCTTAGTTTTCCTTCTAACAGTCTGTCCCCTCTGCTGTAGGACTGCTGAGGTCCACTCCAGGCTCTGCTTGCCTGGGGATCACCTGCAGCAGCTGCAGGACAGTAAGGGTTGCTACCAGTTTCTTCTTCTGCTATCTTTGTCCCTGAATGATGCCTGCCAAATGTCAGTCTGATCAGTCCTTTGTGAGGTGTCTCTTTGGATATACGGGGGGTCAGGGAGCTGCTTGAGGAGACAGTCTGTTCTTTATAGGAGCTCAAGTGCTGAGCTGTGAGCTCTGTTGTTCATTCAGAGCTGCTAGGCAGGTACGTTTAAGTCTGCTGCAGCAGAACTTATAAACCCCCTTTTTTCCCCCCAGGTGCTCTGTCCTGGGGAGTTAGGGCTTTATTTATGAGTATCCATTGTGCTGCTGCCTTTTTTTTTTTTTTCAGGGCTGCCCTGCCCAGCAAGGAGGCAGCCTAGTCACTGTCTGCCTGCAGAGGCTTTGCTGAGCTGCTGTGGGCTCTGCCTGCTGCAGTGTGAACTTCCCTGCAGTCCTGTTTATATGGGTGTGGTTAGAACTGCCTTGGCAATGGTGGCCCACCTCTGTAACGGGGGACTCTCTGTTATGGCAGGTTGCCTCAGCAACGGCAGGCTGCGTCAGCAATGGTGGACTACCTCTGTAGGGGTAGAGTGCCTGAGTAATGGCGGACACCCCTCCGCCACAGAGCTGGACCATCCCGGGTTCAGCTGTGCTTGCCATGAAACTCTCAACCCCAAGCATTTCCAATTGCTGTTTTTTGTTTTGTTTTGGTTTTGTTGGCGTGGGATACGCTGAGCCTAATCAACTGGCTCCCTGCCTCAGAGCCTTTTTTTTTTTTTTAAGTTGAGCAGTTGACTCTTTCCCAGGTGTTCCAGTCACCTGCTGAAAGGGTGCCAGGATCTGTGTGATTTCCCATACAGCTACCCACTGTGCCGGCTGAAATGGCACTGCCTGGGAATCTCCTGACCTGGCTCTCTGTGTCAGTCCCATTTAATCAGATGAATGGGCTAATCTGCTTCCTGGAGCTCCAATTGCCAGCTTAAAAGGGCAACCAGACCAGTGTATTTTTTACAGAGAGCCACCACACCACGGAACTGGCAAAACAGCCGCACTGGCTGAAACAGCCACGATGGCCAAAACAGCCGTGCTGGTGACCCGTGGGGCTCCTCCACCTGGGAATCTCCTGATCCATCTGGAAATGCAGCGTCCACTCACCCTCTGAGCTTTCACTGGGAGCTGCAATCCTGAGCTGCTTCTAAAGGGCCATCTTGGATCCTCTCCCTGCATTCTTATACACCAATAATAGGCAAACAGAGAGCCAAATCATGAGTGAACTCCCATTCAAAATTGCTACAAAGACATTAAAATACCTAGAAATACAACCTCCAAGGGATGTGAAGGACAGCTTCAAGGAGAACTACAAACCACTGCTCAAGGAAATAAGAGAGAACACAAACAAATGGAAAAATATTCCATGCTCATGGATAAAAAGAATCAATATCATGAAAATGGCCATACTGCCCAAAGTAATTTAGACATTCAATGTTATCCCCATCAAGCTTCCATTGACTTTCTTTACAGAATTAGAAAAAACTACTTTAAATTTCATATGGAATCAAAAAACATCCCATATAGCCAAACAATCTTAAGCAAAAATAACAAAGCTGGAGGCATCATGCTACCTGACTTCAAACTATATTACAAGGTCACAGTAACCAAAACAGCATGGTACTAGTATCAAAACAGATATATAGACCAATGGAACAGAACGGAGGCCTCAGAAATACCACCACACATCTGCAACCATCTGATATCTTTGACAAACCTGACAAAAATAAGCAATGAGGAAAGGAGTTCTGATTTAATAGTGTTGGGAAAACTGGCTAGCCATATGCAGAAAACTAAAACTGAACCCCTTCCCTACACCTTATACAGAAATTAACTCAGGATGAATTAAAGACTTAAATGTAAGACCTAAAACCATAAAAAAAAAAACCCTAGAAGAAAATCTAGGCAATATCATTCAGGACACAGCATGGGCAAAGTCTTCATGACTAAGACACCAAAAGCAATGGCAACAACAGCCAAAATTGACAAATGGGACCTTATTAAACTAAAGAGCTTCTGCACAGCAAAAGAAACCATCATCAGAGTGAACAGGCAACCTACAGAATGGGAGAAAATGTTTGCAATCTATCCATCTGACAGAAGCCTAATATCCAGAATCTACAAAGAACTTAAACAAATTTACGAGAAAAAAAAACAACCCCATCAAAAAGTGGGCAAAGGATATGAACAGACACTTTTCAAAAGAAGACATTTATGTGACCAATGAACACATGAAAAAAAGCTCATCCTCACTGGTTGTGAGAGAAATGCAAATAAAAACCACAATGAGATACCATCTCATGCCAGTTGGCATGGCAATCATTAAAAAGTTAGGAAACAACAGATGCTGGAGAGAATGTACAGAGATAGGAACACTTTTACACTGTTAGTGGCAGTGTAAGTTAAGTCAACCATTGTGGGAGACCATGTAGCAATTCCTCAAGGATCTAGAACCAGAAATACCATTTGACCCAGCAATCCCATTACTGGGTATATACCCAAAGGATTATAAATCATTCTACTGTAAAGATAAATGCACACATATATTTATTGCATAAACCCATGTATATGGGTATATACCCAAAGGGTTATAAATCGTTCTACTATAAAGACATATGCACACGTATGTTTACTGCAGCACTGTTTGGAATATCAAAAACTTGGAACCCATCAATGATAGACTGGATAAGGAAACTGTGGCAAAAATACACCATGGAATACTATGCAGGCATAAGAAAGGATGAGTTAATGTCCTTTGCAAGGACATGAATGAAGCTGGAAACCATCTGACACAAGAATGGAAATGGAAACCAAACTGACACAAGAATGGAAAACCAAACACCACATATTCTCACTCATAAGTGGGAGTTGAACAATGAGAACATGTGGACACAGGGAGGGGAACATCACACACTGGGACCTGTTGGAGGGTGGGAAGCTAGGGGAGGGATAGCATTAGGAGAAATACTTAATGTAGATGATGGGTTGATGGGTGCATCAAACTACCATGGCACATGTATACCCATGTAACAGACCTGCACATTCTGTACACGTATCTCAGAATTTAAAGTATAATAATTTAAAAATATTTTGAAAAGAAATAAAAGGGAGATTGGGGAAAGGAATAAAGAAAAGGCAATTTGAAGGACAGAATGTATAGTGTCATCTCATTTGTGGGAACAATTTTTAAAAGAACAATGCATGTAAATTATAGGACACTTCTCAAAGGATAAACAAAGCTGAGAGCTATATGGGAAGAAGGTAAAAGCATCATAGGGAAGAGTTACTTTTCACTTTTCACATAACTTTCTGTCCCTTTTTAAAATCATGAGCAGGTGTTATTTTTATAAGTCAATGAATATATGTGTTGATTTGAAAAACACACTGATCCTGAAAGTTAAAATTCCAATTCAGAGAAAACTGATTTCTATGAAAACTATCAATCTGCCAGCAATGCCAGAAAAATGAAGTGTAGCTATACAACACAGACAGTGGGTGAGATTGTCATCACTTACTCTGATTGCACATATGGAATTTAAAACACCCATTTCACCAGATTAAAAATATTCAATAAGATTTATAAAAAGCACTTAACACTTGCCAGCACTTAGTAAGTAAGTACCCAATAAATAGTTACTGTTAACACTCTTACTATTACTTTCTCTGCCTGGCAGTTGTCCTAACCCCACTCCAGCCCTCCCACATTCCCTAATCCTGACTCGTTTCAGTGATGCATGACTCAACATTCAAACTAAGACAGCTATTGCAAAATGCAAGACTTAAATTCCACCCCAGGTGAATTCTCTTCTGGACCACAGGCAGCCCTTGAAAAGGATGGTAGTAGAGCCCTCAATCATAGAAGCATTTTTTTCCTCAAGATAGGCAGATGTTACCACCTCCATACAAGAACAATCCCATTGCCTATTACAGTTCCCATTTCAAAGAGATGCTCCCACATATGTATGTATTTTGCCAAAAGATTTCCTGGTTTTTGTTTGTTTGTTTTTGAGATGGAGTCTCTGGTTCCTGCCCAGGCTGTAGTGCAGTGGTGCAATCTTGGCTCCCTACAACCCCCGCCTTCCGGGTTCAAGCAATTCTCCTGCCTCAGCCTCCTGAGTAGCTAGGATCGCAGGAACGCACCACCAGGCCCAGATAATTTTTGTATTTTTAGTAGAGACGGGGTTTCACCATGTTGGCCAGGCTAGTCTCAAACTCCTGACCTCAAGTGATCCACCCACCTCAGCCTCCTAAAGTGCTGGGATTACAGGCATGAGCCACTGCACCTGGCCCAAGATTTCCTGTTCTTATCTCCAATAAGCCAGCTTGATGAGGAGTAGTGCTAGAGATATCCATACTTCTTGACTGCCTTCTATCCTTTTCTACTCACAGGCCCCCTCCCTAAGCTCCCCTGTGCTCTCTGCAAAAGAAATAGTGCTGGAGGCCAAATAGCAACCCTGCCCATGAAAGAAAGGGCTGTGTGATGTTCACCAAGCTCCCAAGCCAGAATTCTCTTTTCCCAGAATCCTTTGGCTGTCTGGCTGTCTACCTCTAAAAAGAAGGTGAAGAGAGAGTCAAACGTGCCCTGTAGCCCTGTCCCTTTGAACCAAGCCCTAAGAACCCCTGCAGCAGTCCTCCTGTGTACCCTCCCACAGGCCCCCACACAGATGGGGAGCCCTGGGAAGAGTTCCCACAGTGCATTAGCTCCAAACAGTGCAAGAGGACAAGGAGTGTGGTGCCCTCCAGCCTCTGTCAATAATTCATGAGACTCAGACTGAGGGGCACCAGTCAGAGTCAGTTTTCCCTGGACATGAAGAAAATAATACTTAAGCTCCCTTATCTCATCGGGATGTGCTGAGTACCAAAGCTGAGTACTGCAGCTGCAACTTCTTGGCTGAGGAAGACACTATAAATCCAGCGCAGGCCTGTTCTATTACTTGCTAGCCATTCACCCACTTTTGAATGCTGAAATCCTTTTTCAACTGCTCAGCTGACCTACATATATACTAAATGAATCTTGAACAAGCATGAATTCTATTAAAAAGTTGCCCCTGAACTGGATTTCACAAACCAGGATTCTTTCCCCTCTAATTGTAGGGACTGGCATAAGGCTGCCAAACTGGTGATTTCACCAACACATTTCTAAACCTACCCATCTGCTTTCATCATCTTTTCTGAAAGAAAAGACTAACACCAAAAAAAAAAAAAAGGAAAAGGAAGCAAACATATACTCCACAATAAAGGACTATTAAATACACTTAGCTTTACGAAACTCACTGTAATGTCTTTAATTTTCTCATTCTGCCTTGAACTAGTGAAAACGTTGCCATGGACCAGCACTGCTTCTCAGTCTGACATTTGGAGGCCAGTGGGTTAAGCCAATTCAGATGCTTGCATTTGGGTCTGTTGGGGCCATTCTGCAGTGTACCATAAGCCATCCAGATTTATTCATTCTCCCAGAAACCCAGGAGGGAGATCATTTCAGCCCACTTGGCAGAAGTGGAGGCTGAAGTCTTGGACACAGAATTTATAGCTGGCAAGGACTTTATTCATCATCCATTCCATACCCTCAGTAATTTACAGATGAAGAGTCTGGCTCAGGACACCAATAATAATCACTACATGGTGGCAGTAACTACTATGTGCTTAGTAGTTTACAGTTCATAAAGTGATTTTGCATTCAACAAATATTTACTGAACTAGGATGGAGGCTAAGACCCGGGGACAGAGTGGTTAGGGAGAACCTGAGTGCTCCAAGTTTTTTGCATTTCCACCACTGCTTGAGGGACTCTCTAGCCTCCTCCCTGGCACTTAGCTCCTGTAAAGGAGGAAGTCCCTTTGGCAAGGGATATAACAGATCCTGTTTGGTTAATGACCATAGTCTACCCTCCAGGGCCCGTGAAGATGGAGGAGACCTTGAGCAGAGTGAAGGGCTGTGCCAGGCCTAGTGCAGCCGCTCCTTATCAGGTCTGTCTCCCAGGCTCCTCCAGCCTCACCTGGTGGACTCAATAAGGACCATAGGCCTCACCTCCATGGGCAGTCTCAAAACGTTTGCCCTCCTGTGGGATGTCACATACATAGACCCAGACTTTCTTGGAAAGAGAATTCCATCTTTAGCTTTGAAGAAGCAAAAGCAGCCAACTAAAAACCCCACTTCCTCCAGAAGAAAACGTGGGCAAGCAAATGCAGAAGGGCAGCAGAGAAAGTCTGCGGGTTCCTGTCGGGGTCAGGGGAGGGGCGAGCCCTACAGGAAACTTTGGACAGAGAGCGCTTTGATCACCCGCCAGCCTGGGAAGGCAAGCCAAAGTCCCGCCGAAGATAGTCGGCTGCGTGGTGCGGTGGCTAGCGGGGGGCGGGGGTGCCCACCGCCACAGCCAGCTCCGCGGCGCCGAGGGCCGCGGGTCAGGCAGGGGGGCGGCCCGCCCTTCGTCCTGCCCCTCGCCCTATTATCAGTCACCTCCCCTGGGAGGGGTGAAAGCCAGACTTGCAGGTCTGAGTCATGCACAAGGTGGCGCCGCTAGGTCCCTGGGCCCTGGCTTGGAAGTCCGTGCGGATGGCCAGCTCCGGGATGACCCGCCGGGACCCGCTCGCGAATAAAGTGGCCCTCGTAACGGCCTCCACTGACGGGTGAGTGCTCGGGCGGGAGTTTCTGAGGCGCTGGATGCCTGGAAACGGGCAGTGGCCTCTCGTCCTTTGCCTCTGGTGCCCCTGTCTTCAGACCTCACGCGCCGCCAAAGTCTGGCCCTGGAAAAAAGGAGCCATGTGGTCCACCTGAATCTCCTTCGAATCCCCTGGCCCTGGGCCCTCCCTTGCCAGCCCTCATATCCCGGCTGCCTCTGGCACAAGTGTGCCACCTCTGTGGCGCCCCATCGATCCAGCCCCCCAGTGCTCTGGGCTGCCCCAGTCAACCAGCCCCACCTAGCGTCCGGGAAGACCAGAAACCAGAAATCCAAGGGAATCTGGATTTCAAAATCCTATCCCACGGCCTCCAGCACACTGAAAAATGTTCCAGACACTCTATTTGGGCACTGAAAAGTCTCCCGGAACCCCTCCTCCTTACCTAGATGGGACTCAAGAGCCATGTGTCAAGATTTTTGTTTAGGTCAGTATGTCTGGGCCTACCTTGCCCAGCCTATTTCTCACCCACCCCTCTTGTCTATCCTATTTTTCATTTCTTTTTTTTTTTTTTTTTTTTTTTTTTTGAGACGGAGTTTCACTCTTGTTACCCAGGCTGGAGTAATGGCGCGATCTCGGCTCACCGCAACCTCCGCCTCCTGGGTTCAGGCAATTCTCCTACCTCAGCCTCCTGAGTAGCTGGGATTACAGGCACGCGCCACCATGCCCAGCTAATTTTTTGTATTTTTAGTAGAGACCGGGTTTCACCATGTTGACCAGGATGGTCTCGATCTGTTGACCTCGTGATCCACCCGCCTCGGCCTCCCAAAGTGCTGGGATTACAGGCTTGAGCCACAGCGCCCGGCCCCTATTTTTCATTTCTACTTTGCTAGATGCCAGCTCTTCACAAAACTAAAATACAAATGTAGGTAAAATGCTAATGGCTGACAATTGCAAAATGTGTAACTCTTCCTCCCAAAGGAATATTTACATTTTTGACCAAAGACCATCCTTTCATATGCACCGCACCCCAAAAAATAACTCATGATAGAATTGGCTGGGCATGGTGGCTCACGCCTGTAATCCCAGCACTTTGGGAGACCGAGGCAGGCAGATCACCTGAGGTCGTGAACAAGACCAGCCTGACCAACATGGAGAAATCCTGTGTCTACTAAAAACAGAAAATTAGTTGGGTGTGGTGGCACATGCCCGTAATCCCAGCTACTCGGGAGGCTGAGGCAGGAGAATCATTTGATCCCAGGAGACAGAAGTTGCAGTGAGCCAAGATTGCACCATTGCACTCCAGCCTGGGCAACAAGAGCAAAACTGTCTCAAAAAAAAAAAAGGATAGAATTTTAAGAATGATATAGACTAGTAAGGGAGAAACCTGGAGGCAGGGCTGTTCTGAGTGAGACCCTTAAATCATGGAAGTGGCTGCTGCGCACCTAGCTCATTTCTCACTTCTCAGTCCCAACAGGGGATGAAGCCTGTCACCGTGGGAACTGTAGAAAGTGATGTCGTTCTTGGGAACTGAGGCTGCGGTCTAAGATCATAAGAAAAATAAGCAAATGAATGCCAAAAATGGCCGTACCATTAAGCCTGTTTTACACATAGTAGAGACATGTGGAGGTCATATAGAGAAAGAGCCAGAATTCAAACCTGGGCAGTCTAACTTCACAGCCCATGCTATCAACCTCTTCCCCTGCACAGGCCTTGGCAGTCTTTGTCTCTTTCTGCTCACAGGATCGGCTTCGCCATCGCCCGGCGTCTGGCCCAGGATGGGGCCCACGTGGTCGTCAGCAGCCGGAAGCAGCAGAACGTGGATCAGGCAGTGGCCACGCTGCAGGGGGAGGGGTTGAGCGTGACAGGCACCGTGTGCCACGTGGGAAAGGCCGAGGACCGGGAGCGGCTGGTGGCCACGGTAAGCTACAAAGAAATGGGCACAGAGCCAGGAGGTGGTAAAGGGAGCCAGCCTGAGCCTCCTTCCCTGCTTTCCTGGACAGCATTGGTGAGATCCAATGCAGTGCTGTTAACTAAAACATGGTGAGTTCTGCATACTCACACCAGCCCACCAGCACATTTTGATTGTGTGCCTTTCTATTATGTCTATATACTAACATCTGAGAATCATCCCATCCCAGTCAGAAAATTTTAAAACATTCTCCTGCCTCAGCCCTGCATCATCCCTTGCATATCCCAGAGAAACAACTGGTACTGGTTCTCTAGTAATTTCCAATCTAATTGGACAGATGAGAAGGGTAAATACAATCGTGAAATAGATGTTCCCACCCATGAGAGCTAATAAATAATCCCCTATTATTCAGCTTATAGAGTCAAGTCTCTGGGAACCTCAGGAAGCAGCCCACCATGTTTCAACCACCTACTATGTGCCATTTCCTGTGTTCATAGTCTTACACAGGTTATTTCTAGACCTGACAACAACCCAAGCAAGGCAAGGACTATTCTCTCAGTCTGCAGAGACTGGCTCAGATAGCTAGAGCAACTTCCCAAGGTCCCATAGCTAGTAAGGAAAGAGCTGTAATTCAACCCATTCCTCCCAAGCTCACTTCTGTTTTTGGCTGCCTGTGGACTATTAGGTACTGGATTTTAGTTTCAAAGAAAGTAACTTCAGTGTCACAGTTAGTAGTGGACACCAACCTTCCAGCTCCACAAGAAAATATGAACCATCCAGCAAAGGAAGCTCCTCTTCCCTTGAGGATAAGGGCACACCCCTTGAGGATAAGGGCACACACTTTATTCCCCATAGTGGAAGGGAGAATCTACCGAAAAATGGAAAGTACAGGATGTGCTAACAGATCAGAAGGCTGGCAGAAATAATTTGGAAATCTTCTTAGAAGAGGAGGACCTTAAGCAATAGTAGACAGTGGCATGGTAGACAGTATAAGATAATTCTAGCAAATGTTCAAATGTGCATTGGAAAGAGCCAAATGTGAGTACAAGAAAGTCACCTTGCCTGGCCTAGACCACTGGACAGAGCCCAAGATTGGGGCCTTGATCCTGATGGTGGAAGGAGCCATTTGGGAGTCTGGGTCAATTAGTGACTAACCATATGACATGTATGTAGCAATTTAATGTCAAAATCCTGCTGGGAAAACATCCTGTGGCCCCATCAGCTTCACTTAACAGGTCCTGCAGGCCTGCCCCAGAAGTGGTGCTTGAGCTAAACTTTGAGGAATGGATGGGAATGGACAGATGGAATAGCAATGAGGTTCCAGATAACTCTGCAATACCAGCAGACAGCCAAAGAGGAACTGAAGGAAAGAGAGGGGCACTGTCAGTCCACAGTGGAGCACAGGCTTAGGAGTACTGGTAGAAAAGGGGCTGCATTGGAAAGATAGAGGCCATGAGCCTCCATATCCTCTTCCCACCTCCCCCGTGATGGAGATCCCCCCTCCCCAGGCTGGAGTGCAGTGGCACTATCTCGGCTCGCTGCAACCTCCGCCTCCCAGGTTCAAGCAATTCTCATGCCTCAGCCTTCTGAGTAGCTGGGATTACAGGCATGTACCAACATGCCCAGCTAATTTTTGTATTTTTAGTAGAGACAGGGTTTCTACTAAAAAGTAGCCAGGCTGGTCTCAAACTCCTGATCTCAGGGGATCCACCCACCTCAGCCTCCCAAAGTTCTAGGATTATAGGCGTGAGCCACCATGCCGGGCCATAGCCTCTTAAAAGGGTATGTTAAGGATCTTAAACGGATACGTCCTCTTAAAAGGATATGTTTAGACATTCTTATAGGAAATAAGAAGCCTTGTGAGGTTTTGAGCAAGAGAAAGATGGCTATTAAGAAAGGTAATCTGGCTCTTGTAGAAAGGATATACAGAGCAGACACTGAATCCAGGGCATCAGTGAGGAAGCTGTTGCTGTCATCCAGGTTTAGAGCAGTAGTGGTGGGTCTGGAACAGATGTGCCTAAGACACATTAAGTGGGAACCAACCAAGATTTTCCAACCCCATGTCAAAAAATGGGAAATAGGAGAGGAGTCAAAAACAACTCTCAGGTAGTTTGTATGACCATTGTCATAGAGGAGAATGATAGAATACTTGTCAGCAGTTTAAAATGTGTTCTGCCAGGCCAGGCATGGTGGTTCCTGCCTGTAATGCCAGCACTCTGGGAGGCTGAGGCGGGTGGATCACCTGAGGTTGGGAGTTGGAGGACCAGCCCGACCAACATGGAGAAACCCCATCTCTACTAAAAATACAAAATTAGCCTGGCGTGCTGGTGCATGCCTATAATCCCAGCTACCTGGGATGCTGAGGCAGGAGAATCGCTTGAACCAGGGAGGCAGAGGTTGCAGTGAGCTGAGATGGCACCATTGCACTCTAGCCTGAGCAACAAGAGCAAAACTCTGTCTCAAAAAAATTACAGAAACAAAAACAAAAACAAAATTTGTTCTGCCAATTGCCACATGTTACTCTGCCTTGAGAAAAACCACTGTCCTGAGGATGGTTACTACCCAGTGGCCTCCTAATTTGCACCACGAAACTTCTCAGTGGTGTGGTAAGAAGAAACCAAATTAGCTGCTTATCTGCTTGATTATATTTTTTCTCAAAAATGTGTCACTATCAGAACACAGAGCAAACAGCTCCTAACCGCTTTAGTATAGTGATCACACAATTGAGAACAAGACTTAGAAGACTCCTCTGTTGCCCAGGCTGGAGTGCAGTAGCATGATCACAGCTCACTGTAACCTCGAACTCCTGAGCTCAAGCAATCCTCCCGCCTTAGCCTCCCAAGTGGCTAAAACTATAGGCATGCACCACCATGCCAGTTCATCTTTTAAACTTTTTGTAGAGCTGGGGCTACATTGTCCAGGCTTGTTTTGAACTCCTGGCCTCAAGCAATCCTCCCCACTGGGCATACCAAACTGCTAGAATTGTAGGTGTGAGCCACCACAGCCAGCCTCATTGATCTTTTATGTTTTGCTGTCTGTTTAGTCAAACCCATCTCCTCCCATCTCTGTGCTGACAGACCTGGAAGGAGAGGGGCATGAGGTATACAGCAGAGTAGAAATGTCTCCAGGTGATTCTGGAGCCATCCACTGTCTTCTCCCATCCCAAACACACATGCACTGAGCACAGCACACATCATTTTCCAACTTATTCTGCACCTCCCTAGTAACAAGTCCATTGGTGAGACTTATACAGAGCCAAGGCAGGTGACTGGCCTTTGTGCCAGAATACCAAAATTTGAAGGGTGCAAGAAAGTATTAATACTGGTTTTAAAAGATTATGTGACTTTAAATCTTGTTAGATTTACATGTTGACAGCCCAGGCATTCCTTCAACCATGTAGAAACAACTGAGCTTAGCACCTAGTTAACAAGAATAATTAGTTAAAACGGGAAGCTAGCAGATGGTGTACATTGTTAATAACACCCCTCTGTGTGCCAAATCTGAGGCACAAAGTTGATTGAGGGCCCATTTAGTGCTACTTGCCCAAGGCATCAAAATTGCTAGCTCTGGGCAAATGCACAGCCTGGTTTCAGGGTGGCTTTTTACTGAAAACCTTTTTGGCAGATTCTGCTTGGCCATTCATTACTCTAGCACATGCCTCACTACCTACTTATAACTTACTAAGGAGGTGAGATGTTGCCTTTCTTGGCTTTCTCAGTTTAAATCTCAGTTTCTGCCTTGAATCTTTCATGCCTCCAGGTCAAAATAGAGAGAGAGAGAGACAGAAAATGACATCATAACCAAATATGGAATTGCTTTAAATTCAGACTGGTATCTTCTCCCATCATGGCTCTCCTGGGCAGCCAGTTTCGTAATGACCCAACTCACTTTCAAAGGGTTCTTATGAATTAGCTCTGTGCTACAAAGTGGAAGAGTGACATCGCTTCTTCCACCACTAACTAGCTTTGTACCCTGAGCAAATCACTTCACCTCTCCCAAAAACAGAATAAGCAGGCCTCCTGTTCTTAGCTAGCCCCAGTGTGTCATTACTGAACTATGTGATCTTGAGAAAATTCCCTGAACCTGTTTTATCACCTCTACCTTGAGGACACTGGAATTGATTATCTCAAAGGCCCCTCCAGTGGTAACTTTCTACAGCTCTATATAAGCCCGTTTTTCCATTCGGGTAAGTGTGAACAGACTGACTTTGAGTTAATGGTAACTTAGTCAAGGAGAACTGGACAGTAAGCACTTGGAGAAATGGGGGTAGAACTCAGTGTGAAAGGACGGGGGGGTCTGGAAATAGATTTTGAGATGAGACTTGAAATCATGAGAATGAAGGAGCTCCCCAAAGGGAAAGTGTAAAGAAAAGAGCAAAGGGTCAGAGGCAGCCTTAGAAGAATGGGAGGTGGGAAGAAAAGACGGCAGAAGAAGTAAGGCCAATTTCCTGGTGGCTCATGCCTGTAACACTTTGGGAGGCTGAGGCAGGCGGATGGCTTAAGCTCAGGAGTTCAAGACCAGCCTGGGCAACATGGCAAGACCTTGTCTCTACACACCTCTAGTCCCAGCTACTTGGATGGCTGAGGCAGAGAGATGGCTTGAACCCAGCAGGTTAGCGCTGCAGTGAGCTGAGATCATGCCACTGCAGTCCAGCCTGGGTGACAGAGCAAGACTCTATCTAAAAAAAAGAAAAAAATCAACCTTAAATGGTTAGCAGTAGATCTTAGGATGATTTTGAAGAAAAGATGTTTTAAGAAAGAGAAGTTATTTTGACGCTAGTTCCTAAGAAGGAAGGTTTTGTTGTCGTTGTTGTTTTTAATATAGAGATAAGGTCTCGCTATGTTGCCCAGGCTTCTCTCAAACTCCTGAGCTCAAGTAAGCCTCCCACCTTGGCCTCCCAAAGTGCCATGATTATAGGCATGAGCCACCTCGCCTAGCCCAGAAGGAAGTTTTTATCAACATGGATAAATGCACCCCCTTTACTTACTGCAGCCCTGATTCTAACCTTACCTGTCTCTCTAGGCTGTGAAGCTTCATGGAGGTATCGATATCCTAGTCTCCAATGCTGCCGTCAACCCTTCCTTTGAAACCGTAATGGATACCACTGAGGAGGTGTGGGACAAGGTAAGGGGATTAAAGCAGCAGGGGGTGGGCCTCAGAACACATTCAACACAAACTTCTTCTGCTTTTAGAATGCATTTGTCAAGTGTAATGTTAATGTGAGGACTCTTTGCCACATGCCACACACCTGGCGTGCACCTGGTAAAGGGCGGGTGGGGGTGGCTTCCTCTGTCTCTGCCCTTCTCGTTCATTTCTGCTGCTCCTGGTTCTGTCTGCTTCCATCTGCTCTTTGCTAGCTGCCGTCTGCTCCCCTCCCCAGCCTTCTTCCCCAGCATGCTCTTCTGCCTGGTTGATTTCCAACAGATATGTGGCAGCTAATATGCCAACAACCACAATACTTAAACTTACACACCCACCCAGCCACCAGAAAGGAATCATTTTTCATTAGTTGGGAAATATTAAAAGCTGCTAGTTAAGAAAAATACTAATTCTGGTGAAATGACCAGTTGCCACTTTATAACATACAATCTTGTAAAAAATAAAAATAAAAACCTATATTATTTTCTTTTTAACTGCAATGTCAAGAAAATCTGAGATCCAGATGTCTAAATTCAAGTGCTAGAATACTGGGTTTTATGTGAAAAGTATATAATTACATTATATTCATAATAGAGTTCACATACATTCTTTAATTACAAAGCTTTAATTAAAATATTTGTCTTTGTTTACTAAGGTTAATATTCCCACACGATTTGGAAATGCTAATTTTTTATGATCTCCCATGGTTTTGCTTTTTACTCTGATGTTGTATTAGTCTGTTTTGCATTGCTATAAAGGAATACCTGAGCTGGGCAATTTATAAAGAAAAGAGCTTTGTTTTGGCTCACAGTTCTGCAGATTGTACAAGAAGCATGGTGCCAGTATCTGCTCCTGATGAGGCCTCAGGAAGCTTACAATCATGGCAGAAGGCAAAAGGGAACAGGCATGCACATGGCAAGAGAGGAAGCAAGAGTGAGATACCAGGCTCTTTTAAACAACTAGCTCTTGCATGAACTAACAGAGTGAGAACTCACTCATTGCCACAGGGAGGGCACCAAGCCATTCATAAGGGATCCACCCCCGTGGCCAAAACACCTCATATCAGGCCCTACCTTGAACATTGGTGATCACATTTCAACATGAGATTTAGAGGGGACAAACATACCAACTACATCAGATGTCATCAAGAGTTTCCTAACACTGAAGTTTCAGGATGTGAAAATACTATGATTTACTTACCAGTGTTTCATACACATAAAGACCAGAATGCCAAAATGTTCTTCAGTGAGTTAGTTCCCGATTCTGATAGTCTTTTTCCCTCTTTCTTTTTTTTTTTTTTCCTTGCTGTATTACCCAGGCTAGAGTGCAGTGGTACGATCTCAGCTCACTGCAAGCTCAGCCTCCCAGGTTCAAGCAATTCCTGTGCCTCAGCCTCCCAAGTACCTGGTATTTCAGGCATGTGCCATCATGACCAGCTAATTTTTTTTTTTTTTTTTGGTAGAGACAGGGTTTCACTATGTAGCCCAGGTTGGTCTCAAATTCCTGGCCAATCCACCCACTTCGGCATCCCAAAGTGTTAGGATTACAGGCATGAGCCACCACACCCAGCCAGATTCTGATAGTCTTTAAAATAGAGGAACATCTTTCATGAACAGTTTGAATAGAGACCATATGAAAGTCAGTTTTAAACTAAGTACAAGCACACCTTGGAGATATTGTGGGTTTGGTTCCAGGCCACCACACAATAAAGTGAATATTGTAATAAAATGAACCACATTAATTTTTTGGTTTCCCAGTGCATATAAAAGTTATGTTTACACTAAAATGGTCATCTAATGTAGCCTATTAAATGAGCAATAGCATTATTATGTCTTAAAATATATATACATCTTAATTTTAAAACATTTTATTGCTAAAAAATGCTAACAATCATCCAAGCCCTTAGAAGTTATAATCTTTTTGCTGGTGGAGGCAAGTCAGCTTGCCTCAGTATTGATAGTGGCTGACTTAGAGTGGTGTTGCTGAAGGCTAGGATGGCTGTGGCAATTTCTTTTTTTTTTTTGAGACGGAGTTTTGCTCTTGTTCCCCAGGCTGGAGTGCAATGGCACAATCTCAGCTCACCGCAACCTCCACCTCCTGGGTTCAGGCAATTCTCCTGCCTCGCCTCCTGAGTAGCTGGGATTACAGGCACGCGCCACCATGCTCAGCTAATTTTTTGTATCTTTAGTAGAGACGGGGTTTCACCATGTTGACCAGTATGGGCTCAATCTCTTGACTTTGTGATCCACCCGCCTCGGCCTCCCAAAGTGCTGGGATTACAGGCGTGAGCCACCGCGCCCGGCCTGGCAATTTCTTTAAATAAGACAGCAGTGAAGTTTGCCACATCAATTGACACTTCCTTTCACAGAAGATTTCTCTGTAGCCTGTATGCTGTTTGATAACATTTACCCACAGTAGAACTTCCTTAAAATTGGAGTCAGTCCTATCAAACTGCCACTGCTTAATCAACTAAGTTCATGTAATATTCTAAATCTCATGTTGTAATTTCAACAATGTTCATAGCATCTTCATCAGAAATAGATTCCATGCCAAGAAACCACTTTCTTTGCTTATCCATAAGAAGCATCTCCTCCGCTGTTTACATTTTATCATGAGATTGCAACAATTCAGTCACATCTTCAGGCTCCACTCTAGTTCTCTTGCTCTTTCCACCACATCTGCAGTTCCTTCCTCTGATGAGGTCTTGAACCCCTCCAAGTCATCCATGAGGGTTGGAATCAACTTCTTCCAGACTCATGTTAATGTAGATATTTTGTCCTCCCCCTATGAATCACAAATATTCTTTTTTTTTCTTTTTCTTAGATGGAGTCTCACTCTGTCACCCAGGCTGGAGTGCAGTGGCGCAATCTTGGCTCACTGCAACCTCTGCCTTCTGGGTTCAAATGATTCTCCTGCCTCAGCCTCCTGAGTAGTTGGAATTACAGGCATGTGCCATCATGCCCAGCAAATTTTTGTATTTTTAGTAGAGACCAGGTTTCACCATGTTGGTCAGGCTGGTATTGAGCTCCTGACCTCATGATCTGCCTGCTTCAGCCTCCCAAAGTGCTGGGATTACAGGCATGAGCCACCACACCCAGCCCACAAATATTCTTAGTGGCATCTAAAATGGTTAATCCTTTTCAGAAGGTTTTCAGTTGACTTTGCCCAGATCCATCAGAGGAATCACTATCTATGGCAGCTATAGCCTTACAAAATGTATTTCTTAAATAAAAGACTTGTTTGCAAATCAGAATTACCCACTGATCCATGGGCTGCAGAATGGATGTTGTGTTAGCAGGCATGAAAACAACATTAATATCCTTGTACATCTCCATCAGAGCTTTTGAGTGACCAGGTGCATTGTCAATGAAAAGTAATATTTTGAAAGGAATCTTTTTTCTGAGCAGTAGCTATTAATGGTGAGCTTAAGATATTCAGTAAACCATGCTATAAACAGATGTACTGTTATTCAGGCTTTGTTGTTCCATTTATAGAGCACAGGCAGAGTAGATTTAGCATAATTCTTGAGAGCCCTAGAATTTTCAGAATGATAAATGAGCATTGGCTTCATCTTAAAGTCACCAGCTGCATTAGCCCCTAACAAGAGAATAAGCATGTTCTTTGAAGCTTTGAAGCCAAGCATTGACTTCTCTCTAGCTATGAAAGCCCTACATGATATCTTCTTCCACTAGAAGGTTGTTTCATCTACATTGAAAGTCTGTTGTTTGGTGTAGCCGCCTTCATCAATGCTCTTAGCTAGATCTTCTGGATAACTTGCTGTAATTTCCACATCAGCACTTGCTGCTTCACCTTGCACTTTTATGTTATAGAAATGGCTTCTTTTCTTAAACCAACCTCTGCTAGCTTTCAACTTTTCTTCTGCAGCTTACTCACCTCTCTTGGCCTTCATAGAATTAAAAAGTTAGGGCCTTTTTCTAATTAGGCTTTGGCTTAAGGGAATGTTGTGGCTAGTTTGATCTTCTATCCAGAACTCTAGAACTTTCTTCATATCAACAATAAAGCTGTTTTGCTTTCTTATCATTTATGTGTTCACAGAAGTGGCACTTTTAATTCCTTCGATAATTTTTCCTTTGCATTCACAACTTGGCTAACGGGTGCACAAGGCCTAGCTTCCAGCCTGCCTCTGCTTTCAACATGCCTTCCTCATTAAGCTTAATTATTTCTAGCTTTTGAATTAAGGTGAAATATGTGTGACTCTTTCTTTCACTTGCACACTTAGAGGCCATTGTAGGGGTTATTAATTGCTCTAATTTCAATATCAACATGTCTCAGGTAATATGGAGGCCCACAGAGAAGGAGAGAGATGGGAGAAGGGCGGAGCAGTCAGAACACACACATTCATCGATTAAGTTCACCTTTTATGGGTGTGTTTTATGGTACCCCCAAATAAATATAATTAAACCATGAAAGATCACAGATCACCGTAACAGATATAATAATAATGAAAAAGTCTGAAATATTACAAGAATTACCAAAATATCACCCAGAGACAAAGTGAGCACATGCTGTTGGGAAAATGGCTGCAGTTAACATAGGGTTGCCATGAACCTTCAATCTGTAAAAAACACAGTATCTGCAAAGCATAATAAAATGAGGTGTGCCTATAACTTTTAGTTTATATGTTTTTTAAAATATCACAGTACATCAAATCCAAACACAATGACTGATCCTTGATTGAACTCTGGACTTTAAAACACACACACACACACACACACGAGACACAATTGGGGCCAATATATTAGAGAAAATCATCATCAATGTCAAACTTCTTGGGTATGATAATGGATTATGGTTGTGTAGAAGAACATCCTTACTCTTTGGAAATGTATGATAAGTATTTAGGGAGAGAGCATTGTAATATCTGCAACTGAGTTTATTTATTTTATTTAGTTACTTTTTTTTTGAGATGGAGTCTCCTCTATTGCCCAGGCTGGAGAGCAGTGGTGCAATCTTGGCTCACTGCAATCTCTACCTCCTGGGTTCAAGCTATTCTGTCTCACTTTCCTGAGCAGCTGGGACTACAGGCACATGCCACCATGCCCTGCTAATGCTTGTATTTTTAGTAGAGACAAGGTTTCGCCATGTTGCTGAGGCTGTTATCAAACTCCTGACCGCAAAGTGATCCATCCACCTCTGCCTCCCAAATTGATGGGATTACAGGCATCAACTGCTATGCCCAGCCCTGAGTTTCTTTTTTTAATTTACTTTTTTATTGTCTTTTTTATTTTTGTTCTTAATAATTTTTCATTTTGTTACATAAAATCTTTCAGAAAAGTTGCAACTGAGTTTCAGTGGTTCATTTAAAAAACAGTACAGATCTATAGAGAGGACAAATGAGACAAAATGTGAACAACTGGTGAATCTAAGTGAAGAATATGTTGGATTTCTATTTCCAATTTTTCTGAAAGATTGAAATATTTTAATATAAGCAGTTGTGTAGAACAATGTAAACAGGGGTCATACATTTGTTTTAGATTATGATGTGGGGATTCTGATTATAGCCTGTCCCCCACTTCCCCAGAAGGTGCCTCCTCATGATCCTACTTTCTAATCACGTCTAGTCAGACAGTCCACCCTAGAGGAGCAAGTGCATCTCACTCCCTACGCTTAGAAGCCAGAGAAGTGCTAGAACAACCCCAGGTATCCAAGGTCAGGCCACATTTTCCCTGAGAAGCATGGCCCACTCTAGGGCAGGTCCAGAAGGATGACAATTCCAGGCTCTATCTACTTTGAAGAAACACAGAAAACACAGCTGAAAACCGAAGGAGCCCTGAGGATTTAGGTCCCTTCTGGGCCAAATCATACTTGGCTGGTTATGAAACAAGCTGAACCAGGCTCCATTTTTTTCTCACCTGAACCTAATATATCATTATCTAGTGGAGCAGCTGGTGAGAGCTACTTCTCCCTGAACCTCAGTTTCTTCATGTGTAAGATGCAGGTGTATCATCCTGAGATCTTTGTCATCTCTGACAAATATCCTAGGAACCCACTCTAACTCCTCATAGCCATGCCTCCTCTAATGCTCTTCACTCATACTGTTTCCTCTTCTTCCCTTGGCTTCAGGTTCTGCATATTAATGTGAAGGCCACAGCCATGATGACAAAGGCAGTGGTGCCAGAAATGGAGAAACGAGGGTACAGAGAGTGAGAGAGAGCCTGAGTGAGATGGGACCCCTCACGGGCTGAGGGTGGTGGCCTATACTGGGAAGAGGGTCAGCTCTCTTCTTTTTCCAGAGGCGGCTCAGTGGTGATCATATCCTCCATAGGAGCCTTCCATCCATTTCCCGTAAGAATTCTTTTGTATGCCCCTTCCACACCATCCTAAACTCCACATCTTTCCACCCCTCCTGTTACCCAGAGAAGTTTGTGTCCCCTTTTAGAATCACACCACCAAGTCCCTGCCCACAAAATAGTTGCCTTGCCTCCACAAACCCCAACCTAGGGGAGGTTTAGCCACAAGACAATTTCCTAACTGTGCCCCTTCCTTACAGGAGATCCCTGCTGAACACTGCCCTTTATGTCTGATCATTAGAACGAAGAATGACCTGGAAACTATGAGTCTAACCCATTCTCTTCTTTCTGCAGGGCCTCTGCTCTTACAGTGTCAGTAAAACAGCCTTACTGGGCCTCACCAAGTGCCTGGCCCAAGAGCTGGCCCCAAGGAACATTCGGGTGAACTGCCTAGCACCTGGACTTATCAAGACTAGCTTCAGCAAGATGGTGAGGAAGTGGAGCTCTGCAGCCCACTGGAACTCTTGAAGGGCATCCATCTTCTTGGACAGGGAAGCCCAGTTCCTGAGTCCTAAGCTCTCAACCACTCCATTCTCCTTCCTGGGACTTTTCCATATTCCCTCTCTATACCAGCTGTCCTATCCAAGCCAGACTCCTACCACACCTTTCCTGAGTAAAATGGAGACTGAGGTATTCAGACTCTGCTCACACTGTTTCCTCTCTCCTTAAGTGGATGAGAATTGGAGAGATGCAGCAAAATACATCACTAGAACCTGAAACAAATGAAACAGATGAGGGCAGTGGGGAGAGCTGGGAGCTAGAAAAAAATAGGAAGTGAAGGAGGCAAGTGTCTCTCTCGATCTTTCCTCTCAGTTGCTAAGAGAACAGGCAGTTTCTTCCCTTTCTGTTCCTCACTTTCCTCTTCTTGAACATAAAAGAGATTTCCCTTCTTCCTGCAGTTCTGGACAGACAAGGAACAAGAGAAAAGGACAAAACAAACCCTGAAGATAAGAAGGTAAGACTGTCATGGGGGCAAAGGCCCCAAGAGGCATGAAGATGGAAAGTTCTGGTCCCTAGCAGCCCATAGCCTGCTGTCTCAGTCCCACACATAACACAGACATGCTCTCCTCTGCCTCACAGACCACAAATTCATAAACACTGTCACTGCAGTGGCCTAAGCAAGAAGTCAGCTTCCCTTTCAAAAGGTAAACAGAGACCTTGGGGTTTCAGCAGTGCAGAGCTCTGGGAGAAGCCCTGAGTCCTCTCTCCACCTTGGGGATTGCCTCCACCTCCGGGCATCCATGGAGACCAGGGACCAAAACCTGCTTTTTTAGTTCCCTTGAATGAGACATGTTTACAAAACTCAGGTTGATGATGTACAATCCAAATGAAAGGAATGAAGAGCTTCACTAAGCCCCAAACTCCCTTGCCTAAGGAATTACTCTCCTCCCCGATGAGCTGGGTGAACTGTTCAGGCACCTTGGTCAGGCTCCCTTTCCTCTAAGTTGCCTGCTTCTCTCTACCTTCTGGCTTCTGGGCACTATCTAGTTTCTCCATTTTGCCCCTCAAGGACAAATGCCAGCGATGCCTAACTCTGTACTGGTCCAGACATCCCAAATCTTCCCAAAGCCATTCCAATACATGAGCTGCAGGCCTAGTTCATAACTCATTAATAAGTTAGAGGACTGTCATCCTAGAGCTCCTATATCAAGCCCATGTAGCTCAATCCTGGATGCACATTAGAATCACCTGGGGAGCTTTTTAAACTGCAGATTTAAACTCGCCCACTCCCAGGGATTCTTAATTGGCCCAAGGTAGGACTTGACCATCTGGGCTTTTGTTTTTGTCTTTTCTTTTTTCTTTTTTGGTTTAAGCCTCTCAAATGACTGCAAGGTACAGCTAGAGTGGAGAACCACTAATTCAGCCCTTCTAGGTTTTAGTTACTCACTCTGCCCACCTCTAGAGCATTCTATGGCAGGCAGATTAAAGTGTCCCCTAACTATAAAATTAAAATTGGCATATTCTCACCAAATGAAACTGACTTTAAGGAACAACTATAGATTCCCAAAAAAGTTGTCTGAAGTTGAACCTGTACAAATGGAATCATTTTAAACACACCATTTACTGTCACACAGACTCCCTAATACTTTGGTATGTGCACATGGGAAACAATTTTTTTGAAGTACGAAATAATTGCTAACCATTTTATCTATATAACTTTGGATTTTGGTGTCTTAAGCTCTCTAAAAAAAAAAAAAACAATGTGTTCCTACAGTATTTGGGTATTATAAGTAATGATGGGTTTTATAGACTACAGTATGCTTATACTAAATTATAACAGCATATCCTTGTGGTAACCCTATTTGATAGACAGAAAGCTTGTACACTGATCCTGAAAAGTCATCTAATAATTCTTGATTAAGCAAATTTCATTCCCCATGGGCCAGGTGAGGGGGCCAGAACTGTTTGAAATTTTTACTCCCTTCCTTGTTTCCCCTATTTCCCAGGATCGGTGAGCCAGAGGACTGTGCGGGCATCGTGTCTTTCCTGTGCTCTGAAGATGCCAGCTACATTACTGGGGAGACAGTGGTGGTGGGTGGAGGAGCCCTGTCCCGCCTCTGAGGACCCAAAGACAGCCCCCCAGGGCAGAGCTGGGCTCTAGCTTCTGGTGCTGTTCCTGCATTCATCACTGGCTTTTCCCACCTCTACCCACCTTACTGTTCACCTCACAAAATCAGTTCTGCCTGTGACAAGATCCAGCCTTCCCTGCCATCAAGGTGGCATCTTACTCGGGATTCCTGCTGTTGCTGTGGCCTTGGATAAAGGTCTCCCCTGAGAACACAGGACAGGCCTGCTGAGAAGGCTGAGTCTACCTTGGCAAAAACCAACAGCTATTTTTTGCCCGGGCCACTCGGGAATTTGAGGGGAGATGCGAGAGAGGGAACCTAGAGTGGAAGGAGCAGAGTTAGAAATTAACAACTTGCAAATGAGGTTCAAATAAAATGCAGATGATTACACTGCTTTGAATCGATGTGTTCATTTCTCAGTGTGGGGTGCTTAGCTGAGCAGAGAGCAGAAGTCTGGCCAGGCTGGATCTCTGGATCTCCTAGCCCTCCTCCCTGTCTCCAGGACCTGAGCGTGATGTTCAGGGGTGGAGGTGTCTGCAGAGCTGCCAGCTGGAAGGAAGGTGGCACGAGAACTCCCAGGACGCCACGGGGATCCCCGAGGCAGGCCAAGCCGGGTGAGGGTGGGGAAGGATGAACTCTCTAACACCTCCCAGATCTGGCCAGGTCCTTTCCCGGCATCGCCCTAGCTCTCGAGTTCCCTCCCGAGTCAGCAAGGACAAGCTGGACGGGTCCTGAGCTGGTGGGGAACAGGGAAAGGCCCTGCGAGGTACCTAGGCCTACAAACAAAAGAAATGGATTCTGCCCACGGGGCCCGAAGATTGAGTAGACGGAAAGCGGGGACGCTGTCCCCCGCCCCAAAGGCCGGGACACCGGGCGACGCGCACCGGACCTCTCACGCTGGAACCGGTGTGAGGGTAGGCGCGAGCGCGCGCGGGGTCTCACGCGGCTTGGCAGCGCGGCGCGCATGCTCAGTCTGGTAGCTCTACGGGCGGGGCGGGGGAGCCAGCGCTCCGAGGCGGGGGGAGGAGCGCTCACGCAGCCTCCCCTGACTGGAGCGGGCTTGGCCGCTGCCGCAGCGCTCAGCTCCCGGGCCCTGCCGAAGCCGGGTCTAGCATGTGCCGCGGCTTCCCCGCGGCGGCGGCGGCGGCGGCGGCGGCTCCTCTGCAGCAGCCTCATTAGCAGCGGCCGCCATGGCCAAGGGCAGCGTGGAGCTCACCCGCGAGTTGCAAGGTACGAGGCTGCCTCGGTCTCTGGGACGCCCTGTCCGGGAGCATCCCAGACCCAGCGCGTTCCTCCCCGCGGTGCACCCCAGCCTGGTGCCTCACCCCCCTACCCACCCCACCCCATGCACCCCGGCTCCAAGGCAGCCCCTGAATCCCAGTCCGGGCATCGCTGTCCCCGGAGTATCCTCCGCTACCCGCCTTGCCTCACCGGGTCAGGACCTTCCTGTCCCGGAGCCACCCGTCCCGCCCTTCAGTGACAGGTGCAGTTCCCTGGCGCTCCCTGGGACTGACTCTTGGCGTTCCTGACCCACCCTCGGCGAAGCGTCCAGTCTCCCCTCCAGCGAGTCCCCGCTTCCCCTGCCGGGCGGGGCCAGGCCCGCCCCACCCGGTGATGGGAGCTGCCCCTGGTCCTGACCACTGCGTGGCTTAACACCCTCCTCCTCCCGGCCCCGCCCCGGAACTGGCCCTGAAGGGCCCCTTAGGCTCTGGGCAGCACCCGGGCCAGTGGGGCAAAGAAGGGGGTCAGGGAAGAGGCCCTGGATCGGAGCTAACACCAAGAGCAGGAGAGTCTCTGCGGCTCGCCTCCCACAGCCCCTGTCCCAGTCTACCCCCTTCTTGCTACCCACCACCCACACGTCAAGGCCTCTCCCGTTTGCATGGCTCTCAGAACCACCCAGCATTGCCAGAACCCTGACCCCCAGAGACAGGAGCACAGGCTAGCCCACGCAGAGCTCAGGATGCTCATGGATACTCAGAGGCATGCTGCACTGTGGTGATCTCCCACACCTGCACACACACACAGCACAATCATGATATGTGTGTAAACACCTCTTCACAGAGACGACACCCCAGCACATGTGTGCACACATACACAAACACACACTATATCTGGGTGGCTCAGCCAGCAGATGGGTATGGGGCTCATTTAAACATTAATTCCTCTCCCTGCCCAACACACACACAGAAGAACTGTCTGGCTCTGTGCCCTTTCCACAGCATACTCATCCACACTTACCTGTCCCCACCAATGCCACACTCAGGCTCCCTGACATCTCCAGGAGGCATGCACACTCATAGTAAAGACAGACACTCACACCCAGACCACCTAGAATATAGTCAAAGGGATACCCCACACCCCCACACACTGACTCACTGTGTATGTGTCAATGGCTGTTGTAGTGCATGGGTTGGAAAAATTCTTCACAGCCTCAGAAGTGTAAGACACACCCTCCCACAGACAGTCAGCAACTGTCCCCTGACTCAGGGATATCAGGAGCCAGAGTTTTCTCCACACCCTACTCCCAAAGAGAGAGTATGAAAAGTCAACCAAGAAGGAAAGGCCTCTGTCCCTATCCTTTCTTTGTCTCTCTGTTTCACTCTCTTCCCATTTGACCCTGACTCTGCCTCTATCTGGAGAGCCCTGGGAGGTGGGGGTGGCCAGGGTAAGAGGAAGCTCTGAGCAGGCCCCCACCCACCCGCAGACAGCATCCGGAGGTGCCTGAGCCAAGGGGCTGTGCTCCAACAACATCGTGTGAAGTTGGAAACAAAGCCCAAGAAGTTTGAGGACCGAGTGCTGGTGAGGGCACTGGGCATGTGGGGAGTGAGGAGATGGCTGGTGAGGGCAGCTGGCCAGTAGAGGGCAGGGAGCTGGTAGGGCAGAGGAGACAGAAGTGGGTGGTCACTGAAGAGATGAAACCTGGGGGGAGGAAGCAGAGCTGGACTGGGTTGATGTCCAGAAGAAGTCTAGGATAGGGCATCAGCTTGGGGGGTACTCCAAGAGCAGAGATGAAGGGCTTAAGGAGGGCAGAAGCACCAAGGCCCAGCAGCCACCACGAGTTGCTGATATTATTTTCCTCTCTACAGGCCCTGACCTCCTGGCGCCTCCACCTCTTCCCCCTCAAAGTCCCAGCCAAGGTGAGTTGGGCTGAGGAGCAGCAGAGCACCTGGCATGCTCCCTACCTCCCAAGCCTGGCAATCCCGGTCCTTACCAGGAGCTGAGCATCTCCATCCCTCCTAGGTGGAGAGCTCCTTCAATGTCCTGGAGATCCGTGCCTTCAACACGCTCAGTCAGAACCAGGTGAGTACCAGGGCTCTGGGCCCCACTACTGGGCCAGCCAGAGGAGGGAGCAGAGAGGAGGGAGTCTGAGGCTCTGAAACTTCCTCTCCCCCAGATCCTGGTGGAGACAGAGCGTGGCACGGTGAGCATGCGGCTGCCATCAGCTGAAAGTGTGGACCAGGTGACGCGACATGTGAGCTCTGCCCTGTCCAAGGTCTGCCCTGGCCCTGGGTGAGTGGCAAACGAGGGGTCACTTAAGGGATTAGATGAGAGGGAGACTTCTCCTTCCCTTCCTCCTTCCCCTGGACCAGGGCCGAGGAGAAGGAGAGCTCTCATGTCCCCACTCCTGCTTTTTCCTGGGATGCAGGAGCTGTAATGCGAGAATTAAGAGCCTCTTTCCAGCCCTCTCTGGGATGACTTGTTTCTTTTCCAGGTGTTTGATCCGGCGTGGAAATGCAGACACCCCAGAGGGGCCCCGAGACACATCCCCCAACTCTGAGACTTCAACATCTACCACCCACAGTGTCTGTGGTGAGCAGGGGCAGATGTGAGGAAAGTAGGCCCTAAACCATCTTGCCCCATGTCCGGAGCCCTTTGTGCATGGAGTGTTGCCTGGGCAGGCGAGGAGGAGCTTTGCCTGCCCTGAGGACTCCGTAGCTCCCAGACCTAAGGAAGTTCATGGCATAACAAAAACAAAGAGCACTGGCCCATAAAGTGACCTTGACTGTTCTTGAACCCCAAGCCTATTCCCCATCTCCTTACCTTCATGGAGCCAGCCTATCTCCTGCCCCACAGGTGGCTTCTCTGAGACCTATGCTGCTCTGTGTGACTACAATGGGCTACACTGCCGTGAGGAGGTTCAATGGGTACGTTGGGCAGGGGCCCCGTAGGGGACAGGTGGGGCCTGGAGGGAGGGGGCCAAGGAGGAAGTGGGGAACAGGTGTGAGCCAGTTCCACCTCTCCAAGGATGTGGACACCATCTACCATGCTGAAGATAACCGGGAGTTCAATCTTTTGGATTTCAGCCACTTGGAGAGCCGGTAAGCAGATGGGGCAGAGACTCTACCCTCAAATTCCTAGCTTCAGCCCAATCCCAGCCTTTCCCAGGAGCTCCCTTCTGGTCCCACAGCCCCAGCTCTATTTCTCCAACTCCATCCCATCCCCATCTAACCATCTAGGCCTTCCCCAGCCCAACCACCCCATCCTTGGTCTCTTCTTTTCTGACCCAGCTATCTGCTCACTACTTTTCTGCCCCTTCCATATCCCCACAGAGACTTGGCCCTAATGGTAGCAGCCCTAGCCTACAATCAGTGGTTCACCAAACTCTACTGCAAGGACTTGCGGCTGGTAGGAACTAGGAGGGACTGGCGAGGTGGGAGGAGCAGTGCCCCTTTTGGCCCCTGATCGCAAGACCCCCTCTGTTCTCAGGGCTCTGAAGTGCTAGAACAGGTGCTACACACGCTGAGCAAGTCGGGGAGCCTCGAAGAGCTGGTTCTGGACAACGCCGGGCTTAAGACGTGAGGCCAGCCTCCTCCTTGGGCAGTAGTGTGTCCTTGATATAGTTTTAGGGTCCCAGAACCTCAGAGTATGATATAGGCCTCTGGACTGTCTTATCCAGTGCCTCTCTTTACAGAAGAGGAGACCAAGGCCAAAAGAGGGCACAAAGCAAGTCGGAGGTCAAGCTAGGACTCAGACCCAGGCCTCTGACCCCCAGCTCCATGGCCTTTCCCCAGGGTGTTCCATGCCCCATCCTCTTTTTCCATTAACTACCAAGCAGGGTGGGCTGCTCCAGTCTTGAGAACCCGAAGCTGACCTTTGTCTCAGCACAACTTCCTAAGGTGTGGAATGCCCCCAGGTACTCCGGAGTGGTGACAAGCTCCCTGGCAGGCCCTGAGCTGTTCCCCTGTTGTGGGGGCCTCTGACCATTGCAGCCCCAGCCAGGCAGGCAGGTAGAGGAGGAGGGGAAGCCCAAGGGCTGGGACATGGGGCTCAGCTCAGGACAAATCCTTCCTCCCCTTCCCTGAAGGGACTTTGTCCAGAAGCTGGCCGGGGTGTTTGGGGAGAACGGGAGCTGTGTGCTGCATGCCCTCACTCTGTCCCACAACCCCATCGAGGACAAGGGTGAGCCCCAGCCCTGAATCCTGTCCCCATTACAATGCAGACCACTGTCCTAGCCCAAAGCCCAACCTGGTCTGAACAGGGGCTCTCCAGCGCCCCCTGCCCTGACACCTCCATCCCTGTCCCCAGGCCTGTACCCTACTTGAGCCCCCAACCTGACTTTGTGCCACCTGCGCCCATGGCCCTGCCTCTCACTGGGCCCGTTTCTCTCTCCACTCCCCAGGATTCCTCAGTCTGAGCCAGCAGCTCCTCTGCTTCCCCACTGGCCTCACCAAACTGTGCCTGGTCAAGACTGCCATTTCCCCTCGAGGTACTTGCGCCAGGACCCCTGACCTCTGACCCTACCTGGGGTTTTGAGCTCCAGAGGTACACCCACACACTCACACACCACCTCAGGGACGGAGGAGTGAAAAGGAGCCATGTTTGGGGAGTGGGAAAGAGTTATGTACTGAGGGGAAAAGGTGGGGCTGGGGGCCAACCCAGCCCAGTGCCCGCTGTGCTCAGGGCTCCAGGCACTCGGCCAGACCTTTGGTGCCAACCCAGCCTTTGCCAGCTCCCTTCGATACCTGGACCTGAGCAAGAACCCTGGGCTCCTCGCCACGGACGAGGCCAATGTGAGTCCTCGGTACAGCCTCAGCCCCCTAGAGGAAGCATGCTCAAGCTTCAGGAGCTGGGAGGCCTTCTGCCCCAGAATCCCCGGGGGTGGCGAGACTCTATCATCCCTTCCCCTGCAGCTCCTCTATCCTTCCTGCTCTAGGCCCTCTACAGTTTTCTGGCCCAACCCAATGCCCTGGTGCACCTGGACCTGTCAGGGACTGACTGCGCCATAGATTTGGTGAGAAGTTGGTGCGGGAATCCCATCCAAGGTGATTTGGGGAGACCACGGTGGGTCTCTGTCTCATACCCCATCCCTGAGTACACAGGTGGGCAGAGCTGTCTGGATGACTTCAGGTTCAGCTGAAGTATAAAGTAATGTCCGTAGTTCATACAATGTAGCACTTTATGTGCTGGCTGTGCCTAAAGGCCAGCCGTTGCTCCATTCCCCAGCTGTGTGCCCTGGCGCAGGAGTGTGTCCTGGGGGAATGGATGCTTTTCCTAACTTGAACAAGCTGTCTTAGGAGTCAATGGTGGCCCTGGCTTTACACATCCACTGCCTGTGAGCAGCTCCATGCCCCTGGAAGCCAGACAGGGAGTAGCCCCACATTCCACAGGGGAGAAAACAGAGGCTTCAAGAATCTGAGTGGGCATCAACAGTGGACCTCACACAGGCCAACCAGAAAGTGAAGAGCCAGAAACCTCAATGGGGAGGGAAGAGGAGTCCTTTCCTGCCGCTCCCCGACCCCTTCCAGCTCCCCTGAGACCCACCACGTCTCCCCCACAGCTTCTTGGTGCCCTGCTCCACGGCTGCTGCTCCCACCTCACCTACCTCAACCTGGCTCGCAACAGCTGCTCCCACAGGTGGGAAGGAGGGGGAAGGGAGGACAGGGCAAGCCATGGCCAACCCCCTCCCTTGCTGACTCCAGGGGTCTCTCCACAGGAAGAGTCGAGAGGCCCCACCGGCCTTCAAGCAGTTCTTCAGCAGTGCCTACACACTGAGCCACGTCAACCTGTCAGCCACGAAGCTGCCCCTGGAGGCCCTCAGGTCGGGTGGGTGCAGGGTTGGGGGGGCATCCAAGGGAGCCACAGGGAGCAGGGAGGGGTAAAGGAGGGCCTGCTGACCTTCCCCCACAGGGCGCTGCTTCAGGGCCTCTCCCTCAACAGTCACCTCAGTGACCTGCACCTGGATCTCAGCAGCTGTGAGGTGAGCCCCCAGTCCCCAGCCCCTCTGCCTGCCCCCCACCCATGTGCATTTCTCGGACCTAAGTCAAACCATGGCCCATCTAGTCTCTGTGCTGACCCTCTGCAACCCCCTGACCTGGCCACACCACTATGTTCCCCTGTCAGTCTGGGGTGTGGCCCTGTTTTCCAGAGGCCATTCATTTTCAGTTTCTAGTATCTCAGTCCTTCAAGCTTTGGGGTGGGAGATACCAGACTTTTCCACCAGAGGGCAGGAGCAAGCTGTTTCAGGAATAGCAGCCTTTCTGTCCAAAGGGAGGGAAGTGAGCCCTAGGGAAGGATCTGGTGTAGGGAAAGAGCCTCCCTGATCTTATACCCAGATCCTGGCATGACCTTGAGTCCTGGTGTGACATCTCTGATCTTTAAGTATTAAAGGTACCATATCCCCCACCCCAATCCCTGCCTTCTCCACCTCACCTTGTCCCTGCAGCTCCGCTCAGCGGGAGCCCAAGCGTTGCAGGAACAACTGGGAGCTGTCACCTGTGTAGGCAGCCTGGATCTATCAGACAATGGTGAGTAGCAGTGCCTCCCTTCCCTGAAGCCAGAAGAGAACAGGGGACTGGGGCATGCAGAAGCAGCCCTGAAGGGACCAGTCAGCCTCAGGCCTCAAGGCCAGGCCTCTCCCGTCTGCTTACCAGGGTTCGACTCAGACCTCCTGACACTGGTGCCCGCACTTGGCAAGAACAAGTCCCTCAAGCACCTGTTTCTGGGCAAGAACTTCAATGTCAAGGCCAAGTGAGGCCCCCTTTCCATGCCCACAGACCCTCGTCCCATCATTCACCCATCCTCTTGGCTCACCACATTACCTCTGGCCACCTCTCTCCTCCTCCAATAGCATGACCCCAGCCCCTCCCCTCCTACTCTGAGCTCCGCCTCCCTGCAGGACCCTGGAGGAGATCCTCCACAAGCTGGTGCAGCTGATCCAGGAAGAGGACTGTGTAAGTGCCTGGGCCTGGGAGGGACCTGCAGCTGGAGGAGGCTTCTGGGACTGGGCCCAACCCCACTTTGCCCACACAGTCCCTGCAGTCCCTGTCAGTGGCAGACTCCCGGCTGAAGCTTCGCACCAGCATCCTCATCAATGCCCTGGGCAGCAACACCTGCCTGGCCAAGGTGGATCTGAGCGGCAATGGCATGGAGGACATCGGGGCCAAGATGCTGTCTAAGGCCCTGCAGATAAACTCCTCCCTCAGGTGGGGCCCACACTGGGACTCCCTGACCTGGAGCCCCAGCCCCTCCCTATACATACACAATCTCCCTGCTTGCCTTGATGCTCTGGACCCCAGCTTCCAGAAGACCCCCAGCCCCAGAACCATCTCTGACCAAAAGGATTATGTCCCTGGCCCCTAGTAGGGACCCAGGGGGAGGGGGGCCAAACTGGTGCTTACCCTGCCCCCAGAACTATCCTATGGGATCGGAACAATACATCTGCCCTGGGCTTCCTGGACATCGCAAGGGCCCTGGAGAGGTGAGTAGACCATGGTCCTGCCCTGATCCAAGTCCCCAGCCTCCCTGTGCCTGGACCAGGCCTGAGCAACCCTTGCCCCACCCCAGCCCCTTTGGCCTATTTGCACAGAAATTTTAGGAAGGGCCATGAAAGAGAGAAATGATGAGCAAGGGGGCTGGAGGGTGGCTCACCAACAGCGGAGGCGGGGGCCTCCCATCCCCACCTGTTCCCACCCAGCTGTGCCCCTGTGTCTCACAGCAACCACACGTTGCGCTTCATGTCCTTCCCCGTGAGTGACATCTCCCAAGCCTACCGCAGCGCCCCTGAGCGCACCGAGGACGTCTGGCAGAAGGTGCAGGATGCTGTCCTAAGCAGGGTGGGACAGCAAGGGGCAGCGGGCAGCCCACATCCCTAGGCCCTGACCCACCACCCCCATCATCTCCAGATCCAATGGTGCTTAGTGAGGAACAACCACTCCCAGACATGCCCCCAGGAGCACGCCTTCAGGCTGCAGCAGGGCCTGGTGACCAGCAGCGCCGAGCAAGTAAACGTTTCCCTCTGGGACACAGGGGGCACACCTGGGGCATGCAGGGCACAGGTGTGATGTGAGAGAAAATTGAGTAGGGGAGCATGAAGAGGCACTGCATGGTGGTCCTTATCACTGGACTGAGCATGTGGGGAAGCATAAAGAGAGGACATGCAGGATATGCGTTTCAAATATATGTGGGCGAACACAGGAGTGCACAGGACTCCAGGAGCTCACCTGGGCGTTCAAGAAGGCCATAGCAAGAGACAGGCCAGCCAGACACATCATCTCCACCACTGTCGGTGCCAGCACCAGTAGCACCACCTAAGGGGTCCCACCTGCGAAGATGTGGAAGCAGGGTTCCCCTTGACACCCCTGCCACTGTGCTCCAGATGCTGCAGCGGCTGTGTGGACGAGTGCAGGAGGAGGTTCGGGCCCTGAGGCTGTGCCCCCTAGAGCCCGTGCAGGATGAGCTACTCTACGCTCGGGACCTCATCAAGGATGCCAAGAACTCCCGGGCGGTGAGCCCTCCACAGCCCACCCTTCCCCCACAGTCTAGAGAACCCAAGAAGGCCGACCATGCTAAGCCATGCCAGCCCTACCCTGTGCATCTGCCTTCCTAGCCTAGGCCCCCCAGAGACCCAGCAAGGCCTGGTTCTGGCCTGCTAATTATAACCCCTTCCTTCTCCAGCTGTTTCCCAGTCTCTATGAGCTGGGCCACGTGCTGGCCAATGATGGGCCTGTGCGGCAGAGGCTGGAATCAGTAGCAAGTGAGGTGTCCAAAGCTGTGGACAAGGAACTGCAGGCAAGTCCTGGAGGAAGGAGGAAGCCATAGTGGGAGCCCAGTGTTGACTGAGGTCCTAAGCTAAGAGCTGAAGTCAAACTGGGGAGACTGCTGGAGGGCCAGGAAGACAGGCACAGAGTCGAGACCACCCACAGTCCCACTGTGCCAAGGCATTGCTGCAATATGAGCTTGGGATTTTTTTTTTTTTTTTTTTTTGAGACAGAGTTTCTCCCCTTGTTACCCAGGCTGAAGTGCAATGGCACGATCTCGGCTCACCGCAACCTCCGCCTCCTGGGTTCAGGCAATTCTCCTGCCTCAGCCTCCTGAGTAGCTGGGATTACAGGCACGCAGGGATTTTTTTCTGCTAGCTTTGTCCCTGAACTCTGACTGCCACCCTTTGGATATTTCTTTTTTTTTTTTTTTTTTTTTTTGAGACAGTCTCACTCTGTCGTCCAGGCTGGAGTGCAGTGGTGCGATCTCAGCTCACTGCAACTTCTACCTCCCGGTTTCAAGCGATTCTCCTGCCTCAGTGTCCCAAGTAGCTGGGATTACAGGCTCATGCCACAGTGCCTGGCTATTGTATTTTTAGTAGAGATGGAGTTTCACCATGTTGGCCAGACTGGTCTTGAACTCCTGACCTCAAGCAATCCACCCACCTCAGCCTCTCAAAGTGCTGGGATTACAGGCGTGAGCCACTGTGCCTGGCTCCCCTCTGGGTTTTGATCCTTGGACTGACTCCCCCTGTCTATATGGTAGGGTGGAAGGAGCACTGACCAGAAAGTGGGGAAGCCTGAGTGTCCAAGGCTCTGCCATTAATGGTTTTGTGACTGTAGGTGGGATCCTCAGTCTCAGCATGAGGGGCTGGAATAGAGAAAGTCACTTCTGCTGTGGTGCCAGCCCTGATCCTGCTCGCCTTGGGCCTCTGGCCTCCCTTTCCCCCATACTAGGTGATCCTGGAGTCCATGGTCAGCCTGACACAGGAGTTATGTCCTGTGGCCATGCGGGTGGCAGAGGGGCACAACAAGATGCTGAGCAACGTGGCAGAGCGTGTCACTGTACCCCGGAACTTCATCCGAGGGGCACTACTGGAGCAAGCGGGACAGGACATTCAGAACAAGCTGGAGTGAGAGGCAAAGGGCAGGGCTGGGGGCTGGGCTGGATTTGGCCCAGATCACTTAGGGACTTGGGACTGGAGAGCTATCAGCGATGAATAATGAATGGCACAATCTCCATTGCAAGGATCAATCTTTAACCAAATGCAACCTTGCTATTCAGGATCTGACTGGTCTTTGCCCTAGAAATCTAAGTGGTGAGCTGGGGTTTAAGAGCCAAGGTGGTGCCTAAACCCCACCTGTGGCTCCTAAACACAGGTGTACACACACACACTCACACACATACACCAGGAATGAGAAATACACCAATGCTCCCTTGGAAGCGTGGACAAAGAAAGGACCCTGAGTTAGGTTCATGGAAGCTCTGTCTTCCTCCCAGTTTTCATTGCCCCTAGAGTTCTTTCATTATGGGTCTGGGTGCCACCACTCACCAAAGCAAAGGAAAACTTGTACACATACCCATGAAACAGCCAGGTTCAAGAAGGGGTCTTTTCTACCCTCACAGTAGCAACTAGCAGGATTTAGTTACTCAGCACCCCAGTGACCTTGCTGTGTTCCACTGGGGCTCCAGGGGTCTGACCTAGGGTCTCCTTGTTCCTTCTTCTCTAATTCCTATGTCCCCACACATAGTCAGGCTGGGGGCTCCAGGGTGGGACTAGATGTGTGCTTATGGAGAACAGTGTGTCTTGAGCCTAGGCTGCCTCCTTTCGCAGCCACATGCCCTCCATGGGCAACCAGGCCAGGCCAGCTGGCCATTTTCTCAGGCTCTAAGGGAGGGAGTGGCTCAGGGGCCATGTCGGGGGCTTAGGTGCTACTGTTCTGAGCAGCGGCACCTGTGCCCACAGTGAAGTGAAGCTCTCAGTCGTCACCTACCTAACCAATTCCATAGTGGATGAGATCCTGCAAGAGCTCTACCATTCCCACAAGAGCCTGGTAAGGCTTCTGCAGCCTGGCCTAGCTCGGGCATGCCCTCCACCCCACATCAGCCTGTCTCCCTAATCACCCTCCCCCCAAGGCTCTGGGAGGTGGGCAGCTTCCTTGGAATCCTGTTCATACCTGCCCTTCCCCAGGCCCGGCATCTGACCCAGCTAAGGACGCTGTCAGATCCACCAGGGGGCCCAGGACAAGGGCAGGATCTGTCCTCCCGGGGCCGAGGCCGGAACCATGACCATGAGGAGACCACAGATGATGAACTTGGGACCAACATTGTGAGCCCCCCACTCCTTGCTCCCCTCCTTAATAACCTGGGCCTTGCCCTTGAACCTGCACAACACTGTCCCCTTCTACTGCTCTGGACTCCCCTGGCCACCTCACTGTGCCTGGCCTTCTGCCCCCAACCCCAATCCAGCCCAATCTCTTCTTTCATCCCAATGGCTCAACCCCCTGAGGAGTGATGGGCAGAATGGATTCAAATGAGAAGGCTTTATGAGGAGTGGGTAGCTCTGGGTGTGATCCCTGGCCCTGCCACTTGTCTTCATTTCCGCAGGACACTATGGCCATCAAAAAGCAGAAACGCTGCCGCAAGATCCGACCGGTATCTGCCTTCATCAGTGAGTCTCCCAGCCTCTGTTCTCCTGGGCACCTTCCATAGCCCCTCTTTCCCCTGAATTTTTCTCTGTCTCCCCATCCTGATTTCTCCCCATTCCTCTGCTAGTCCCTCTAATGCTGCTATCCTTGCAGGTGGGAGCCCTCAGGACATGGAAAGCCAACTGGGGAACCTGGGGATCCCCCCTGGCTGGTTCTCAGGACTTGGGGGCAGCCAGCCCACAGCTAGTGGCTCCTGGGAAGGTCTATCTGAGCTGCCCACTCATGGCTACAAACTAAGGCATCAAACACAAGGGAGGCCCCGCCCACCCAGGACCACACCTCCAGGACCTAGTCGGCCCAGCGTGAGTCCCTAAGGCCTCACAAGATGATTACCTTCACGTAGTGTGATGCCAGAGCCAGGGGTTTTACTTTTAGGACCCAAATGCCAGAGACAGGCAGGAGCCCAGGCATGCCAGTGAACAGATGAGAGATTATCCAGTTTGTATGGGAGTTAGACCTTGTCACACATAAGAAATCTTTGTCTGCCAGGCAGTGCCATTCTTATTTTGGTGAAAGATAGAGCCACCAAGAACACCAAGAGACACCAAGCTTAGGAAACACCGGGTGAACTGACGTGTAAATTTCCATAAATATCCAAGCCCAAAGGGGAATGCCCTGAGTGGATGGGAGGTGGGGCTTCCGGACCTAGATGAGATGTCCCACAGGACTTTCCTCCCAGCAGATGTCAGCACCTGGGACTCGTCAGGAGAATGGGATGGCCACCCGCCTAGATGAGGGGCTGGAGGACTTCTTCAGCCGAAGGGTCATGGATGAAAGTTCCAGGTGTGATGCCTAAACACACTCCCATTTTCAGCAGGGCCCAAGGCCCTAGAAGGGCTCCGTGTCCTCCCAGTTCCCGTAGGAGTCTCTATAACAATGGTGCCCAAAGCCAGTCTCTGGGGGACATTTCCCCACATTCTCATCCTTCCCCACCCAGCCCTTAGGTTCCATGGCCTCTGCATCTTCTCAGGACAGCTAGGAAGAATGGGGCCAGAGTGAACCACCACAGTGGGGTCAGGGGCAGGTAGGGATGAGAGGGAGGCATGGGGCAGCAGCCCTGGGACAGGATACCATTAGTGGCAACAGGTCCAGGGGGTAGTGCTCCCTGCACTGTCCAGCTGACTGCCCAGTGTCTGTCCATGAGGAACCAGGTCATTGGAGAAGCTGAGAGGAGATGTGGGGGAGGTAGGGGAGACGGGGAAGAAACAGTCAGTCTGGGGGAAAGGCTGCCGGAGGATTACAATGGGACAGGGAAGGCGAGGGCATCATCTCCCCTCAAAACTAAGTGGGAAGGGCTGTAGTGCAGCAGGAGAGACCAGATGAAAGGAAAGCAGGTTCAGCAAACCCAGGATTGAGCTTGCATCTGGCATTTGTCACTAACTTACCCCAACTACCAGCTACCCCCGGACTCTGAGGACCATGCGGCCAGGACTCTCGGAGCCACCACTGCCTCCACTTCAGAAGAAGAGGCGCCGGGGCCTGTTTCACTTTCGCCGGCCCCGGAGCTTCAAGGGGGACAGGGGGCCAGGATCCCCCACCACTGGACTCCTCCTCCCTCCACCCCCACCCCCTCCCCCAACTCAGGAGAGCCCCCCCAGCCCAGACCCCCCAAGCCTCAGCAATAACTCCTCTCCCTGCTGGAGCCCAGAGGAGGAGAGCAGCCTCCTCCCTGGATTTGGTGGGGGCCGGGGGCCTTCATTCCGCAGAAAGATGGTAAGTGAGGCAGGGGATGCTGTGTCTTCACCTTTTCCTACCCCACACATATCCCAGTCTCCTACCCCACCCCAAGTTTAATGGAGGAATGCTAGGACCCGGGGTTCTTGGGAATGTTGGTCATATCTATTCTCCTTTCCTTGAGAGTGGACTAAGACCATAGCCAAGAGCATGCTGGGAGTTCTGTATGTGAATGCAAGCATTGGAAGGACTCTTTAGAGGGTCTCAGCAGGGCTTCCCTATGGCTAGGGGCTCTGTGAGGAAGGGGTCCTCCTGACAACTCCCTTGCAGCCTGGGGAGCCCCCTTCCACCAGGAACTGTTAATAAGAGACCTTGTTCTAGGGCACTGAGGGGTCAGAGCCAGGGGAGGACGGCCCAGCCCCTGGGACAGCACAGCAGCCAAGGGTTCATGGTGTCGCCCTTCCCGGGTTGGAAAGAGCCAAGGGTTGGAGCTTCGATGGAAAAAGAGAAGTGAGTGGAGCCTGGGACAACAAACTGTGGATCCTGAGGGTACCTGTCCACCACCCTCTCCTCCCCATTCCCTCATCCCTGGTGGCTCAGTAGGGAAAGCAGATGCTTTGGAATTAGAAAACGTTAGCTGCTGTAGAGCCCCCACCACATACTTGCTGTGGAATCCTGGACTGGTCACTTAACCTCTTGGAGCCTCTCCTTCTTTACTGTAAAATGAGTTATAAAAATAGCTCTAGAGCTCTGTTTCCCAAGCAATGTTGACTGGACTATAACCTTTGTGACTGATTTTTACCTGAATTATTACTTACATAATATTTTTATTTAAATTAACTCACCTTTTTTTAACTTAGGCTAGACCTAGGCATTATCATCTTTAAAATCACAGGCTTTTTGAATGAGTCATGTTTTTTTCTACTACACATAAAATAAACATGTAACTATAAAGATGGAAGTATACTTATTCGTGTAAGCATTTCTTGTGCCCCTGGGGAGGTATGCGTGCCACTCTTTGGGAAACAGTTTAAGTGTCTAGGGACTAATGACATGAGGATGACACGGAGATGCTAGAGCAGAAGCCCTTTGTCAGCTGCAGTCCTGCCATGGAGGAGACTTTCTTACGGCCTGATCCACTGTTCTTTCAGGGCCCAGGCCCAGACCAGGAGGGCAGCACCCAGACCTGGCAGAAACGGCGCTCTTCGGATGATGCAGGTAAGAATGGTCATATTCAAGCCCTTCCTTTGACCCCTCTTCTCAGGGACCCTCCTAATCTACCTTATTCATTTCTCCTTCCCTCTTTCTCATCCCCTCTCTCTACTCCAGGGCCTGGAGCCTGGAAGCCCCCTCCACCACCCCAAAGCACCAAACCAAGCTTCAGCGCCATGCGCCGAGCAGAGGCTACGTGGCACATAGGTATGGAAAGCCTCTTTCAGGCAGCAGTACTGAAAGCCCAGGGTGTATCCAAAGAAACAGAAGCCATGGCTTCTGTGCTGGAGAATTTATGGCCAAGGTGGGGCAGTGTGAAGTCAGCACACTGAAAATGTTTAAGGATATGTAAAAAGCTACATCCAAAAGAGATAACCCAATCCAAACAAAGCTTCTACAGAACAAAAGTGGCTTCTCCGGTGTTAGCAGGCAGGATGGCTCTGGTGAATTCTCTAGGGCAGCTGCAGCCTCTGGTCACCATCAACACAGTGGTACCCTCTGTAGAGAAGGCTTCTCTCTCTACCTTGCTGGGAAGAGGGTGGGCAAGTCAAACTGCCAGCAAGTATCAGCTATGCCAGGCCCACCTCACACATCCCAGCCTCCTCTAGATGTCACTCATCAACTCACCCTCAGCTCACCCAGAAAGGTGCCCCAAACATGGGCAAGAGCTCTGCCTCGGAGGTCAGAAACCTATGGTATTAGTCTTCCTCAGCCTTCCACAATCTTAAACAAATCATTTACTTTCTGGTTCTGTGACTGGAGGAATAAAAGGGAGGGGACTGGGGATTACCCCAGGCATGACACTTCCCTTCTGCTGGCTTCAGAGCACCTTCCATTTAGGGAGCCACTAAAGAAAAGACTGTCAGCTCAGCATCAATTTCACTTGTCAAAGGCCTGGGCTGCGACCCTCCAGCAATCCTGACATAGACAAAACCTCCCTATAGATGGAGACACCCCCTCAGCCTCTTCCACTTCCACCACCAGCCTAGGGCATAAGGGCCAGAAAGAGCTAAGAGCTAAGCAGGCTGGTCTGGCTCAGGCCACATGCTCCCCACTGTCCCATCCCACCCATTCTGCATCTGCCCCTCTCTCCCCTGTAGTGCAGAACAAGGCCATCCTGAAACTTGAAGTGCCCATGCCCTTGCCTCCTCCTACAAGGCCAACCCAGGACTGGAGGCATCTTGGCTGATTTTTTCCATCCCACACACAGGCTAATTAAAGCACCCAAAGTAGGGCTCCATCTTTCATTAAGGAAACCACAATAGTCAGTAGCCCCACTGCACACACACCTCACAGATCCACATATAGACACATTTTCCAGTGTCAGACCCACAGGCTCATATTGCGTAAAGGCCACAGGGGCAGGAGACAAGTGTGCCAGGGCACCTCTCCATCTAAATCAGACTTTCAGACAGAGTTCTGGGAATGCCAGGCTGCAGCCTTGGCAGAGCCCCCAGGGCACTGCAGCCTGGATGAGCAGCCATGCCAGTGGACCCAGCAAGCCCTGGGCCCTGGCTCTGCCCCAGGAGGAAAGGGCTCGGGCACTTCTCTGCAAGAGGAACAGCTAGGCCAGAGTCCCTTCCAGAAGTGATGGCCTCAGGATGATCCTGGGAAACAAGGGCTAAGGAACATGGGCATAGAAAGGCACATGAAAGGCAGAGACATAGGAGAAAGTGGGCTTGGAGGGAGAAAGTCCTGGCCTCCAGGGCTTCACTGGATTGAGACAGGGAAGGGCTATGCAAGAATGCCTTTTCCTGCAGCTTCTCCTCTCTCCCATCCCCAGCTGAAGAGAATGCCCCCAACCACAGCTGCCAGAGCCCCAGCCCAGCCTCCCAAGATGGGGAAGAGGAGAAGGAAGGGACCCTCTGCCCAGAGAGGACAGTTCCAGCTAGGAATACCAAGGTGAGGGCCGACAAGGTGGGCAGGGGAGGCACTTTGATGAGGCAAAGGGACTAACTGAGCCAGCATCTTCCTTCCTCCACCAGCTACAGGACCCCCCCCTAGCTCCACAGCCTCCCAAGCCAGTGGCTGTGTCCAGGGGCCGCCGGCATCCCCAGGAGCCAGGGGTCAGGGAGGAAGCTGAGGCTGGGGGTGCAGCTCCAGCAGTCAACAAACCCCGGCTAAGGCTGGGCTCACAGCAAGACCAAGAGGAGCCTGAAGTCCAAGGTCGGCCACCCGGGCTGAGTGGGGGGCTCGGGGCACATCTAGGACTTTGCTGCCCATGTCAGGTCCTCTTCCAGAGCATGGAATGAGTGACAACCAGGACTCACAGCCTGGATGAGCATCCCAGCCTGAGCCCCACTCCTGTGCTAGGCCTGCTTTGACTGTTATTTCAGGGCCCCCTGATCCAGGCCGGCGGACTGCCCCCCTGAAGCCCAAGAGGACACGGCGGGCACAGTCCTGTGACAAGCTGGAACCTGATAGAAGACGGCCCCCTGACCCCACAGGTGCTGGTGGTGAGAGGGCAGTTCCGCCTTCCCACCTATCTGTCCAACAACCCCCTACCCCCAATGCCATGTGGCCACTTGTCCCTGCCCAGGAAACAGGACTCCTGGATTTGTCCCCAGCAGGAACCAGTGAGCCAGGAACAGACTGACAGCTGCCACAACACCCTCCTCAGCCCTCAACATGTGCCTCACAAGGACTCGGACCCCTATCCACCCACAGCCCCCCAGGGCCCCCTGCCAGCCCTTGTCCTACAGGAGCAAGATGGCAGGACCAGGCATGGGGGAGCTGGAGGCAGGGACTAGAAGAGAGGGAGCCACTTGGAGAGATAGAGGCTCTCAATACCTGCCTCAGTTCCTCTCTCTGCAGAGAGCTTCTGGGTAGGGGTCTGTCTCCTCCCCCGGGAGGGCGGATCTCTGTCCCTCTATCCCCAGGGACTCTCTCCCCACTTGTATGGAATAAAAAAACAAAATCACTGCCTGTCTCAAGTCTCTGCTATCTTCCCCATTCACAGCCTCCACCATCTGCTTCCTTCCCACAAACCCTCAGAGCTTGGCCACAGTGGGGAAAAGTGAGAAACATCTAACCCCAGGGATAGACCTGGGGTTCTGAGAGGAACAGGATTAAAAAATGTAACTGCCAAGGGAAGGGGACTAAGTCTCCAAGCCACCACAAAGTGAGTGTTATACACAGGGTCAGGGCTGAGCCGTCTGGAGAAGAAACCAAAAGGACAGAAACCAGCACCAGTGTCTGTCCAGCTTTTGGAGGTGTAATGGGATTGGAAGCCCCGGTGTACCAGAAGGACACTGAGGAGCAGTGTGTGTGTGTGTGTGTGTGTGTGTGTGTGTGTGTACATGTGCATGCACACTAATGGAATTATATGATGTTGTGTCGTCCTGGGGGCACCCTCACTAGTCAGAATTCTCAATAACAGAGTGGCTTGAAGGTGAACAGAAGTTTCTGTGGCATGAGAAGGTCAACAACTAAAGTAGCTGTCTCCCATGGTGTCCTAGCAAATACTATTCAAGACCCTACTCAAAAGCCTCTTCCTCTGTGAAGCCCTTCCTGACGCCTTCCCCACTCATCCATATTGCACCCTCCCTTAATGAGCTCCCACTGTATCCTGAGCAGGTCCATAACATTGCACTTGTCACACTTTATTGCATTGGGGGTGTATTGGCTTATCCCATCTCTGTCTCACTGTTCCATATACATCTGCCTCCCCTAAGGGCAGAGGCTGTGTCTTAATCACCCGTGTAGCCCCAGCAGCTGGCACAGTGCCTGACACCCGGGAGATGCTCAGTAAAGGGCTGGTGCATTAATACACGAACAGCTTAAGGGGATAGAGGGTGAAGGTAAATGCTCTTGCATACTCATCACAGACCACAATGTGCCCAAATGTCTTCACGTGTGGTTTGCAGCTCCCCAGGCAACTGCTTACTTCCCTTCCTTACTGATTTCACCAGGAATTACTTATTTTGTTTCCTTAAGATCTGTGCATGGCACAGCCCCTCCCACAAGGATAAGGCCATATGGGTTGAATCTCAGGGGGTGTTGGGTACATTGTGGCACCGGGAAGAAGCCTTGGGAGTCAGTCCTTCAGCACATGCTCTCATGTGACCAGGATATGAGGTTGGGTATCCTTAAGCAATTATGTCCATTTCCTGTGTCTCCTTATAAAATGGTGGCTAGGGAACTGGACACCATTCTCAAAGCGATGACGTCCAGTAAGGTACGTGAGGGTTTTTAAGAAGCCCGGGAAGATCTACGTTCGGCTGTATTCCGGGTTAATGTGAGTACATGTGTGACAAGGACAGCCCAGCATTCCTGTATATGTGACTGCAGATATCCTTAGCTAGTGTGACAATGTTGAAAGTGATGTGAGAAAGGGTATGTTTCCCAATGTGTATCTGCGAGGGGCTGTAACCGTCATGGTGTCACAGTGAGTTTATGTATTAGCGCCTGTGTGTGTCAAGATATGTGTGAACCTGTGAGCCGTGGGTGCATGTGTCGCCATCGTTCCTCTGTGTGAATGTGTATGTGCACGCACCACCGCAATGTGGCATCTCTGTGATCCTGGGTGTGGGTGTGGTGTGAAGGGGAAGATGTGTGTCACTGTGTCTATGGGGGTCCTGCCTCTGAGCCACCCCCAGCCCGCCCTCCTCCCCCAGTTCTGTGGCTCCCTCCCAGGCTGTGGCCCTGCCCCTTCCCTCTTCTCCCTCCCAATCCATCTGTGCGGGGGGGAGCCGGTGCTGCGCCCCCCCCACCCCTCCCCATCCAGGCCCCATAAATAGCAGCAGAGCCGGAGCCGGAGCTGGCGCCAGCGGCTGGAGCAGCAAGGGAGTCAGGGCCAGGGCCAGAGAGCTGGAGAGAGGAGCCCCTGACCGAGAGCCCAGGTGAGCCCACCCTTCCTCCCCAGCCCAGCCCCAGCCCAGCCCCAGCCCAGCCCAGCTTGCCCGTCTCCATAACAACATCTCCTGGAGCCCCCAGAGAGATTCTAGCCCTGCCCAATCCCTTCGCCACCACAAGCTCCTGCTTATTTCAGGGGATCCCCAAGAACTGGGAGACTTGTCGCTGGAAAGCAGAGACCCCCCTCCCCCAGCCCAGACCCTCCCTCACATATCCAGAAAGCCACACATTGTGGGGAGGTCGATGCCGAGCCAGAGAAAGGTCCCAATTCTGAGGGAGGTACAGGAACTGTCACACCCTCCTTGAGACGGACACACGACATCCGGGGAAGACAGACACAGAGGGTGGGGCACTCAAACACACCAATGCACACTCACTCGGGGAAGCATGACATGGGATCAGACAGCCTCACCCTGAGATCTGTACAGACACAGATAGATGGACTGACCGGCCACGAACTCGGGCCGGCATACCCCTGCCTGCTTCAGCCCAAGGCTTGGAACCACTGCTGGGGGAAGGTAGCATGCATGCATCCCACGGGCAGCATGGAGGGAGCCTCGACTCCCCAAAAATCCTGTCGCTAAGAGACAGTTCCAGTGCTGCCAAGAAGTGTGAAAACAGGGGAGGTGGGGAGGGATGTGAGGCTTGTCATAGTTGGAGCTGCTGCCAGGAGCTGAAGGAGCTTTCAGCAGAACACTGGTCCTGCCTCCCCAGCCCACCACCCCTCCTTTTCCATCAGCTAGCCAGAAGGGGAGTGGGGGTGGGGAGTGGATAGGGATAGCCCAGCAGGGGACCTTCCAACCTGTCTCCTGCCCACTGCAGACTCCACTCCAGAGGCCCGTCCTCTTCAGATCCCAAGGGCCTCTTCACCCCCTACCCCACCCCCTTGCCCTAGTTTAGGTCCCTCGTGCCAAGACTGAGTGCGGTGCTGGCTCCAACACCAGTCGGGAAATAGCAGAAGGTGCTGAGGCAGCAGAAAGTGTAGATCAATCGATGGCCTACGAGCCAAGACTGCCAGGAACATCCCCACCCCAATCCTTCAGCCCTCTCCAACCCCATCCACACATACCCAGGCCAGCAGCACAGAGCTTCTGTGCAGGAGTGGGAGGCTCAGGTCCTCTGCCCTCCCCTGCTCAGAGCTCTGGTGAAGCCAAGCAGAGGGCAGGGGAAGCAGGAAGTCCGTGAGACCCCAGGGTCTAGGGAAGGAGGTTAAGGGGCGGGGCCCAGGGACGCCAGAGGATAGACCCCCCTGCTGGCAGGTGTTCCCTTTCCAGGGTCCAGGCCACCTGCTCTGCCCCCACAGTGACATGTCGGACCCTGAGATGGGATGGGTGCCTGAGCCCCCAACCATGACACTGGGAGCCTCTCGGGTTGAGCTGCGGGTGTCCTGCCATGGCCTCCTGGACCGGGACACACTCACCAAACCCCACCCCTGCGTGCTGCTCAAGCTCTACTCTGATGAGCAGTGGGTGGAGGTGAGAGCAGCTCAGGTTTCTCCTTAACTAACCTGGGTTAAGCTTGGGAAGGAGGGAGGCTGGGTGGGACCAGTGAAAGCCTTGCAGGGAAATGTATGGACTCCTGGGCACCTTTTCCAGGCTGTTTGGGTAACCTTGGAGATGGAGTCCCAGAGGGTCCTGAGATTGCCCCAGAGGCAGTGGGGTTGCTCCCAAAGGCCTCATGATAGCACAGAGAATACCCAACCAGAGAAAGTTCCCAGTTCTGAGGGAGGTACAGGAACTGTCACACCCTCCTGGAAATGGACATACCACTTCAGGGGAGGACAGACACGGAGGGTCCAGTGGTCAGGCAGTACCCCAAGCTCAGGGATCAGCTTAAAAGAGAAGAGCTGGTTGTGGGAACGCGGGGGTCTAAGAAGAGCTGGCATGACTAGGGCAGTCGAGGGCAGGGAAAAGTATCTATGGTTCCCAAACAGCCCTCGCCTCCCCTCAACCACCACCACAGGTGGAGCGTACGGAGGTGCTTCGCTCCTGTTCCAGCCCTGTCTTCTCCCGGGTGCTGGCCCTCGAGTATTTTTTTGAGGAGAAGCAGCCCCTGCAGTTCCATGTGTTTGATGCCGAGGATGGAGCCACCAGCCCCAGAAATGATACCTTCCTCGGCTCTACGGAGTGCACCTTGGGCCAGGTCTGCATTCCCGGTCTCCCCACCCCACCCCAACCTACCTCCATCAGCTGTTGCCTCTGGAAGCCAAAATAAGAGACAGTATGAGCTCTACAGCTAGTTCAACCCAGCCGTGGCTCCCACATTTCTGCCACTCACTAGCTGTGCAGCCTCAGGAAAGATACTTAACCTCTCTGAATCTTAGTTTTCCTATCTAAAAAATGGGGGAGTAGTCAGAGTGCTCCCCTCTTCAGGCTGTTGTAAAAATTGAGCCCAACTCTAGCCCAGGTTAAAATGCCAATCCTTGCGGACACTCAGAGAACGTTTATTATTCCATCCCTGTACACGGCAGAGGTACATGGGGATGTCACAGCTGGGTCTCCCTCCACCTCCATCCTTAGATTGTATCCCAAACCAAGGTCACTAAGCCATTACTGCTGAAGAATGGGAAGACTGCGGGCAAGTCCACCATCACGGTAGGCAAGATCACCCGTACTCTTGGTCCTGGTATTCAATGCCCCTGCATGTCACCCATGGTGACATCATGCCCAGGACCACCCCCACCTAAGGGAAAGGGGATGGGTGGCCCTTGTGGTGGGGACAGGGGAGTCCTGCCACTTGTATATCCCTTGCAGATCGTGGCCGAGGAGGTATCTGGCACAAATGACTATGTGCAACTCACCTTCAGAGCCCACAAGCTGGACAACAAGGTTGGAACCCCAGAGTCCAGTTGGAGGCCCCCAACTCCCCTGTCCATCCTAGGCCTCCCGCTCAAGACGGATCCCAGGAGCCCAGGCCTGCTCCCTTCCCAGTGTGAGTCCCTCCCCCGCCCTCCTTTCAACTCTCACCAGCCTCAGGAGCCCTTTCTCCTGTATTTTCAGGATCTGTTCAGCAAGTCTGACCCTTTCATGGAAATCTATAAGACCAACGGGGACCAAAGTGATCAGCTGGTCTGGAGAACTGAGGTTGGTGCCTGGGGCTATGAGGATGAAGGGAGGGAGAGCAAAATAAGAAAACCCAGACGGGAGCTGACCAGCCGCTTGGTGCCTCTCCAAGGTGGTGAAGAACAACCTGAACCCCAGCTGGGAGCCGTTCCGCCTGTCCCTGCATTCCCTATGCAGCTGTGATGTCCACCGACCTCTCAAGGTGAAATCCCAACCAAGCCAGCACAGCCTACTTAGAGCAGCCAACCTGCTGTCTAAGACCTTTCCCCTGTGTGCGGCAAGCCTCCCTCCTCTCCCCCATGTGATAAGCACATCCCACTGTGGGATAAATAACAGGTCACAGCTCAAAGTTAAACTTCCCACATGTGTGCCTGTTATTAGTGGCCAAAGTCCATGGCAGATTGAGCCAAAGAGCAAAGTTCAGCAGGTGGCCTCTCTGGGCAAGTTGAGGATGTCTGTTTGGACCTCGAGACTGTGAGGCCCCTACCTCCCTGAGTCCCCCTACCCTCCATGAACACCGCAGAGCATCTCCAACCTGACTCCACCCCTCACCCTGTCTTCTCAGTTCCTGGTGTATGACTATGATTCCAGTGGGAAGCATGACTTCATTGGCGAGTTCACCAGCACTTTCCAGGAGATGCAGGAAGGGACGGCAAACCCTGGGCAGGAGGTGCCACAACTTTCCCACCCCCAGAATCCCACCCAGATCTCTGGGAGAATCCTGAGGGTGATTCTAAAGAGATCACTATAGGTGATAGTAGGTGGAGAGGGTGGAAAGCACCTGGCCTCAGCTAGAGGATGGAGCCATGGGGATCTTGCTCTGGGAGGCTCTGCTGGAAGGGGGAAAGAGGGGTCACCTAATGGACTTGTGACCCTGAGCTTGTGGGGTGGGGTCTAGATGCAGTGGGACTGTATCAACCCCAAGTATCGGGACAAGAAGAAGAATTACAAGAGCTCAGGGACGGTAGTGCTGGCCCAGTGCGTGGTAAATTTCACTTCCTGCTTCAACCCTTACCTCAGCCCCTGCCCCTACCATACTCTCAGATTCAACCCTTCCTTTGTTTCAAAGACCAGTTTCTCTGCTTCTGGGAACTGGAAATCCTTGCCCTATCTCACCCCCAACTGCAACCCAAAAAACTCTGCCTCCCCCATGTTCCCCACTGAAGTCCTACCCAAGTTCCCTCCTCAAAGGACCACCCTATCCCCTCGCCTTACCCTTCTCCCTACCTCCAGGTGGAGAAAGTGCACACCTTCCTGGATTACATCATGGGTGGCTGCCAGATCAGCTTCACGGTAAAGACCCAGAGGGTGGGCACACAGGCAAGAGGGAGGGGCTGAGTGCATAGAGAATGGAAGGAGAATCTCCACTGCCTCCACTTGGGCTGCTCAGGAGCCTCGGCATTGTCAGCTTATGCCCCCGGATCACGAGACAGCCACCTGTAACCTCCCCCACACTCATCCTAGTCCTCTATCTAGATCCAGCTCCAGCCTAGGCTCCCTGGTGGCTCTCAGGGCTGCAGCATGGCCTTTTTCCTATCCCCACCCCACCCAGGTGGCCATTGACTTCACCGCCTCCAATGGAGACCCGAGGAGCAGCCAGTCCCTGCACTGCCTCAGCCCTCGACAGCCCAACCACTACCTGCAGGCCCTGCGTGCTGTGGGAGGCATCTGCCAGGACTATGACAGGTAGGAGGAAGTGGGGCAGGAGGGAACAGGCAGAGAGGTGTTTTGACGGACCCCACAGCCTTTTCTTCTCCTTAGTGATAAGCGGTTCCCAGCTTTTGGCTTTGGGGCTCGAATCCCCCCCAACTTTGAGGTAGGCTGATGTGAGAGAAGGAAGGAGATGGGGGTGGGGCTTGTCAGACAGGAAGGAAAGGCAGGCCCTCACTGCTCCCGCCTTGCCTGTGCAGGTGTCCCATGACTTTGCTATCAACTTTGACCCGGAAAATCCTGAATGTGAAGGTAAGAGGGGAGATTTTTACCTGCCCCGTCTCCCCCTAGACACAGCCCATACAGGGGCACAGACTCCATTTCCAGGAGTCCAGCTCCCTGTCCCTTCCACCCATCCCAGATCTGCCTGCATCAGGTGAGGCTTCCAGGGCCGAGGCCCAGCATCTGGCCCCCAAGCTCTCCCCACCAAGGGACTATCCAACTCTCCCACTGCTCAATGAAGTAACTCATGAGTGAGGGCAGTCCTCAGACCTGGATGCACTTCCTTGCTTTGAAGAGTGTCAGGAGGGTCCCTTGCTCATTTTTACCAGCTTCACCACTTCTCTTCACCCACAGAGATCTCAGGGGTCATAGCCTCCTACCGTCGTTGCCTGCCCCAGATCCAACTCTATGGCCCCACCAACGTGGCCCCCATCATCAACCGTGTGGCTGAGCCGGCCCAGCGGGAGCAGAGCACCGGCCAAGCCACAGTAAGAGGAGCTGCCCCATGTGTCTTCAAGTGGTGCCGGGCCAGGGCCTGCACCTTGGTGGAAATGGTGTCAACACCCTTGCACACAAAGCCAACCTTTCTCTGCTGCCCCTCAGAAGTACTCGGTGCTGCTGGTGCTCACTGACGGTGTGGTGAGTGACATGGCCGAGACCCGTGCTGCCATCGTGCGTGCCTCCCGCCTGCCCATGTCCATCATCATCGTGGGCGTGGGCAATGCTGACTTCACTGACATGAGACTGCTGGATGGTGATGACGGACCCTTGCGCTGCCCCCGAGGGGTGCCTGCAGCCCGAGACATTGTCCAGTTCGTGCCCTTCCGAGATTTCAAGGATGTAAGTCCCCTGGGCCCCTTCTGGCTGAAGGACTCCCTGGTTTCTCATGTCCCCAAATCTGACCTTCATCTTCCACCATTTGATGTCCTGCTAAGGAGGATGGAGCCCAGCTGGCCACCCTGAAGCCCCACCCCTAACTCAGCTGATCCTGCCTCCCCTACTCTTCCTCCCACCCCTAACCACATAGCTGTCCCCACCCCCAGGCTGCCCCCTCTGCACTCGCCAAGTGTGTCCTGGCGGAGGTGCCTCGGCAGGTGGTGGAGTACTACGCCAGCCAGGGCATCAGCCCCGGGGCTCCGAGGCCCTGCACACTGGCCACGACTCCCAGCCCTAGCCCGTGACTGCCACCCACCGGACCAACACTCCCTCAGCCTCTCAGTGAGTCCTGGGGGGCCCAAAGGAGTGGACATAGAGGGTGCAAAGTGGGGCTTGGTAGAGCCCATCTACGCTGGGTGTAGTGTAGAAGAGAGTGCTTGTGACTCTCCCACCCCCTCCCAGGTGCCTGTCCTGACCCTCCTGACTCCAGTGACCAATGCCTCCACCTCTTGGACCAGCTGTGCCCCTTGGGTCCTGGACGTGAGTGGTGGGCCCTGCTCCCATCTCTCCAAACCCCATACCCTTCAATGCTGTGGCCCCTCAGTGACTTCCTTGGGTGATCCTGACTTTCTGGCCGTTAATAAAGAGAACCGCTCCTAGCACCTCAGCCTCTAACCATCATGCCTCAGATGCCCACTGGGCAGCCTGCAGCACCCCCCGACACACCATAAGAAATGAGGACCAGCACATTTCAAAATCTGAGCCAGTGCTGCCCAGGCAGGCTGCTGTCTCTGCAGTCTTACCCCAACTATGTTCCAGTGGGGTCTGAGGAGCCCCCACGCTCACCTCCCAACCCCAGGGGGTCTGGGCATCATGGGGGTTAATTACAGAAGCTAGGGGGATAATTAGGGGCTGTCACGGAGGTAGGCTGATGCTTTCTTATAGCTGTCTCCAGAGAGGCCCTGCTGAGTCCCCCAGGAGCTGAACCCCAGCCCCCACACAGCTGTGGGGCGGGCCAAGAATGGGTGCTGGGGGTACTGAAGGAGGGCAGCAGGTCTGCTAGTGAGTTGGGAACATAGTGGGGCATCTAAGACCTGTACAGCCTGGTTGCCTGGGTGCGTCGGTGTGTGTGTCTGTTCATGGCCTTAATGGGTCACACTCATGGACTCAGGGATGTGCCATGGGTGAACACACACACACATTCACACACTTAATGATCACATCAGCAACAACAGCCAATATTATTGTTTAACATGTCAACTTTATGTTAAGTGCTTATTTAAATGCATTTATTCTCAGTAGGTAGTTACCATTATTTTCACCATTTTTCTGACAATTAGGTGAGGCTTGAGTTTAACCCACCCAGCATCAAAGAACTGGTAGAACTACAACTTGAAACAGGATCTTACTCTGCCACCCAGGCTGGAGTGCAGTGGCGCAATCTCGGCTCACTGCAACCTCCGCCTCCTGGGTTCGAGCAATTTTCCTGCCTCAGCCTCCCGAGTAGCTGGGATTACAGGCATGGGCCACCATGCCCAGCTAATTTTGTATTTTTAGTAGAGACACGGTTTCTCCATGTTGGTCAGCCTGGTCTTGAACTCCTGACCTCAGGTGATCTGCCCACCTGGGCCTCCCAAAGTGCTGGGATTACAGGTGTGTGTGAGCCACTGCATCCGGCTGCAATTTTTTTTTTAAGTATATTCAGGTGACCTAGGAGTATCATTCTGAGACCCAGGTATGTGTACTATATATGTGGCCTAGTTGTATGCTCAGATGTCTATAGATGGGTCTGTCTGCCTTTGTGTGCCATGCAGGTGAGAAAAGTGGACAAGAAAGCAGTGGCTCTGAATTACAGCTCCAGGGCAGGCAAGGATAGACACAGGTGAAATTTAGAGTGAGAGAAAAAGAGCTGGGTTCCTGAAAGGTCCCTCCCTGCCCCATCCTCTCCCTTCAACAATGAGTGTGGAAGGAGATGAAGAAAGAGAAGCTAAAGGTCTGTGAGCCCATCAGAGAGAGAATCCGGAGCCAGAGAGCCAGTGGCCAATGGTGGGGAAAGGAGTGGAGACAGAAATTCTGAGAGCGATGGAGGAGAGGACTCCCATTGCAGGCTCCTAAGTGGAGGAGGGACGAGCTGGGATAGAGGAGGGGAAGAGGGAGCAAGAACTGTGATGGGAAGAGAAGAGACAGCTGGGGAGGGGGTGGAGAGAGGGGGTAGAAAGGAAGAGGGACATATGGGAGCCTCTTCCCCCATGCCCGAACACTTCTCCCATTTATTATGTCCAGTAGATGACAGATGACAGTAACCGGTGAGGTGGCTGCTCCCAGCACAATGCCTGTGCTCTGCCCAGAGGCCACACCTGCCCCTCCTTAGGCTGCTGAACTGGAGGGCTGGGTTACCATGGCAACCATGAGACCTGGATAGCCACAGACAAGGGCAAGCTGGGCCACTGCGGCTTCTGAATTTGGTGGTGGTCATGAGAGGGGAGGATCCATCTGTTCCAATGCCTGCCCATCCACCCAATTTCCATTGGCTCCCCACAACAGATGTGCCACTCAGCTCCAGGTGGGGACTTCCCTTTCTCTCACTCTCTCTCTCCCTCTCCCACACACAGACACACAAAACAGTAGCCTGAAGCAAGGATAAAGAATGAACACTTCTTAAATTGCAAGAACATTTAGCTGATTGCATTAGAATTCTGCCTGGACTTCAAGTTTAATTCACAAAAGCTGCACTCTCTCAGCTCCTTGTCATCCCAGGAGAAGTCTTGCCTCAGCACTTAGAGAGGGAGGCGGAAGGTGGCAGGAGCACCCTGTGCAGGTCTAGAGAACCAGGCAGCCTGGAGGGAGCTGCAGAGAACCCATGTATGTGCTCACAGAGAAGCTAGGCTCCCTCGCCTGGGCTGCACATCCTGCCTAGGCTGCAGTGGGAAACGAGCAGGATAGGAGGTGCCATTGGCGAGACTGTCTTGGGGACTTCTTGGGGAGACCACTAGGACTTCCATACTGGGGAGATGCCAGAAATGGAAAAGTATCAGAAATTATCCAATCCAAATGAGAATTAGATGAAGTAACACAGGCTCAGGAAGCAATTAATTTGCTCAAGGTGACAGGGGGATCCCATGGAAGAGCTGGGACTAGCACCGAGGTTTCCAGACTTCTGCACAGGGCTCTCTCCAAGCCCACATCAACAACCCCCAGAGCTCATTCTTCAGGCCTGTGCCACTCTGGGCCCTGGAGGCCACAGAGTTGGGCAGGGGAAAAGCATCTTAGGTAGAAGTTCCTAGTTTGTCTAGTTGCTGGGCATCGAAATCTTGAAATGCCTTAGTGCTAAAATGGGGAGGTTACAAGCTTCAGAATGAAAATACAGCCTCATTGCTAATTACAGCTTTAATGTGTTACAGGTTGAAAACCTTGAATTAGAAACTAAACTGTGGTGGGAGGTGCATCCCTCCCCCACCTCCCATTCACTGTGTCACCACACTTCCACCCCCCACTCCCCCGAGCCTGGCACTGGTCCCTGCAGAGCTCAGCTTGCTAGTCATGTGGGCCGGGTTTCTGTGTACGACCTGCGTAAGGGGAGGGGACCCCTCTCCAAAAAATGTCTAGCATCTAAACTCGGGCATGACTCGAGAACCCAAAAGCTTTGGGGATATTTGTGTGGTCACACAGGGCGTGGCTTGGACCAGAAGGCGCTCTGATAACGATGCAGAGAACCGTGCAGCCGCATCCAGGGCGGTGCCATCCCATCCAGCCCTCACTACACCACAGGGTGCCCTGAACGGCTCAGAGGAAGAGGTGGGAGGGGTCCCCTGACTCGGGGCCGCTCGAGGTTAGCCGGTCACAGCGAGCCTTGTAGAGATCGCGTTCCCGGGCCAAGCGGGCCACTTCGGCCCGCAGCGCGTCCAGCTGGGCGGCCAGGCGGGCGCGCTCGGCCTCCAGCCCGCGCCGCTGCTGCAGCCGCTTGGAGCGACAGGCCTGCGCGTAGCCGCGATTCTTCAGCGTGCGGCGCCTCTGCTTCAGCCGCAGCGCCTCGTCGCGCCCGCAGCCCCGCAGCTGCCGGTTTAGCTCCCGCACAGACATCGAGACCAGCGCCGCGTCGGAAAACCGCTCGGCCAGCTGCGGAGGGAGAGTGCAGGGACGGGGTCAGCGCCGGGTTGCACCGGCTGGGCCCTGGGACACGACGCTGCGTGGCCCCGCCCCGGGACAGCACCGCCCCGCCCCGCCCCGCCCCGGCTCCCACCTTCACCGGAATGCTCGCGCTTCCACGCAGTCCGTTTCGGTGCAGACCCCGCCCCAGGCCCCGACGCTCCCCTGTCCCTCCAGCTGAGCGTTCCTTGAGCCGGGCGGGCGCCCCACGGTGCACGGCCACGGTGAGGCGAGCCCATCGCGCACCTGAACCCCGGGCCCCTCTCTCAGGTCCCCGCATCCCGCTCCAGGCCCGGGTGTGTCCAGTGGACCCGCACCCAGACACCCCGCAACCCTCCAACGCTCGAGGGTTGGGGGGTGTCTGGGTGCGGGTCCACTGGACACACCCGGGCCTGGAGCGGGATGCGGGGACCTGAGGGTTTCCCTGTCCTAAAACCCGCAACCCGGTGACCCTCACAGGATTTGGATTAGATCCTAATGCCCTCAACACCCCCACCTGTGTCTGTAATTAATAGGATGAGTCCCAATCCTTCCTGAGAAGGTTGGGGGCTGGGAAGCCCGAAGTCTTGAAAAGGCCAATCTAAACCAGTCTTAACCCGGCTCCATTCCACAGGTAACCCTTTCCCTGGTTTCCACACACCGTGTGTCTGTTTACCTCCCGGAGTCGCCCACTCCCCAGCTCAATTCTTCCCTTTAGGTCCTCTGCTACTCTTTTTTTTTTTGGTCCTCTGCTACTCTTATCTTCTCCCTGCTCCTCCTGGTTCAGCCTACTCATTTCTCTCCATTTTGAGAAAAGGGGGAGAAACAGAATGTAGTTTTCTCCAACTGATTCCTTTCAAGGGACCTTCTTCCCTTCTCCTGCTCTCTGTCCGTTGCCCCAGTCCATACCCTCTCCGGGAGCTCCCCCTCCTCTCGGGCAGTCCTCCTCCCTCGGCCTCCCTCCCCTCAGGCCAGCTTGCTGACCCCTCACCTGGATGTGCTGGGCTCCTGTCTCCTCTGGGCTCCCTGGGTAGTAGCCATGGGGCCCATCAATAGGGACTGGGCCCTGACCCTGCAGCAGCTCCAAGGCCTCTTCAGGACTCAGCCCCAGTGCCTCCCCAGCCCCCAGCTGCTGCTGCAGGGTAGCCAGCCAGTACAGCTCCTCCAGGCCTGGCCGGGAGCCCTCGGTTGCCCCCACCATGCCTGGTTCACTGAAGGTGGGTGAAGGAGGCACTGAGCTGTAAGGTGTGGAGCCTAGTGAGGCTGTAGGGGGGCCAGGTCGCCCCTCAGAGGGCTCCCGCTTTACCTCAAACTTCATCAAGTCAAAGTCATTGACATATTCCATGGCCAGGGGGCTGGGGGGCAGGGCCATTCTGGAGCTGGGCTGGGAGGAGTGCACCTGCAAAGAGGAGGAGAGGTCTGGAGCACATAGAGACCACCTGCCATTCCCTCTTCACCAAGTCCCTCTTCCCTCAAAGCCTAAGTGCCCTGGAGCAAGAGTTCGGGAAAGAGCCAGAGGGATGGTGCAGCTCTGTCCACTTCACAGTCCCCCAACAGGCTGCAGAGCAACCTTTCAGGGGCAGGGGCTCCTGATAGGAGACAAGCAGCTGAAGGCATGAAGGAGGAAGAGGACAGCACAGCCTCTCACCTCACTGATGCTTCAGGATCTGTGAAAAACGAGAGCAGTATGGCAGTGCTCCCAACCCTGGTGCTGAGACATGCCAAGAGGTCTGTCATCTCAAGAGGCATCATTCCATCTCCAAGCCATTTTTTTTTAAATTGCTTAATTAAATGTGACAGAGTAAGTGTATATTTTAGGACAGTGGGAAGACATGTATGCTGTGAATTTTAAGATACAAGGATAATGTGCTGTTACACTTCTCTGTCTCTCAAAGCACTCGGGGAAGTACCTTGCCTCTAGAAGACCCTCAGTGTACTTTTGTTCCATGGATTAATCAATCAATGAATCCCTTTTGTAGGAGCAAGAGGCTTTGTATAGAAAAAAAAAGAAAGGTCCTAGAATTAGTTCTAGAAAGATCAGGATCAACTGGCCACCATCTTTCCTCAAGGCCACTCTCTCCAAGGCGAATCAACCAAGACTGATTTTCCTTCTTCTATTCAGAACTTACTATGTTGTGTGAACTCAAGCAGATCACCTTCACCCTTCCAACCTATTTTCCTTTTCTCCCTCTGTTCAATGAGGGAAGTTAGACTGTGTAACATATACCAAAGAGTGTTCTCTGGGACACTGATTCTGAGGAATACTCATGAAGAGGTCTGTACTCAGAGAATTTTGAGAAATGTTGCCTCCTTTCCCCACCTCTTACATATTCACATAGCACAAGAGCATATTAACCTGAGCTATCCTTTAGTAAACCATCTGTTCAAATTCAGCACAAAGTGTCCTAAACTTATGTCATCAAGGAACTCTCTGTCTGTTATCAACCATGGGGCACATGGTCACCTGAGGATCTTCTGGCTGGGGGACCTCAGATATCCTCCCCAGTCTGGATGTCCAAGCTCTAGTCAAGCTCCCAATTCCAGTAACTCCCACACCATCCCCAGAAGGGGCACGGCAAGGAGTGCTCATCCCCAGGGCTTAGACTTCCACTCCTTCTTTTTTCTTTTTTTTGAGACGGAGTCTCGTTCTGTTACCAAACTGGAGTGCAGTGGCGTGATCTCAGCTCACTGCAACCTCCGCATCCCAGGTTCAAGCAGTTCTGCTTCAGCCTCCCGAGTAGCTGGGACTACAGGCTCATGCCACCACGCCCAGCTAATTTTTGTAGTTTTAGTAGAGACAGGGTTTCACCGCGTTGGCCAGGATGGTCTCGAACTCATAACCTCGTGATCCATCCACCTAGGCCTCCCAAAGGGCTGGGATTACAGGCATGAGCCACCGCTCCCGGCCAGACTTCCACTCCTTCTTGCCTAGGTAGCCCTCTTTCCAATCACATCTCCGAACCCCAGGCTTTACCCAGAGAGGCAAGAGGAAGACCCAGGCCTCTCTCTTCCTGTTCCAGGGCAGGGTTGCAGCCCTCTTCATTAAATCTGTCACCCTTGAGAGGACAGAGGGGATGGAAACAGACACAGATTAAAGGAACTGGGCCTTGGCAGAGGTGATGGTGAGACACTGAGAGAGGTATCCAAAAAGAATTGAATGTACAGAAGGGGTAGTGGGGAAGGTTGTTTCTCTTTCTGATGTGATAGCAGTGAGAGACACAGGCCAGCCAGGGTGGGAATAGAGTAGGGTACCAAAGTGTGAGGATTTTTAGAAACACAAAACAAAGAGCAGGTGTTGAAAGAGGGGCTCTAGGCGAGCAGCCTGGCACCCAGGTAGGTCCTGGAAATACTCACTTTAGGGATACCAGAGAGGATATGGTCAGTTCCAGAGCCAGGCAGGCACAGCTTCCCGAGAGACTGAAGGCTCCATGGAGCAGGGTCTGGTGCCTCTCTGCTCAGCTCCAGGGGGCTGTGGGCACAGAGCCCAAAGGGCATTCTTAAAGGGCCAGCTCTCTGAGGTCATCTATGGTCCTGAGGCCCTTAACCAATGGGGTAAGGAGATCATTTGCATATCTTATTGGCCTGGGGTTGGGGGAAATGGAGAGAGAGGAGAGTCCAAGTATGCTTGTTCTCAAAGAAGGAAAGGGGGCATCTTCCCCAACAAAGCTCCTCACTGATGATCCAACTCCTGAGTGCTCAGTTTCTCAGTTCAGACAGCCACATGGGCCTCAACCACCACCCCTTGACATGAACACAACCCTCAGCCCTAGTCATGGGTAGCCTGGGACTGGAAAAGAGAGCCAGACAAGCTCCCAGCACCCCCAACTTCCAAGGCCCTGCAGCCCCTCATCAGTGTCTTTGGAGACTATAAGCTCTCCCAGGCCCACTCTCACCTGGCCTATTGGGTCTGATTCCTAATTTGAAGAATCCTCACATTTCTGCCTCTGCCCCACCTTCATGCTGACTGACTGGTCTTATGCCCCTCATATCCACTGCATCAGAAAGGAAAGCAACTTTTCCCACAGGGGATCTCCAGGACTTGACCATCCCATATTTTGCATCTCCCACTCTTGCTGATCCCAGCCCCAGTACAGGCAGCCCAGCTTGGGAGAAGGAGCAGGTGAAAAGAGAGCAGGGAACTCTGTTCCTTGCTTCTGGGCCTCAAGGGACATTGAAATCTAATAACCACCATCCATAGGAGACACTTTTGTAACTGCCCTCGAGTGCCCTCTGCTTCCTCTCACCTCTTCCCTGTGTGTCTCTGCCCCTCTCTCCTCCTCACTCTTCTAATTCCCAGATGGCTGGGGGGTGACCTACATTTTCAGCCTAATCCCCTAACACCTCTTACAGCTATCATCCCCGAGTAGGAGTTGGAACAGGGATACTAGGAATTATCCAAGGAGATGTTTAAACCTATCCGAAGCTGTTTAAATAGGGTCTGTGGAGTTAAAGGCCACTCCCTACCTTCTGAGGCCACCCAAATACTCCCATGGAGTTAACAGGTCCTCTTTCTCAACACAGAGACCTGGGTGTCCATCAGCCCCCAAAGGTCATCACTTGTGCAACTTAACCTGGTCCCAGCTTTAGACATTGGGGAAGAGCTGGCAGATATTGATTATCTAAGATGGTCATTTTTGAAGTGTGGTCCTGGGAGCCGCAGCATTCGTATCACCTGGGAGCTTGTTAGAAATACATGTTGTCTGGTCTCACCTCAAATCAATTGAGTCAGAAACTCTGGGAGTGGAGCCCAGAAGTCTGTGTTTTAAGGCCCTTTCAGCAAGTCTGTCACGCTTGAAAGTTTGAAGGCCAGGCACAGTGGCACAGGCCTGTAATCTCAGTACTTTGAGAGTTCAAGAACAACCTGGCCAACATGGTGAAACCTCGTCTCTACTAAAAATACAAAAGTTAGTCAGGTATGGTGGTGGGCGTCTGTAATGCCAGCTACTCAGGAGGCTGAGGCAGGAGAATCACTTGGACCTGGGAGGCGGAGGTTGCAGTGAACCGACATAGCGCCAGTACACTCCAGCTTAGGCAACAGAGAGAAACTCCATCTCAAAAAAAAAAGTTTGAGAACTGCGCAGAATACCTAGAGTCTACCCAGCTTCCCTTGAGGGGGCAGGGGCCATGTGTATGTGTATGTGTCTGTCTGTGTGTTTGTATGTGGTCTCTCCTACCATGCTTTCCACACACATGTTAGAAAACCTAGATCAGATGACATCATGCTCTTCCCACACCTGGGTCTCTGTTTTAAGGAACAGAAACCATCATCACCATCCAAGCTTCTCTGTGTGACTGCCAGGATCTACTGCTGTTTTCTTAAAAGAATCAAAAAGCCTAAGGCCTAGGAACCAAACACAAAATGGGAATGAGGATCATGGAGAGAGAGGACCTCACATACATGCCCATGGAATATAGCTCTCTAAAGTGGACACCCAGGAAAGAGACTCTACAATTTCCCTGGTTGAAGGAAGAATGGGAAATGTTGAGTGCGGCCCCTTTTTCATGCCTGCTTTGGCCTGGCCAGACACTTGCCCCCAACCAGCAGCTGTCAGGTCTGCACTGATCCTCTTGTTTACTGGAGGGCTCAAAGGAGAGGTGGGAGGGCTAAGCTGCTAACAGGCTAAGGGAGTCAGACTAAACAAGCTCAGGCAAGTTGAGCCGCTGGGGGCTCAGACCAGGCACCACTAAACCAGGGAAAGGAGCTGGGGGAGTGAGGGTTGGGCTCAGGCTGGACCCAGTCTGCACCAGAGGAAAGGACCAAGGGCACAGAGAGGAGAGTCTGTGGCAGTCAGTGGGGACCCAGAAAGCAGACCCCATCTCCCATATGCACTGGAGACTGGGAAATGAATACTGACACAGACAGGCTCAAGGATATCTGGAGACAAGAAAATAGGGATGAAAAAGATGAAGCCAGAGTGACTCCAGGAATAATAGAACAGAAGAAGAAGACAGGAGGCAGTAGGTGTAGACATGGGATAGAGGACAGGACAAGTCAGGGGCTCCACAGGGATTTGGATTAAAGGAGACACAGAGATGTAGGCACATGGAAGAGAGGGGTGAAGAGAAGAGGTCTTCCAGGAGAGGACCATGAAAGGAGTAGGGGACAACAGGAGGGGTGGAGAGGAACAAGGACTAGAACAGTAGGAGTGGTAGCAGGAAGGGACAGGACATAAGATTGGGCACGAAGACCTAGACACCAATTCAAAGAAACAGACACATACGTAGGCCTCAGAGGAAGAGCAATGGCCAAAGGACAGAAAGATAGAAAGATATGGCTGGACTGATATTGGACCATGGAGAAAGAGGGCCAGGCAGGCAAAGGGCCTGCAGGAGTGGGGTAGAAAATGAAGAGAAAGGAAAGAAGATGAGACAGTCAGCATTCCAGGATGCTACCCTCCTCTCCCCTGTCCTGTACTCTTATTTTTGGAACCCTGAAAGCCTGGTTCTCTTTCCCAGTTCTGTATCATTGTATCTAGATCTTTAGTAATGGATCCAAATCCTCAACCTCTTCTTGGTGTACCTCCTACATTCATTTGACAAATGCATATTAAACACCTATTCTGCACCAGGCCCTGTGTAAGGTATTGGCAACACCTCAGTAACTTAGACTGATACCAGCCCTGACTTCATGAAACTTACAGACTGATGAAACAGGGAAACATCAGATTATTGCCCTTTGGCTGGGTGCAGTGTCTCACACCTGTAATCCTAGCACTTTGGAAGGCCAAGACAGGTGGATTGCCCAGAAGTTTGACACCAGCCTGGGCAACACAGCAAAACCCTGTCCCTACTAAAAATAAAAAAAATTGAGGTGGGAGGATCACCTGAGCCTGGGGAGATAGAGGCTGCAATGGGCCATGTTGGCACCACCGCACTCTAGCTTTGGCAACAGAAAGAAACACCATCTCAAAAAAATAAAATTATTGCCCTTAAGCACAGGCAGGAGTGGTCCCTGCACTGGGCCCTGTGCTTTAGAAGGCTCTATCCTGGCCCTCCTCTGGCTATATCCCACCACATGGGTGAAGAGTCTAACTCTCCTCTGCCCATACCCTAATCCTCTCAGGACCATGCTCCAGATAGCTAAGCATTCCCTGTCCAGGCTGGGCGCAGTGGCTGATGCCTGTAATCTCATCACTTTGGGAGGCCAAGGCTGGCAGATCACCTGAGGTCAGGAGTTGAGACCAGCCTGACCAACATGGTGAAACCCTGTCTCTACTAAAAATACAAAAAACTTAGCTGGGTATGGTGGTGGGCACCTGTAATCCCAGCTACTCAGGAGGCTGAGACAGGAAAACTGCTTGAACCTGGGAGGCAGAGGTTGTGGTGAGCCCAGATGGCACTATTACAATCCAGCCCGGGCAACAAGAGCAAAACTCTGTCAAAAAAAAAAAAAAAGCATTCCCTATCCAAAAGGTTTAACCCACTCCTGAGACCCACATGGACCACTTCCCTGAGTTTGCCTTCCCATGGCTGGACCACGTGACTGGTTCACACATTCCAAGGTCAAAGGGTAGACAAAGGGTAGTTGCTTGCAAGAGTCTGTGGACAGAGTTGGGATGGCCTGATGGGAGGTCCACATGGTTCCACACAAGGCTGCTTGCAGCCAAGATGTGTCGGGTGGGAGGCGAAGTGGGCCCAGCTGAGGGTCAGTGGCCAAAACCACCTCCCCTACACCACCATATTCTGGTGCAGAACCCTGAGGATTTCAAATAAAATACAATTTTGAACTTGGCCTTCCAGGCCATTGTGAAGTATTTGTCAAGGTAGAAGAATGGAATATATTTTGTGTAACAGTTTGTTAGCCTGAATTATACTTTTTTTTTTTTTTTTTTTTGAGATAGCTGTGTCACCCTGGCTGGAGTGCAGTGGTGTGATCTCGGCTCACTGCAACTTCTGCCTCCTGGGTTCAAGTGATTCTCCTTGCTCAGCCTTCCGAGTAGCTGGGACTACAGACACACACCATCACGCCCGGCTAATTTTTCTATTTTTAGTAGAGACAGGGTTTCATGTTGGCCAGGCTGGTCTCAAACTCCTGACCTCAAGTGATCCGTGCACCTCAGCCTCCCAAAGCACTGGGATTACAGGCATGAGCCACTGCACCCGACCCTGAGTTATACATTTTAACTTTTTTTTTTAAACAGTGTCTCATTCTGTCACCCAGGCTGGAGTACAGTGGTACAATCACAGCTGCGGTTGGGACTATAGGTGCATACCACCATGCCTGGCTAATTTTTTATTTTTTGTAGATAAGTCTTACTATGTTGTTCAGCCTGGTCTTAAACTCTTGGGCTCAAGCGATCCTCTAGCCTCTGCCTCCCAAAGTGCTAGGATTACAAGGCATGAGCCACCACACCCAGCCTATTTTAAATATTTAAACACAAGGTTTGAGAACCTCTATTTGTACTCTTTCCCCAGGTTCTACATATGTTAGAGATGTGTCTACATAAAAACAAGTCATTTAAACGAAGATGAATGTGCTATGAAATTTTCTTTCATGAAGACATTATGTAATACAAGGGCAGAGGGGATGCATCACAGGGACAGGTTGCCTAAGAAAGTCATATTAAACCAAGACTGGTCATAAGACACTGGTCTTATGAGGTGCATAAGAAGTGACCCTGCCTGGAGGTGTGGACAGGGTGGGAGTTCCAAGCTGCAGAAACAACATATGCAAAGGCTCTGAGGCAGGAAAGAGGTAGACATGTTCACAAAACTGAGAAAAGATCCATGTAGCCGGAGAGTAGAATGGTGATAAGTGAGGCTGGAGAAGTCGGCAGGGGCGATCATGCAGAGCCTGGGAGATCACTGGGTTTGGGCTTTATCCTAAAAGCAGGGAGAAGCTACTGAAGGGTTTTCAGTAGAGACATGACGCGATCAGATTTGTGTACAAAAAGATCACGTATGTCAGCACTTTGTGTTTGTGGAGGAAGGCAACAAGGAAATCAGAGTCTAATGTATTAGAGGGCTAATGCCATAACCAAGTTGAGCCTGGGGAATACCTGCAGCTGGAAGCACAGGTATAGAACCTTGAGTGCAAGTGGTTTATTCAGGGGGGCCTTTCAAAGAAGGTGAGAGTAGCAGGACCTGAGAAAGGGAAAAGTTGAACGGCACTGCAGTTGTAATCAGCTGAGCATAAAGAGCTCTGGGGCTTGGAAGGATCTTCAGAGTTTTCCCAAACGGAGGCGAAGGGCTAGGCCTCTGTACGCTATAACAACCAGTCATTGGATACATACTGCCCCCAGGAAGCAGGCATTGCATTTGTTGAGACAGCTTCCTTTGGCCACAAATAGTGCTCAAGGAAGTATTCAGCTGTGAGTCATTAGCAGCCAACACTCAGCAGCTGGAACAATGAGCACCATGATCCTGAAGAGGGATTCTGGGCTGCACACTACAGCATCCCCGACTTGGGGGCTGTGAGACTTCCAGAATGAACCCAGAAGCCCCTGGGAGTACAATGCAGATCAGGGCAAGGCTGGTCACACTCTGCCCCCTGGTGGTACTTCTTGGACATGGGGCCAGCTGGTGGGTCAGGCTCCCCAGCAGCTAAACTAAAGAAAAGCGTGTGGCAGATAAGGAGACATGAACAGTGCAAGGAAATCCACATATGATCCCCTTGCTCAGTCTGCCTAAAGCTAGAGAAGGAAGTAATGGTGGGAAAGAATGATTCAGAAATGTGGCACTCATTCATTCAACCAATTTTTATTAAGTGCCTATTCTAGGCCAGTGTGGGTAACCCCCCATATAGGCACCAAGGAATGAGAGCTAAGCAGAACCCTGGCACAGTTAGGGCTTGAAGAATATCTCACTTTATAGTGTTACTACTCAGCTATTTCCTTTTATAATCATATATTAGTTTATAGAATTAGGGTTTGAAGAATCCCTTTATCTAATCCTCTATATATAATCATATAATAATTGCTAATATGAGTGCCTAAAGAATATTTCCCTACATATATACCTATAATTATATCTTAGTTCATAATTGGAGGAATGCCTAGAGTGGACACAGTACAGAGCATGAATTAAGGAATAAGCAGCTTATAATCAGAGGAATGCATAGAGCAGAACAGTGGAGAGCATGATTTAAGGGAAAAACAGTTATACCAGGACAAGAATCCATGGTCCAGGCGGCAACGTTCAGTATCATAAAGCTATCTGCTGTATGGCAGGCTTGGGGTGAGAGCCACTCCTCCTGATAAAGGAGTTGTAGGACCTTGCTCCAGTTCTTGTGGAAGGCTGCCCTCAGAATGGCAATCCACCTTGGTGACTGTGAACTTTATCAGCTCTTGCTACTGTGCTGCTTGAAAAGCATCTTCCCATAGAACCCATTGGAAGCTGCCAGAAGGTGGCGGTAACCTTGATAGCTCTGTCACTGCTATGTGACTTAAAGCATCCTTGTATAAATCTTCTTAGAAGTAGTTTGCCCATAGATAGACGTATTGCACATTGCACCCTCTTCACTGTGCACGGCCCACCTTCAAGCCTCGGTGACCTAATGGGGGTGGACCCCTTACTGCACACAGCCCTTGCCTTCATGGGAATGGGCCCCTTGCTGCACACTGTCCACCTCCTGGCCTAGGTGGCCTAATGGGGGTGAACCCCATGTTTTATTGCTCACGACCCTATCACTATCCTTAAAGATGATTTCACTCACTGCCCTGCCCCCAACCTATACACAATAAATATTCATGCTTCTGGACATTCAGGGCCTCGCCTGACTCCACTCATAGGTGGCGTGGCCCCCCGAGCCCAGCTGCATTTTCTTTGTACTTCTGTGTCCTGTCTCTCTATTTCTCAAATCCTGCACCTCACCACAGCATAAGGCTCACCCCATGACCCTGTGGGGCCCTCAGCCCTATAGGCCAGGTAATGCTAGGAGCTAGGAGGAAGACAAGATTGAAATCCTCACTCTAGGGAGGATTACAGACATATAAAAATAACTACAGTATGGTAAAGTGTGATAAGTACAAAAATATAGGTATGTACATGGGATAGTACCAACACAGATGAAAGAGATGTTCATTCTAAGGGATGAACAGAAAAGGCTCATGTGTGTTTGAGTGCAGATGGGCAGAAAAAGTTCACAGAAGTGCTCTGGAATCTTCAGAGTTCAGAACGTAGGAGAAAAGGAGGTAAGTGGGGATGCGGGGGTGACAACATTGGATAAATTAGAGTCTGATTATGAAGGACATCAGACACCATGTGATAGAATGAGCCTTGAAGAGCTTTTAAGCCTAAGAGTGATATGATCTAATTTTTAATGGTAAATCGAGGGGACAGTATAGGATTTGCAAGGAGCAGGGAGACTTGGTAATTAGAGTCAGAAAGATTTGGATTCAGATTCCATTTCTCCTGCTAACCAGTTGTGTGACTTTGAGCAAATGACTCTTTAAGCCTCAGTGTCCACATCTATAAAATATAGTTGTGAAATGGAATGAAATTATGCATGCAGAGTTACTGACATGGAGCCTGGCACCTACTGTCCATACCATAAACATTATTCTTCTCTCTTAACTCTCCATGGTGGATTTGCATGCACAGTGTGGGGAGTGGCTTGATAGGGAGAGGGGTTGGTGTTTGGAGAGGCAGGAGTCCAAGAAGTGCCTTAGAAGCTATCACCTGAAGCCAGGTGAGAGATAAGCCCTGAACTAAGGCAGTGGCCATGGGGATTGTTGCAGACTTAAGGGCTAATTGAGAAGTACAAATCCAAAGGTCCTGGCATCCGATTGGCTATGGAGGATAAGAATAGACTGATTCCCTCTGGGGCAATTGGCCAGATGATGGTGCCATTTGCTGAGGTAGGAAACCATGAGAGCAGGTGCAGGATTATGGAGAAGATGATGACGTTCAGGTGCACCATGCTGCCACCAGTGTGACGCCTTTAAGTCCAAAGTTTGGCCAAAAGGCATCCGTTTTAAGCTGGGTAAGTATGGACAGAGTTTGGATCTACAGACTGGGGGGAAAGAGACCCAAATATATATACCTGAGGGTGAGTGTAGGCTGGAGCCTGAGGGGCAAGAGACGAGGACCAGCAGTAAACCTATGGCTGGAGACCAGCTCTCCTTATCCCAATATGTTCCAGCATAGAACTCTAAGAAATCTGAGAATCAAGATTATTTCTATTGCCAGTGGCAGAACTCCAATTAAAATTAGCTTGAGCAAGAAAAGAAATGCATCGATTCCTACGACTGAAATCAGGAATCCATTGCTCTCCATCTCCCTGCTCTGCTTCCTCTAGCTAGCTTCTGTCTCAGATTCCTGCTTTGCAGTGCCAAGCTAAGACCCAGCAGTTCCAGGCTTATATTCTACCAGCTCAGCAACCTACGAAAAAGAGAGCTCACTTCCAAAGTTTTCAGAAAAAGTCCTAAAGAGGGATCTCTCCTTGAACATGCCCATCCTTGAACATCCCTGATTGCTGTGGCCAGAGTGAGAGTGAGGAATACAAAAGTTGGCCAAATTGCAAGCCTACCCCCAGGAGCGGTGATGTCAGACCCACATGACAATACAGACTGAGGTCCCCCAAAAGAAAATCAGGTTGCTATTACCAGAAAGGGGGAGTGGATGCTGAGCAGACACCCATATAGATATGCTGAGTTTGAGGTGCCAGATAGCATTGTGGGTGATATCCAGTGGTCTCAGGTTGTCGAGAGAGAGATGTCCGAATGGAGATATAGCTTGAGAAATCACCTGACTTTATGGTGGTATTTGGGTGGGCAGATGTGTTTCCTCATTGGATTGTGGAGAGAAAGAATGACCAGGACGGGCGCGGTGACTCACGCCTGTAATCCCAGCACTTTAGTAGGCCAAGGCGAGCAGATCATGAGGTCAGGAGTTCGAGACCAGCCTGGCCAACATGGTGAAACGCCGTCTCAAAAATTAAGCCAGTGTGGTAGCTGGTGCCTGTAATCCCAGCTACCTGGGGGGCTGAGGCAGGAGAATTGCTTGAACCTGGGAGGCGAAGGTTGCAGTGAGCCGAGATGGTGCCACTGCACTCCAGCCTGGGTGATGAGCAAGACTCCATGGCGGGGGAGGGGGATGACCAGATCAGAAAACCAAGAAAGAGACCCAGGGATGGAGAGCCTCCATTTCATGGTAAGGCAGAAAGGAGCCCTGTTCAGGAGGAGAAACGGGGATTTAGGAGTTGGGGACTATGTAGACCTTACCACTGGGGACTTGGACTACAGAAAGGCCCAAGGCTCAGGGTGTCGGGTCCCCAGGAGGAACTGGAAAGGCAATGCCCAACCCCCTAACTTCTAGACGTCTGGCCCCTATGGGTTCCCACCCCTAACCTCGCCCCTCATCCCTAGCTTGTTTGCCACCTAGTGTCTCTCCCGAGAGCAAGAGTTCTCAAAGTTACATCATGTGCGGCGGGGAGGGCGGTGGAGGATAAGGGGCGGGGCCTCGAAGTCCTGGGCCGAAGAGCGGACCCAGTCCTCCAATGGGAGAGGTGGGTTTGGCGGTAGGGAGGCAGAGGTTGGGGTGGAGGCTGGGTTGTCCTGGGGCCGGAGCCCCGCGGCGGCCTAGGGAGCCGGCCTGCCGGGAGGGCGGAGGAAAGCTCGCGCCGCCCGGCCGGGTTCCGCCCCCGGGATGCCCGCCTCCTTTTTAAGCGCCTCCCGCCAGCCTCGGCTGTGGCTCGCTTCGTCGCGCTCCCTCTTTCCCCGCCTTCCATACCTCCCCGGCTCCGCTCGGTTCCGTGGCTACCCCGCAGGTGCTATGGCCGCTTTGTACCGCCCCGGCCTGCGGTGAGTGACCCCCGGCCCGGGGCCCAGCCGCACCTTCCGGGGCCCAGCCGCACCTTCCGCGGCGCTCGCCCCCTTGGGGCTGACAGTGGCGCTCTCCTGCTCTCAGCCTCGGCCAGGTTTCCCATCCTAGGCGGAGGCGGGCAGGGGCGATTGCTACGGTTTGGCCTCCAGCTCCGTGCGGTTTCTCGGGAGGGCAGCCGGCCGGGGCTCCTCGTTTCCGCCCGCACCTCCTCTTCTCTGCCTCGCTCGCCTCCGACAGCGCGGTCTCTCTCTGCCACTCTCAGAACTTCCTCCCCCTCCTCACTCGTCTCTGCTAAGCCGGGTCACCGCAAATCCTCCTTTCCTTCCCAGATACCTTCCTTGGACCTCTAACGGGCTCCCAGCCCACGCCCCAGGGTGCTTCCAGAGGGTTCAGGGCCCTGGGGACAAGGGTACGTGAGCCCCAGGAGACTGAGCTCAAAGCCCCAAAAGAAGGTGGAAGGTTAAACATCCATTCCCGGACTGGAAGGACTGGAACCTAGCGGAAGTCCAGCGCAGCCCGAGGGACCTGGGGCCAGGGGAGGGAGGCAAGCAAGGTGGGAGGTGGGCGCCACCTTGCCTTGTGGTGGAACCCAGGTCCCAGTACATTTCTTACGTAGCTTGGCTTCTTCCTCTGCCCAGACCTGAAACCCCTAGGCTCCTCCTGCTTGTCTGCTCGTCCTCTTAGACTCCTTTCTGTTCTCTGAGACCTCTCTTCTCCTTGGCTTTTGTCCCAGAGTCGGAAGTGACCCACATCCCTCCCACAGCCCGTTCCACTTGGCTAGCCCTTGTGGGTGGTCTCTGGAGGAAAGGGCCCACTTAGGGGCCTGGAGGAGGGTGTGGGGGCTTCACAAGAGATAACCTGAGCCAGGCTCTAGCTGCAGAGAGGCTCTTCTCAAGACTGTGTGTCCTTTTGTTTTGTTTTGTTTTTATAGAGACGGGGTTTCACCATGTTGGCCAGGCTGGTCTTGAACTCCTGACCTCAAATGATCCGCCCACCTCGACCTCCCAAAGTGCTGGGATTACAGGCGTGAGCCACCATACCCAGCCAAGACTGCGTGTCTTGAAAATTAATGCTCAAGGAGAACTTCCCTCTGAGGCAGGAACAGACCCAGGACCCAGTAGCCCTCTCCCCTGCCCCTGGGCCACAGTGATCATCTATCCTGCTTTGGTGGAAAGATCCCAGCCTCTAGCCCAGCCAGACTCAAGCTTCCGCATCCACATCCATGCTCTGAGTTTTCTCCCTTCCTCAGGCTAACACCCTCTGAGTCCAAGCTGCTGGCAGGCTGCTGTTCCACCCTCCCACCAACACCAAGGCTCTCTGAGCATATGACCTCTAGGAAGGAGAGCCAAGGGAAGCACAGGATCACATGGTCCTGGGTGTGGGGGGGGCAGTTTCTGATGGATGAAGCCTTGGTAGAGGAGGAGAGTAACATCCCTCTCATGGCCTTTGCTCTCTTGGGCTTACTTCACCTTGGGTCCAGGCCAATCAGAGCAGACCTTGCTTCTCTCCCTCCCAGGGCCATGAGAGGACAGACAACAGGACACTGACCTCCTGAGAATTAAGCTCATGAACCCCAGCCAGTGACACTCATTCCCCAGTGGTCAACCTTCCACACAGTTGAAAAATACTTACCTGAGAGCAACATTTTATGCAATCATTGTTGGTCCAAATGGGCAGCAGCAGATCCAGGTCCTGGAAGCTCAGCATCCAGCCACCTATTCTCTGTGTGAGAGCCCACATCTAGAAACCTGGCACTGGAAAGACGTTATACTACCTCAAAGACTGGGATCTTTGCTCGGGGCTTTCATAGTCTTACAGCATACACACCAAAAGGAAAAAAAATAAAAACAGCTGCCATTTTAACTCATAAAAAAATGATACTTGAAAATGGAAATAAAATGGATAAGGCTTCACACACCAGACATATGAAGTTGTCACCTGGGCCTAGCTTCTTGACACTTGTGCCAAAGGCCCCTTCTTATTTCTAAACATTGATTAGACAGTTAAACATGGGTATGGGCTACACAGGCAATAACATCAGCATGCCTTCATAGACACTTCTGCACAGCCAGACATGTGCCTTTTTTGCTCATTTGGCCATGTCTGTCCCTTGCTGACCAAGAGACACCCTCCTTAAGCCTCATAAAGGCTACAAGATACCTGTGTCCTGAACAGATCCCACACACCAACTGCAAACTACTCTTCATGGTCCCTGCACACAGACATGTTTTAGCAGGTTGCAGCAGCCCAAACTTTCTGTCTCCCCACCACCTGCCTTATCCACCCTACATGACAGCAGCTAGCTCATGGCCTCCCTGTTTCTCCTGCAGGCATAGCTGGCATGGGCTGAGGCCCTTGGGCTGGCCATTATGCCGTAGCATCCAGACCCTGCGAGTACTTAGTGGAGATCTGGGCCAGCTTCCTGCCAGTGTTCAAGATTTTGTAGAACGCAGCGCCCGCCTGTGCCAACCAGAGGGCATCCACATCTGTGATGGAACTGAGGCTGAGAATACTGCCACACTGACCCTGCTGGAGCAGCACGGTCTCATCCGAAAGCTCCCCAAGTACAATAACTGGTAAGCCTTGGGCTCCACAACCTGCAAGATAGGTGCTCTCAGGCCACTTTGGGTTCACCAAAGCAAAATCGACTTAACTAGACCATCCCAATGGAATGAACAAGAATGAGAGCTTTGAGGGAAACAGACTCAGAAACTGGGATTTTTTTTTTTTTTTTGAGATGGAGTCTCGCTTTGTAGTCCAGGATGGAGTGCAGTGGCGCAATCTTGGCTCACTGCAGCTTCTGCCTCCCAGGTTTAAGCAATTCTCCTGCCTCAGCCTTGTGAATAGCTATGATTACAGGCATGCACCACCATGCCCGGCTAATTTTTGTATTTTTACTAAAGACAAGGTTTCACCATGTTGGCCAGGCTGTTCTCAAACGCCTGACCTCAAGTGATCCACCCATCTCAGCCTCCCAAAATATTGGAATTATAGGCGTGAGCCACTGTACCTGCCTGGCTTGTATTTTAATGTTAAATGAAGAAGCTGATACAAATAAGATCCTTTGCTTTTTTTTTTTTTCCTCTCTCTCTCACCAGTTGAGGGAGCTTTTGCCAAGGGCAGAGACCTCCAGAGGGCTGGGACCTTGGGGAACACCCCTTAGATGGCACAAAGCCCAGAGGAAGGGACTGAGATGTGATTGGATGGAGAAAAATAAGGCCAACAGAAGACCTGGAGTCAAAGTTGTACTTGAAATAGTGGGTCTAGGGACAAAGGAAAGCTGCTGGCCATCATCTTCCTAACAATCCCCTCTCCCCCAGCTGGCTGGCCCGCACAGACCCCAAGGACGTGGCACGAGTAGAGAGCAAGACGGTGATTGTAACTCCTTCTCAGCGGGACACAGTACCTCTCCCAGCTGGTGGGGCCCGTGGGCAGCTGGGCAACTGGATGTCCCCAGCTGATTTCCAGCGAGCTGTGGATGAGAGGTTTCCAGGCTGCATGCAGGGTAACCAGGACAGGGACACAGTGGCAGGGGCATGGAAGACATGAACAGATTTGGAACCTTCATCCAGGGGATGCTTTCCTCCACAGGCCGCACCATGTATGTGCTTCCATTCAGCATGGGTCCTGTGGGCTCCCCACTGTCCCGCATCGGGGTACAGCTCACTGACTCAGCCTATGTGGTGGCAAGCATGCGTATTATGACCCGACTGGGGACACCTGTGCTTCAGGCCCTGGGAGATGGTGACTTTGTCAAGTGTCTACACTCCGTGGGCCAGCCCCTGACAGGACAAGGTAAGCACCTGCTCTGCCCCAGGAAGGACACGGAGGCCTTCTTGCACTCGGAAGAAATCCCAAATCTTAGCTCTCCACAGACTCTAAGAAGCTGTGCTTTCTGGCAGCCTAATTCCCAAGATCCAGAGCAGCATCCCCAGCGGGGCTGAAGCTATGTTTGCAGAGGACTTTGCACAAGATTGAGAAAAGTCCATGTCCAAGAATAGGGGCATGGAAGCTGATGGCTATTATGAGGTGGGGGGCCTCAGCCACCTCTTGGTGCTGCCACTGCTCCCAAGTGTCTCTTCTGCCAACCCCTGACACCCCCGTTCCTGATGCCACTGCCAGCCACCCCATGACCCCATTGTCCCCAGGGGAGCCAGTGAGCCAGTGGCCGTGCAACCCAGAGAAAACCCTGATTGGCCACGTGCCTGACCAGCGGGAGATCGTCTCCTTCGGCAGCGGCTATGGTGGCAACTCCCTGCTGGGCAAGAAGTGCTTTGCCCTGCGCATCGCCTCTCGGCTGGCCCGGGATGAGGGCTGGCTGGCAGAGCACATGCTGGTGAGGGCCTGGTGAGAAGCAGGGCAGCTGCCGGGGATGGGGCAGGGGTGGGGCCTGGCCAGTCTGCCTTAGCCTCACCTCCCTCTTGCCAGGTGCCAGGCTGGTGGACAGGGACTCCACTTGAAGGCCCAAAGCTTTGGCCCCAGGCTGCTGAATGTTGGGGCTTCCCCTGCTACTACCCCAGGCCTGATGGCAGGGCAATCACCTATGTAGCGAATAAACATTCATTCTCCCTGTTAAACTCTAGTTGTCCTTCCCCATGCAGACCATGCCCTCACCTTTGATTACCTCTTTCCTATTCCCTCTCTCCTCAATGTGCAGATCCTGGGCATCACCAACCCTGCAGGGAAGAAGCGCTATGTGGCAGCTGCCTTCCCCAGTGCCTGTGGCAAGACCAACCTGGCCATGATGCGGCCCGCACTGCCAGGCTGGAAAGTGGAGTGTGTGGGGGATGACATTGCTTGGATGAGGTTTGACAGTGAAGGTGAGGGACCCTTGGATCAAACTCTTAGTTCTGGCTCTTGTCAGAGCCTCAGGGTCTCTTCTCCAGTGTCCACAGTGACTTTGTGAGTGAGAACTTTTCCTGAACAGCCCACCCTGCCCCATTCCTCTGGCAGCACAGCCACCCTAGAGATAGCCTTTCCTCATCAGATCTTGGGTCCATCTCAGGACGGTGGCGAGGGTGGTGGAGCAGGACCTTCGTTGGTCTTACATCTTAATTTTTCCTTGTTTGGTCCCTCCTTTCTTTCACTTCTCCTAAAAGGTCGACTCCGGGCCATCAACCCTGAGAATGGCTTCTTTGGGGTTGCCCCTGGTACTTCGGCTACGACCAATCCCAACGCCATGGCTACAATCCAGAGTAACACTCTTTTTACCAACGTGGCTGAGACCAGCGATGGCGGCGTGTACTGGGAGGGCATCGACCAGCCTCTTTCACATGGTGTTACTGTGACCTCCTGGCTGGGCAAACCCTGGAAACCTGGTATGTGTGATGGGGAAGTTCTGGCACAACCTCCAGGGCTCAGCACCCTAATGGTGGAAAAGCCTTCTCCACAACCTCCAACCATCTTCTAGGACTGCCAGGAGGTGCAGGAAGTCATGAATATTTGCAGTTTCCAGTCCCAGGCAAAATCTCAGTTTGTGTCCTAACTCCACCAGTCACTGGTTTTGTGATCTGGCTAAGTTGCTCAACATCCTTAAACTTTAGTTTCCACATCCGTTGAATGAGGGTAGTTATGATACTACCTATCTCATGAGGTTGTCGGAGGATTAAATAGTGCATAGAAAGGGTTTAACACACTGACAAATACATACTAAATTCTCAATAATAAATACAGGCTGGACTTTTTTAATGAAAGGAAAAGGAAGGACTTTTGTAAATTGTTACAGAAGGTATTGGACTACAAGCACAATCTATAAAGTTTGACCCATTAGGAAGAAAGAAAACCCGCCTCCTCTGCTCCAACTCTCTTCCTGCCACTTGGCTCCCCCTGTGTAATAACCACTGTCTAAACATCAGTATTGTTACCCTTCCCCTTCCCCTGTTCCTCCAAATCATTCACCCCAATCCTTCCTACAAACAAAATTAGGTCAGTGCTTGAGTCTTTCCCTGAAGCCGATTTCTGAATCCTGTCATTACCCTGGGTGCCTGGAAGTCCCACCTCTCCCTCAGCCCTGCACTCTTCAACATTCTTTCCATGGCCATCTGTAGTCAGGCAGTCCAGACACCAAGGGGGCATGAGCAAAGAAGAGCATGGAAGGGGAGGGTGGCCTTATGGTCACTGCAGCCTATATTCAGGTTTGCCAGGCTGGCCTAGCAGTCACCCTCTTTGCCTCATCTAATCACCCTTTATTTTCTCTAACACCATCATTAAGCCCCCCTCAGCCTTCCCACCCAACTGAGAAATCCGAGAAACTTTAATCTTTCCCCACAGACTAGTTCCCCAACCCTTTCATCATCTCCAGATTCAGGGGCATACCTAGGGCATCTTGTGCCCAGCTTCAATTCCCAGAATAATACCCTGTGTTAGGGTCCTGCACTGGGTGCTGATGAAAGATGGCTCTTATCTGTGAGGGGAGGCAGAAACTGGGGGATGGGAGAAGGTGGGGATTTAGACTCCATGGTTTTCCCACCCTCCAGGTCTGACCATCGACCTCCAGCAGAGAAGGTGCCACTCAGGGGCCCCACAGTGGTGCTTCATACATGTGCCACTGACTAATCCCAACCCCTCTCCAGGACACCTGAAGGTGCCAAGTGTGACCTGGGCTCCTGAGGTTATGCCTACCCATGTGATATCCCTGTCTGTGTTCTTCAGGCCCTATCACTTCATCAGGGTCTAAGCAGGCCTGGGAAATCACCAGCATTTTGTTAGTTTTAAAATCAATTTCTGGCTGGGTGCAGTGGCTCACACCTGTAATCCCAGCACTTTGGGAGGCCGAGGCGGGTAGATCACCTGAGGTTAGGAGTTCGAGACTAGTCTGGCCAACATGGTGAAACCCCGTCTCTACTAAAAAAAAACAAAAATTAGCTGGGCCGGCCGCAGTGGCTCAAGCCTGTAATCCCAGCACTTTGGGAGGCCAAGGCGGGTGGATCATGAGGTCAAGAGATCAAGACCATCCTGGTCAACATGGTGAAACCCCGTCTCTACTAAAAATACAAAAAAAAAAAAAATTAGCTGGGCATGGTGGCGCATGCCTGTAATCCCAGCTACTCAGGAGGCTGAGGCAAGAGAATCGCTTGATCCCAGGAGGCGGAGGTTGTAGTAAGACGTGATTGGGCCACTACACTCCAGCATGAGTAACAGTGCGAGACTCTGTCTCAAAAATAAATAATTAATTAATAAAATAAAATAAAATCATGGTGTCTCACATCTGTAATCCTAGCACTTTGGGAGGCTGAGGCAGGTGGATCACCTAAGGTCAGGGGTTCGAAACCAGCCTGGCCAACATGGTGAAACGCCATCTCTACTAAAAATGCAAAAAAAAAAAATCAGCCAAGTGTGGTATTGAGCGCCTGTAATCCCAGCTACTTGGGAGGCTGAGGCAGGAGAATTGCTTGAATCTGGGAGTCAGAGATTGCAGTGAGCCAAGATTGTGCCGCTGCACTCCAGCCTGGGCAACAGAGTGAGACTCCGTCCCAAAACAATAAAATAAAATAAATTCCTGTTTCCATTTTGATAACTTAGGAGAGCCTGTCTTCCCCAGTTTGTCGGTTGTCTGAAGTACTGAGCCGACATTCTCCATTTTTGCTTTAGGTTTGAGTATTTATGTAAATAATAATCTTTCAAATAAGGAAATAGTGTCTGGGGGAAAGGTTATTATAACCTTATGCCCATATCTAACTCCATTCCCTTGAGCCCTGGTCAGTGCCAAGTGCCTGGAGTGTAGCATGAACATTAGTGCACTGCCAAACCCCAATTCCTCTCCCACTCTTTTCTCACATAGCTCAGCTGGCAGCACCTTTGTGGCTGAATAACCTGAGCTTTTGGAGATGTCCTGGCTCCCTTTTCTCTGCTCCTTATTACAAAAGGTTCTAGGCAGCTGATGAGGGGAAAGAAAAAAAAAAAAAGCAAGAATGTGTGCCCATATATGTATATGTTGGGGGTTGACATGACCTTGGAAACAATAGTGTTTGTATTTCTTCTGCCAGGTGACAAGGAGCCCTGTGCACATCCCAACTCTCGATTTTGTGCCCCAGCTCGCCAGTGCCCCATCATGGACCCAGCCTGGGAGGCCCCAGAGGGTGTCCCCATTGATGCCATCATCTTTGGTGGCCGCAGACCCAAAGGTAAACAACACGTGAGCTCCATGTTCTTGGCAAAAGGGCTCTCTCTGTATTAGGGCCTACCTGCCTCTGATCCAGAGCCTCAGCCAGGATCTCACTTGTAGCTGTCTGTCTCCAGGGTTCTCCCCTGGTGAATGCAAACCTGGAAGAAGGCAAAGGGTTTGAAAATGGGATAGCCAAGGTCCTAGGAGAGAGAGTATCAGTCAAGCTCACCAGAAGGGCTGGAGTGAGGGTCCAAAGAAAAGGACTGTCTGTGACTGTTCATTGGTGATCTAGGGGTACCCCTGGTATACGAGGCCTTCAACTGGCGTCATGGGGTGTTTGTGGGCAGTGCTATGCGCTCTGAGTCCACTGCTGCAGCAGAACACAAAGGTGAGCACCTACCCCATTCCTCTCTCTCCTCTGTGTGCACACAGCACCTCCTCTCTCCCTCCCTGAGCCAGACCTTCCTTTTGCCCACCCCTGGAGTCTGATATGGCCCTACCTCTTCCCACCTCTATCTTTTCCCCATCCCTGATGATATTCCAGAACCATGAGCCTTTCACAGCTTCCTCCAACTGGATGCAGGGTGCCCTTCCCTTCCCCAGTGAGGAGGAAGATTCCTTACCCATCCTGCTCCCCTCCCTAGGGAAGATCATCATGCACGACCCATTTGCCATGCGGCCCTTTTTTGGCTACAACTTCGGGCACTACCTGGAACACTGGCTGAGCATGGAGTGTCGCAAGGGGGCCCAGCTGCCTCGTATCTTCCATGTCAACTGGTTCCGGCGTGATGAGGCAGGCCGCTTCCTGTGGCCAGGCTTTGGGGAGAATGCTCGGGTGCTAGACTGGATATGCCGGCGGTTAGAAGGGGAGGACAGTGCCCGAGAGACACCCATTGGGCTGGTGCCAAAGGAAGAAGCCTTGGATCTCAGTGGCCTCGGAGCTATAGACACCACTCAGCTGTTCTCCCTCCCCAAGGACTTCTGGGAACAGGAGGTTCGTGACATTCGGAGCTACCTGACAGAGCAGGTCAACCAGGATCTGCCCAAAGAGGTGTTGGCTGAGCTTGAGGCCCTAGAGAGACGTGTGCACAAAATGTGACCTGAGGCTGTAGTCTAGCAAGAAAACGTAGTACCCCTTTCTGGGAATAGGGTAGCCACCAGGCTTGCAGAAAATACGAGCAATTTGATATTCACTAACATCCTCTGTGTGCCACAGACCTTCCCACAAAGACCATCCAATAATAAGAGATGCTTATCTATTTTACACAAGATTTGTGCTGTTTTCATTTCCCATCTATCCTCACAGTCTTCCCTCTAACACCAATCTCACAATCTTCTTCCAGCCCCTGGAAGCACAGCCCAGCACAATCAAAGATCTGTTTTACAGGCAGCTCTAGCACTGGGTCACAGACTAGAAACTGCTGGGAGAAGGCACTATCCACTCTATATCCTGAGGTTTTAAAAAATGGTGAGGGCCTCAGCAAGCTGCTCAGTATAGACCCCAAGCCCAGAATTCCTGATCTCCCATTTAGATTGCAGAAGCCTTTATGACCCCATTCACCAGTGAAGTGGCTTCATTATCAGTTCTCAAATTTGTTCTTCCCCCTGCCTGACCTGGCACTGGGGGTCACATTGTATTCACAGAAACATGTTCAATATTAGGACAGCTAACACGTCTGTAGCACCTTCTGTGTGCCAGGCACTGTTCTAAGCACGTACATAACAACCCTTTGTGGGAGGTACCATTTTACAGATGAAGTAACAAAGGCACAGAGAGGTCAAGTAATTTGTCCAAAGCTTCACAGTTAATAAACAATAGAGCTCAGGGTTAAAGTGATAACTGCACAGACATATCTTTCATGGTAGTATAGCCATCTAGAACTGCAGGGACCTTAGAAGTCACCTATTCTGCCGGGCACAGTGGCTCATGCCTGTAATCCCAGCACTTTGGAAGGCCGAGGTGGGCAGATCATCTGAGGTCAGAAGTTTAAGTCTAGCCTGGCCAACATGGTGAAACCCTCTCTACAAAAATACAAAAATTAGCCAGGCATGATGGAAGGTGCCTGTAATTCCAGCTACTCGGGAGGCTGAGGCTGGAGATTCACTTGAACCTGGGAGGCAGAGGCTGCAGTGAGCCGAGATCATGCCATTGCACTCCAGCCTAGGTGGCAGAGTGAGACTCCATCTCAAAAAAAAAAAGAGGCCGGGCGCAGTGGCTCACGCCTATAATCCCAGCACTTTGGGAGGCCGGTGGGTGGATCACAAGGTCAAGAGATCGAGACCATCCTGGTCAACAAGGTGAAACCCCGTCTCTACTAAAAATACAAAGATTAGCTGGGCATGGTGGTGCGCGCCTGTAGTCTCAGCTCCTCGGGAGGCTGAGGCAGGAGAATTGCTTGAACCCAGGAGGCGGAGGTTGCGGTGAGCTGAGATTGTGCCATTGCACTCCAGTCTGGGTAACAACAGCGAAACTCTGTCTCGAAAAAAGAAAAAAATAAGTCACCTATTCCATGTTTCTCAAACTTTAAAGTGCCTTTGAATCACCTGTAGATCTTGTTAAAATGTAGATTGTCACCCAACAAGTCCGTGGTAGCCTGGAGATTTTGTCTGTCTTACAAGCTCCTGGGTGATGCTTATGCTGCCAGCCTGGGGACTACAGTTGAGTAGCAAGGTCTTAGCCTAAACTAATCTGAAATCAACTTTGGAAAGTAATCAGGAAAAGAGAGTGCAATGGTCCCACATGAATCAGTGGATTCAGCTTAGAATAACTTCTGTGCAATCTGGATCAGGCTGAGTGAATGTATAAACTAAGGTGGACAGGATGGGAGTCTTTACCCAGAAAAAGAGAATAAACTTAAACAATAAAATTGAATTATTGGAATTCCACTCCCTCAAAAGAAAAAACTGGAAGAGGAAACACCAAATGTTCTCATAGGAAATGCCAGTGACTAGCTAGAACGTGTAAAAATCTAAAGGTTATAGTGGAATAGAGGTTAGAACAAAGTTAGCAATGGAGTATACTGTACTTTAAAACACAGCTGCCAGCCATGGTGGCTCACACTTTGGAAGGCTGAGATAGGCAGATCACCTGAGGTCAGGAGTTTGAGACCAGCCAGGACAACATGGTGAGACCCCATCTCTACTAAAAATACAAAAATCAGCCTGGACTGGTGGCATATGCCTGTAATCCCAGCTCCCCAGGAGGCTGAGGCAGGAGAATCATTTGAACCTAGGAGGCAGAGGTTGCAGTGAGGTGAGATCACGCCACTGCACTCCAGCCTGGGCACCAACAGAGACTCCATCTCAGAATAAATAAATATTTAAAATTTGAAAGTTAAAAAAATAATAATAATAAAACACAGCCAAATCCTTAGCTTCATAAATAGCATGTGATAACTGAATACCATCAGAAGAAGCATAGCACAGGTATTAAGCACATAGTAGACTCAAGCCAGAGCTGCCTCTCAGATGCTTCATCTGTAAAATGGAAATGCCTAACCTTACAGTCTTGTTGCGAAGATTAAAAGAGTCAATGGAATAAAGCGCTCAGAACTACGCCTGGCACTGAATAACCATTTAATACATGCTAGCTATCATGACCTTTCCAGTTTATAATGATTAGAGTAGGCCCTGCAAGCATATATTATATATTGCTGACTCTACAGTTTGAGAGGAATATGGGCAATATAAATAAAATTTAGGAGGGAAACAAAATAGATTTAAAAATAAATCCCTCCAGCTAAGAGGCAGATACCTTTCTGGTATCTAGATGCACAGGGACAAGAAAGTGTCAGCTTTAAGAATGATTTTTATTTAGCTGGGCGCAGTGGCTCAGGCCTGTAATCCCAGCACTTTGGGAGGCTGAGGCAGGTGGATCACAAGGTCAAGAGTTTGAGACCAGCCTGCCCAATATGGTGAAACCCCCCAAATTAGCCAGGCATGGTGGCATGTGCCTGTAGTCCCAGCTACTCGGGAGGCTGAGGCAGGAGAATTGCTTGAACCTAGGAGGTGGAGGTTGCAGTGAGCCAAGATCGCGCCACTGCACTCCAGCCTCGGTGACAGAGTGAGACACTATCTCAAAAAAAAAAAAAGGATTTTTATTAATTAAAATAAAATTGGGCTGCATGCCCTTCAGCTCCAGATAACTGATAATATATAGTTAACACATTATAATTAATCATTTTATTTAAAAATAAAACACAGATACAGAAAACCATACAAAACAAAGGTATGGCTGAATAAACTATCATGAAGTGAACACCTTTGGAACCCCACTCAGGGAAAGAAGCAGAACTTTGCCAGACACCAACCCTGCCCTGCCCCAACCTGTTGTCCATCTCTATCACAGCCACCCCTTCCAGCCATAGTAGATACACTGTGGTGGGTAATAATCACTTCTTTCCATTTTTTTTATAGTTTGATCACCTAAATTAGATCCTTAAACACTGTAGTTTAGCTTTGCTCCCATTTTCTAAAAATTTTCCTATGTCTTTTAAGTCTCTATCAGTCTACAGATTCCCCCTCTGTTCCTTTCCTTTCCTTCAATTTAGCTATTGAAGAATCCAGAACCAGATGCTCAGTGTCTAGATGCATTAATTCACTAGGGATTGCAAAATAGCCATGTCTGAGTTGTCATAACAGTTGCAATAATTTTATTAAATGGACACTTCTATTTCATTATCCTGTGGTATCCTTTATATAGGAACAGCAAGATAACTGCTTAATTACCTTCACCATATTAAAAATAATGATTTGATTTCCTATCATCCTTCGAAAAGGTAACCAGTTGGTTACATATTATGAACTCATGGATTTAAACATATTTAGCATTTATTAAATTGACCTTATTAAATGCTCAAATTGTCCCATATTTGGCCATGGAAGCTAGACCAAAAGGAGCTGACTCCTTTTGACATGATACATACTGCTTGCTTCCTGGCTCTCTGGTATAAGTTGTTCCATGCTCATCTTGTTCAGTTCCTTCCCCAAACCTAGAATCAGCCATTTCTCTAAAAATCTCTGGCTTCTTTCAGTGGGAAACGGCATTTTAAGACCACAATCTGGATGCTAGGGTTCATTGATATTGGATTGGTCATTGTTTCTAGATCTTTTTGGTGGATACAGACAGAAGATAAAACCTCAAGAGCTCATACTGATATGTGCTATTCAAAATCAGGGCTAAAGGGTTTTTTTGGTGTTTTCATTTTTTGAGATACAGTCTTGCTTTGTTGCCCAGGCTGTAATGGAGTAGCGTGATCACAGCTCACTGCAGCCTCAAATTCCTGGACTCAAATGATCCTCTTGCCTCAGTCCCCAGAGTAGCTACAGGTGCAAGCCACCATGCCTGGCTAATTTTTTTTTTTTTGGTAGAAATGGGGTCTCACTATGTTGCCCAGGCTGGTCTTGAACCCCTGGTTTCAAGCAATCCATCTCCCTCAGCCTCCCAAAGTGCTGGGTTTACAGGTGTGAGCCACCACCCAGGCCACCAAAGGGTATTTACTTGTATTACATCTGTAGCTCCTACCCTACAAGCAGAAAAATCTGGTTCTTACGGACACAAGACATGAGAGTATTAGAATATCCCACAATTACTTAGTTGCTTTCTAGTTAACACATTTTAAGTCCCTAGGTAAATATAGCACACTCTCCACTTCCATCGACACAGAGAGTGCTACAAGGCAATGTTTAAACATATGTATGAGCATCAGCCACTTCCAAAAATGGAACTGTCCCAGGAGCTCTGTGTGGTCACTAGGCTGGGGGCTGCGGTAAAGGAGAGGAGCACAGCGTTAGCAAGAGAATGAAAACCCTCCTTTCCTTCTCTCCTCACCAGCCCAGCCTGCCCTCTAGTGGAGATGCTAAAGAGCACAGGAAACAGGCCAAGGCAGGTCAGGCAGGAAGTCAACAGCTGACATTTACTTAGCAATTATCAGAAATGGTCTTAAAATGCATGCTGAAGGTAGAAAACCTCTCTGTGGCTTTAAGTGACTTTAAGTGCAGCTGGAGAGAGTAGAGGTTACCCAAATGAAATGTGTTTCACAAACTGGAACCAAGCAACATACCAAATTTCAAAATCAAGAGAGGAAAGGCAAAACTGAGTGTTATCAAAATGACTTCACTATAATTATTTTTAAAGATATGCCATTTTCTTTCTTTCAATAGACACATAGTATACCCTAAGATATAAATGCTCTTATACATTTTGAAAAACATTACAGGTCATAGTGAGATAAGTTCATAGGCCTAAAAATCTTTTTAACGTAAAAAAAAAAAATCAGTGGATCCAGTGATTAATCCTATATTTTTCCCATTTGATGTAATGTGAAGGAGGACTCATTTTGGTCATAAAACCTCAGATTTTTTAACATTTACCATGACTTTTAAATGTTTTATTTAGTAATGTACAAGTTCCATGTTACAAAAGCTTGAATTAAAAGATTTTATTCAGGTTTAAACTAACTTGTAAGAAGGAGAAAAAGAGAATCAAAAAATGAATGGTTAAAAAGACACGCTTAACAGAAGTTTTTTGTTTTTCTGGACCTCAGATGCTGTAATTGTATTAATCAGAATCCTTTGTACAAGCCACACCTTTGTCACTGGTTCATGCAAGCCTTCCCATTTTGTTTAATGGTATGAGGTAGGTATTATTATACTTTTATTTTCCCTTTGAGACAGGGTCTCATTCTCACCCAGACTGGATGAATTACAGTGGCTGATCATGTCTCACTGCAGCCTCAACCAGACTCAGGTGATCCTTCCACCTCAGCATCCCGCGTAGCTGGGACTACAGGTACAGCTACTTTTTTTTTTTTTTTTTTTTTTTTTTGTCGTTTTTGTAGAGATGGGGTTTCATCATGTTGCCCAGGCTGGTCTCAAACTCCTGGGGTCAAGCAATCTGCCCACCTAGCCTCCCAAGGTACTGGGATTATAGGTGTGAGCTACCATGCCTATTATACCTTTTAATAAAAAAAGTGAAACCACGTTGTTTTTGCATTTATCATATCACCAGAAGAAATGACTATCATTTATTAAAAAACTTAACATGTAGTTTGCACAATTTCCCATGGTATAAAAATAAAAGGCTACAACAAACCTATACCAGGAATAGGTACTTTAAAAAAAAAAAATTGAAGGCCAGGCGCAGTGGTTCACATCTGTAATCCCTGCACTTTGGGAGGCTAAGGTAGGTGGATCACCTGATGTCAGGAGTTTGAGACCAGCCTGAGCAACATGGAGAAACCTCATCTCTACTAAAGAGACAAAATTAGCTGGGTGTGGTGGCACATGCCTGTAATCCCAGCTACTCAGGGGGCTGAGGCAGGAGAATCGCTTGAACCCAGGAGGCAGAGGTTGCAGTGAGCCGAGATTGTGCCATTGCACTCCAGCCTCGGCAACAAGAGTGAAACTCCATCTCAAAAAAAAAAAAAAAAAGAAGACTACAACACCATTTTAATAGCTACCTGGTATTTCTATGTCTGTGCCATATGGACCATAATTTCTTTAACCAATCCCATATTGTAAGATATTTAGATCTTTGTTTCCAGTGTTCCACTTTTATCAACAATTGCTATGTAGAACATACATCTTTCTTTGTCCTGAATTGTTTATTAGGTATAAATTTTACAAACTTTACTTAGATTAGTGGTAATGGTGGAGGAGGGGAATATTGCGCCTTCTCCAAGCTGCCAGGTGAGAACCACCAATAGTGTGGTGGAACCGTGGAATTTATGGCCCTTTCCAAGGCTCTTCAGCCTGCAGATGTCAGCCCACACATCTCCCTGTGCTTGTGGACTGGTTTGGTGATCCATTGGGTGTCAGGATTTCTTCTGATAGCTTTCGGAATGGATCAATGAGAATAACCTCAAAAAATTTGTATGTGGAATCTTCACCAACCCAGTGAGAATTCAGGACTCTTAGAGCCCCACAGTGACGTCCAGCTCACTCCTCTGCAACGGACTGAAGGCTTCAAGCAAATTTAATTGGTTAACACCACAATGGACAGGCTTGCTCTAAGTTGCACCCTTAGGAACTGGGCATTTTTGGCCACCACAGTGAACACGAATCCTATATATAATGTAACCTTGCTTGGCCTTGTAGCCCAGTTGGTGCGCTTTATCAGGCCAGGTGAGACGGGGGCCCTGTGGAGAGCAGAGAGCTGGCAGTACTGCCAGCAGCAGACCCTCAGAAGAAAGTGCATGACATCAGACTGCAATTCTTTCTCCATAGCTCCTGGATGTACTTGTGTGCACCCATCTTGGCTTACCTGATGGCTGCATAGAGAAAGGAGAACATCAATCTTTATGCAGGTCCAGGCTAGATTTCTGGCGGCAGTATTACTGGGTCAAAGTGCAAGGCTGCGAGGAGGGAAGTTTGGTAGAGACAGCTTCCCTCTGATAAGAAATTCTCCTGGGAAGGTGCAGACGTCAAAATAAACAAGGTATTTATGGGCATATTTGCTTGGCAGGAGTATCAAAAAATGAGGTTACTAAAAATAACCAGGTTTGGAAGTCTGTATTTGAAACAACGAACAATGGTGAACTATTTTTCATTTTTTAGAGACAAGGTTTAGCTCTGTGCCTAGGCTGGAGTGCAGTGGAGCAATCATGGCTCACTGCAGCCTCTACCTCCTGGGCTCCAGATTCCCTCCTTCAGTCTTCCTAAGTAAGTTGGGATCACAGGCACATGCCATGATGGCTGGCTTTTTTCTTTTTTCTTTTTTTTTTTTTTTTTTGAGCCTGAGTCTAGCTCTGTTGCCCAGGCTAGAGTACAGTGGCAAGATCTTGGCTCACTGCAACCTCCGACTCCCGGGTTCAAGCGATTCTCCTGCCTCAGCCTCCCAAGTAGCTGGGATTACAGGTGTGTGCCACCACCCCCAGCTAATTTTTTTTTGAGACAGTCTCACTCTGTCGCCAGGCACCAGGCTGGAGTGCAGTGGCACTCCACATTGGCCAGGATGGTCTCAATCTCTTGACCTCGTGATCTGCCCGCCTTGGCCTCCCAAAGTGCTGGGATTACAGGCTTGAGCCACCACACCCTGCCTAATTTTTTGTATTTTTAGTACAGACGGGGTTTCACTGTGTTAGCCAGGACGGTCTCAATCCCCTGACCTTGTAATCCACCCACCTCAACTTCCCAAAGTGTTGGGATTACAGGCATGAACCACTGCACTCAGCCTATTTTTTTTTTTCTTTTTTGTAGACTGGGTCTCACTATGTTGCCCAAGCTGGCCTTGAACTCCCAGCCTCAAATGATTTTGCTCCTAGGCCTCCCATAGTGCTGGAATTAACAGTCGTGAGCCACCGCGCACAGCTTACTTGTGGGCTCTTTTTTTTTTTTTTGAGACTGAGTTTCGCTCTTATTTACCCAGGCTGGAGTGCAATGGCGCGATCTCAGCTCACCGCAACCTCCGCTTCCTGGGTTCAGGCAATTCTCCTGCCTCAGCCTCCTGAGTAGCTGGGATACTTGTGGGTTCTTAAGCACTAAATGCTGTTAGAGGAGGATTCTTCAGCAGATCAACTAGTGGAAGAGGCATGAAGTAATAAAATTTTAGATGATGACTGAGAAAATAACCTCAATCAGCTAAAGAATCTATAAGATTTGAAGGCCTTAATTTAAAAGACAAAAAATTGAGAAAGGTTTGTTGTTGTTGTTGTTGTTGTTTTAGACAGTTTCGCTCTTGTAGAGCCGGCTGGAATGCAGTTGCATGATCTCGGCTCACCTCCGCCTGCCTGCTGGGTTCGATTCTTCTGCCTCAGCCTCCCGAGGAGGTGGGATTACAGGAGTGCGCCACCACTCCCTGCTTTTTTTTTTTTTTTTTTTTTTTAAAGTAGAGACGGGCCGGTCAGGCTGGTCTGGTCTCGAACCCCTGACCTCAGGCGAATCACCCGTTTCGACCTCCCAAAATGCTGTGATTACAGGCGTGAGAGTCACCACGCCTGGCCAATTTTTTAAAAGATGATTCTGTCACATTCTGAGAGAATGGAAGTGAAATCAATCAATAAATAAAGATTCCGATTTTCCAGGCTGGATAACCCAGAAACCACGGTATCCTAAAGTCTCAATAAACCTTAAGGCACGGAAAGTGAGTTATCCGGCAATACGTGATGGGCGCCCGCCTACATAATCAGTGGGGCCAAGCGCAAGATGAAAATGCCCGGCACTTGCTTTAAAATTATTAAGAATTTCAAGACCGTTAACAGTAGAACATTAAACCAAGCATTATAGATGCTTCCAAGCATACGGATGCAGAGTCCATCAAGGCTAGTCCTGGTGACAGGCTCAGGTCTCGGGGTCTGGAGACCAGGAGACGTCGCTCGAAAGCTGGCCAAACCCTCGCCCTCACTGAGAGAGGCCCCAGAAGGGACCAAGAAGGCAAAGAGCCCATCGATGCCCTCAGGAGCGGGCGGAGGGACGCTCGCAGCTTTCCCAAGGGAGTGCAGGCTGCGGGGACTGAAGTTCAGCTCGGATCCTGAGCCTCTGAGCGCGGGACAACAAGGTCGTTCAACCCACATGCCTCCCCACCCAGCGTGGCCGAGGATCACAGATGTGGCAATTCCCGGCCTTGGACTCAGGCTTGTTACTCAACCACCGGCGGGTGGGGACAGGAGGCAGCGCGAGCACCCTGGACCCGCGGCCGGGGGCGGAGAGGCACCGCAAGGACACAGGGTCTAGGGAAGGTCTGCAACTCGCGGAGGGCCAAGGAAGCGTCTAAGGGGACTGCCGGAACCGGAAAAGCTGTGAGAGAACAACGCGAATACTAGGGAGCGTCTGCAAAGACCGCAGCGGAAAGCCAGGGATTGTCTAAAAAGTTGCCGGAGCGGTTAAAGGGAGGTCTAAAATGGGGCAGTCCCAAGAACAAGGCTTCCAAAAGCTAAGCCAGGAAGGAAGGTGTGGAAGCCTACTGGGACGCCGAGCACCCCTGAGGACAGGACTGGAGCTGCAGCCGACGACAGGAGAACGGCTCTAGCTGGACGGAGGAAAAAGTGGGGAGAAAGGAGGGGAGGCCTTGGGCACTGTCTGAAAAGTGCCCAAATGATTTTTAGGGACAGACAGTAAGTTGTATCCCTTGCTAAAATATCTCTCGGTAGTGAACCACCAATTTTTTTAACCCCTGCCTTTCAGCTATTACGTCTAGTTCGGCTGTCTCTGATCCAAGAAGCTGCCAGTTCCCACTTACTCCTCCCCAACAAGGGCGAAAGGCCCGCCTCCGGTGCGCACTTTCTCCTCCCCTCAGGCCCCTGGCGCATTCTCTCGCCTATCTATCAATCACGGCGCTCCGCTGTCCAGTTGGCTGGCCAAGGGGGCGGGACCGTCGTGTGACGTTTGCAGCCCGCCGGCCAGGAAGCCGCGAGATGTGTGACGAGGTAGGCTCGTGACGGAGGAGCGGTTGGCCAACGCAGCGGCGGCAGTTGGTGTAAACAAGGCCTCGCGCCACTGCGGGTCCTGCGACCGCTCCTGGCTGGTGGGTGGTCTCCCGGGGGGCGGTAACTGCCGGCTTCAGTGGGAGGTGCTTCTCGGCTTCCTACCCCTCTTGGCTTACACACCCCCGGCGCACCACGTGGGCGTGAGGCAAGGAAGAAGGGGGGGTAGGCCAAATTTTATTTTCATTGGCTGTCACTGCTGCCGGCTTTCCTAAGGAAGCGCTCTGATTGGTCGGTAAGAGGGGGCGTCGAGGGTCTTTAAGTCTTAAGGCTTCTAATTGGTTAGATGAGATAAGCTAGTGGTGCTCATTCTTTCTCGAGGGGCTTCGATTGGTCTGTCAGAGAGGTTACCTGGGAATCCAACACCGCCCAACAACCCTTCCGCTCCCCAGTCCTGGGACTTTAATAGGTGAGTTTGGTGTAGAAAACTGAGAAATCTTTCTCAAATTGGTGAGGTAGGGTGACGCCCTTCGCTTCACTCTCTCTTTCTTTGCTTCACAGGATTGGAGAAGGTTTGTGTTCCCGACGCCTTGGTAGTTGGCATAGGCTAAAGAAAAGGGATCTCAGCCCCGAGGAAGGGTCACCCTCCTGGAGATAGCTACCCCATCTCAGGAGACCCTGGTATTTCTAGAGCACGCTTTGCTTTCACCAAACCCAAGGAGGTGACAGGAGGAGCCCCCGCACAGAACCTAAGAATGCTGTGACCAAAAGATGGGATCACGGAACAGCAGCAGTGCGGGATCCGGGTCCGGAGACCCCTCCGAGGGTTTGTCCCGAAGAGGGGCTGGCCTTCGTCGGAGTGAGGAAGAGGAAGAAGAGGATGAAGATGTGGATCTGGCCCAGGTACTGGCCTATCTCCTCCGCAGGTAACTTACCCTCTGGTGTGACCTCACCAGGTGCTACCACGGTCCCTTGATCCCAACTCCAGGCAGGAAAATTACAGAGGTTAGGAAATGGGATTTGCCCAGAACAGCCGTTCTGTTTGAGCAGAACAGCCTTTCCCTATTGGGCACCCATGGCACACAGCTCCATATCCAGTAAGAGTGGGTCTTACCTAAGGAGGGTCACCAAGAGGACCTGCTCATGTGTTTGAGGGACTATTCAAGGGAGCCTCTCTCGCTGTGACTAAACAAATATAATCTATTTTCCAAGTAAGTTTAAAACAAAATGGGGCCTGGAGGGAAAGGAGTGATGTAAGGGGTGAAGAGATGGGAAGGGAGTGTTGAACTTTTTAGTAAGGCATTGACGCGTGATGTGAGGCCACTTTGATTACTTGAAAAACAAGTTTAAATTGCCCTGACCTGTTCTTGAGGAAAGAGTACCTTGAAGGGAGCGACCACCTGGAATTGACTGGAAGAGTGCAGCTAGCTTTGTTTCTTTCCTTATGGCTATTTGGGGAGAAGATGAGCATGGGGGTCCCTTCTGAATATTGTAGTCTTTTTTGTTTGTTTGTGTTTTGTTTTGTTTTCAGTAGACATAGACAGGATCTCACTGTGTTCCCCAGTCTGGAGAGCAGGCTATTCACAGGTGTGATCACAGTGCACACCACATCCTGGGCTCAAGCATTCCTTGCCTCCCAGGTAGCTAAGACTACAGTTGCACACGCCACTGCTCCCAGCTTAGAATATTGTGTTCTGTGGTGGACTTCTCAGGCAGAGGCTCAGAAGGAAACACTGTGAGAATGTTTAGCTCGTTGGGAGGTCAACTTAGTAGGTAATGTCCACAGCGTGTTGCTTTTGCTCTTGTTCTAAAAGTAAGACTCACTTTCTTACTGTGTTTTATAGGAAACTGAAAATAATAGCCAAGGTCTAGTCAGCCTGAAACCTCAAAATGAGTACCAAGTGGTCTAAGAGCTAGATAGCCATTGACTCTGAATTTGTTGGTTTGGGGGAAGAAGTCCCCTCCTTTATACTGGGGGTCTCTCCACAGAGGCCAAGTGAGGTTGGTGCAGGGAGGAGGTGCAGCAAATTTACAATTCATTCAGGCCCTCTTGGACTCAGAGGAAGAGAATGACAGAGCTTGGGATGGTCGTCTTGGGGACCGATACAACCCACCTGGTAAGAGGAAAAGGCCCTAATGTTGGAAGACTTTTACTAGAAAACCTATTAGTGATACTTTGAATAATAGATTACATTAAAAGAAGGTGCAATAATTTAGGGAATAAGGAAGTCCTTATAACCCCGGTATATTCAGCCACAGGGGTGGGCTTGGGTACAGTTCTGCTAACTATCCTCTGAGGCTGAAAGACCTAGGATGAAACTTCTTGGTACTCACAGTGGATGCCACCCCTGACACCCGGGAGCTGGAATGCAATGAGATCAAGACACAAGTGGAATTGGCCACAGGGCAGCTGGGGCTTAGGCGGGCAGCCCAGGAACACAGCTTCCCTCGAATGTTGCACCAGGTAGGCCTCTCCACCTCCCAGCCTGGCAGCAGGACTACCAAAGCAGCCAGAAGCTCTGCCAGCCCCAGAGAAAAAGAAAGTAAACTTTTCAAGGAAGTCTCAAGGGCTAGTGCTGGAGAGTTAACTAGCTTCCATCAGAGTTCTATGGGACAGACCATGGTGTGTTGTGTCTATTTCTATAACAAGAGCAATATCCTTGGTGGAGGGGGCTTGATACGGCTGAAGTGGCCCTCTGTTTCTGCTAGCAATATTCCCTAATCCCTTCCATTTAGAGAGAACGGGGCCTCTGCCACCGGGGAAGCTTCTCCCTTGGAGAACAGTCTCGAGTGATATCTCAGTGAGTATGGGGCTTGGTGAAGAGACTCTAAGGGCCAGATAAGTCTTATCTCCTAAAGTTTGAAGGGGTTGGTGTTAAAAGAGCCTTGAAGATATTAAAGTTTAGGTTAAATGGGGTTGAAACTTTGAGAGTAAACAAACTGGAAAAGTATAGAAATGTAAAGGATGCCGGGCGCGGTGGCTCACGCCTATAATCCCAGCACTTTGGGAGGCCGAGGTGGGTGGATCACGAGGTCAAGAGATCGAGACCATCCTGGTCAGCAAGGTGAAACCCCGTCTCTACTAAAAATACAAAAATTAGCTTGGCATGGTGGTGCATGCCTGTAGTCCCAGCTACTTGGGAGGCTGAGGCAGGAGAATTGCCTGAACCCAGGAGGCGGAGGTTGCGGTGAGCCGAGATCACGCCATTGCACTCCAGCCTGGGTAACGAGCGAAACTCCGTCTCAGAAAAAAAAAGAAATTTAAAGGATGGTGGAATGGTTGAAAGACAGGGGATTGCACTCACAACCAAAAGAGAATGATTTTGTACTGATATTCTAGCTCTGTTAGGATTCTGCAAATTGGGATACTCCTTATCCTGAGCACCCCTTATCCTTACTTTCTCTCTCCTTCCCTAGCTTCTTGCCCAATGATCTGGGCTTCACTGATAGCTACTCTCAGAAGGCTTTCTGTGGCATCTACAGCAAAGATGGTCAAATATTCATGTCTGCTTGCCAAGGTACCAGACCCTCGTCCTGTCAACTGTCTTTTCCTGGAACATGGAATGTACCCTCTGACTGAGGCTAGAAAGCCACAGACAGGGAGCTCAGACCTGGCTTAGGGATGCATACCCAGAGCATGTTTCCCATTATTAAGCGAAGATTCCATAGGTATACTGAGTGGCAGACCTCTAATCTAGGAAAGTTATAAGGAAAGTGTTCCACAATTCTGCCTGATCTCTACTTTTACAGACCAGACAATCCGACTGTATGACTGCCAGTATGGCCGTTTCCATAAATTCAAGAGCATCAAGGCCCGCGATGTAGGCTGGAGCATCTTGGATGTGGCCTTTACCCCTGATGGGAACCACTTCCTCTATTCCAGCTGGTCTGATTACAGTGAGTATGTACCAGGCCTCCACTGTCTCTCCACCCTGGGACCTGAGGTGCTCATCCCCTCTGAACCAGGATTCCTCACTTTATACAGGGAAGATCACTCCCAAAGTGCTCCAACATCCTTGTCCTTTGTTTGATCTCTTCCCTAGCTTCACATCCACTCTCCTTCCCCCATGCCTGAAAGATTCTTGTTTTTCTTGCTCTTTTAGTTCATATCTGCAATATCTATGGTGAGGGAGATACACACACTGCGCTGGATCTCAGGTACTGGCTTCCCTTTCTGGTCAGACTCATCAGAAACTTCTCAAGGGAAGATCTTCAGGAGCAAACCTTTGAGTTGGAAGTTCTGCTTAGGGGGAAATGTATGCTGGTGGGTCTGTGTGGATTCCTGGGAGGGAAGCAGCATCCTGTCAGCCAGAGGATTGGGTAAATGGTTGGTTGCAGGATTATTTCTGGGTTCTCACTGAGGATCTGCATGGTGGTGCATGTTAACCGGACTTCTTTTTTCCCCTGGGTATATGTCTTACAACCATTGTCAGATTCTATGTAGATTAGCAAAAGCTGAAGGGATGTCCACTTAATCCAGTTACTTCTTGCTTTCAGGCCAGATGAGCGTCGCTTTGCTGTCTTCTCCATTGCTGTCTCCTCAGATGGACGAGAAGTACTAGGAGGGTGAGTGTTTGTGGGATATGTTTCCCTTAATTAACAAGATGGGGGTTTCCCCAGAGATGAGCTCTGCTGTACACAGATGGCACCGGCAGCTGCAGAGAAGAACCAGATTTTCTCCAAGGTCAGGATTTACAAGTTGGTTCACCTCTTGCTCTCCATTTCCCCTGCACAAGAGCCTCCTTAAAAACACAGCTAACTCTTCCCCCATGACCCAGAGCAGGATTTCTCAGTGGGACTCTCTAGAGTACATACCACATTGATCCTCAAGATTGTTGCTCCAGAACCCTCCTTTATTGCTTCCCTTTCAGGGCCAATGATGGCTGCCTGTATGTCTTTGACCGAGAGCAGAACCAGCGCACCCTTCAGGTATGGCTCCTGAGACAGAGCCTCTGCTTCCTGGTCTTTCGCTTATTATAAGACCTAGAAAGAGATCTTATATTCTGGCCTCCTTTTCACCTAGATTGAGTCCCATGAGGATGATGTGAATGCAGTGGCCTTTGCTGATATAAGCTCACAAATCCTGTTCTCTGGGGGTGATGATGCCATCTGCAAAGTGTGGGATCGACGCACCATGCGAGAGGATGACCCCAAGCCTGTGGGTGCACTCGCTGGACACCAGGATGGCATCACCTTCATTGACAGCAAGGTGGGCCAGGAAACAGGACTGCACAGCCAGGCTACTAAGGTTCTGGTTGCTCAGGAGGGCATGAAAATGGACTGGTGTGGGAATTTGACAGTTGCTTATTTTTTTTTTTTGAGACGGAGTTTCGCTCTTGTTACCCAGGCTGGAGTGTAATGGCACGATCTCGGCTCACTGCAACCTCCGCCTCCTGGGTTCAGGCAATTCTCCTGCCTCGGCCTCCTGAGTAGCTGGGATTACAGGCACCCGCCACCATGCCCAGCTAATTTTTTTGTATTTTTAGTAGAGACGGGGTTTCACCTTGTTGACCAGGATGGTCTCAATTTCTTGACCTCGTGATCTACCTGCCTTGGCCTCCCAAAGTGCTGGGATTACAGGCTTGAACCACCGTGCCTGGCGACAGTTCCTTATTAGCCAAGGTTTATAAGGGTTGGAGTTCAGGGAAGGGGCTCAATCTAGGGAACATGAATTCCATCTGGACTCACCAGTCCTCAAGGAGTAGGGTGGGGCTTTCTGTACAATAAAAATGGAAGACCAGCCAGGTAGGTGGCTCATACCGGTAATCCTATCACTTTGGGAGGCAAAGGTGGGAAGATCGCTTGAGCTCAAGAGTTTGAGAACAGCCTGGGAAACCTAATGAGCCTTTGTCTCTATTTTTTTTTTTATTAAATATTTTTTAAAAAGGAAAATGGAAGACAGTCTGATCCAGGATAGAATAGGAAAGCCAGCCAGTAACCTGGACACGGAAAGGAAAACCCAGCCAGGTGGTAAGATCTGAGGCAGAACAATGAAAATGAGTTCACCTGGATAAAGAAAGAGGCAAGCAAAGCCAAAGGCTGGAGTTCTGCTCAACTAGAGAATGAGAACTAGACTGACAGGCGCTGACATTTGTAAGCTCTGATGCTTCACTATCCACATTTGGATTCATAGGGTGATGCCCGGTATCTCATCTCCAACTCCAAAGACCAGACCATCAAGCTCTGGGATATCCGACGCTTTTCCACGCGGGAAGGCATGGAAGCCTCACGCCAGGCTGCCACACAGCAAAACTGGGACTATCGCTGGCAGCAAGTGCCCAAAAAAGGTGAGACTGGAAGTACAGGCACAGTGGGTTTGTCTGTAGCCTGGGAACCCTGGAGCCCTCCCTGTCAGCCCTCTTTGCCAGGCATTAACGCTTTATTTGCTAAATCATGGATGGGATGGCCAGAGGTTCCTAGGATTGGGGCCTGGGTGGGGGTCACTCAGAATCAACCAATACAAAAGTATTTTTTTGTTGTTGTTGTTAATCAATGAGAGCTTTGTTGTGTTGCTCAGGTTGGCCTTGAACTCATGGCCTCGCCTCCTCAAGTGCCAGGACAACTGGCCGGAGCCACTGTGGCCCCCAATACAAAAGTATTTGAGTATGATTAGCGAGCAGGGCCATATTGGAGACTGTCCACTGACGATTAGGTGGAGAAAGAGCCACCACTTGGGCTGGGCGTGGTGGCTCACGCCTGTAATCCAAGCACTTTGGAGGCCAAGGTGGGCGGATCACTTCAGGTCAGGAGTTCAAGACCAGCTTGACCAACATGGTGAAACCCCGTCTTTAAAAAAAAAAATTTAAAAAGCCACCACTTGAAGGTTAGAAAGACAGTTGTCTCTGGGCATACATGCTTGCTCAGGACTGGTGGTACAAAACAATCCCAAGTCCGGGCACAGTGGCTCAAGCCTGTAATCCCAGCACTTTGGGAGGGCCGAGGCAGGCGGATCACGAGATCAAGAGATCGAGACCATCCTGGTCAACATGGTGAAACCCTGTCTCTACTAAAAATACAAAAAAATTAGCTGGGCATGGTGGCGTGTGCCTGTAATCCCAGCTACTCAGGAGGCCGAGGCAGGAGAATTGCCTGAACCCAGGAGGCGGAGGTTGCGGTGAGCCGAGATCATGCCATTGCACTCCAGCCTGGGTAACAAGAGCGAAACTCCGTCTCAAAAAAAAAAAAAAATCCCAAAGCAGATTCCCTAACCTAGGGCTCTTATCCTGTGTCCCTACCCAGCCTGGCGGAAGCTGAAGCTCCCGGGAGACAGCTCCTTGATGACCTACCGGGGCCATGGAGTGCTGCACACCCTCATCCGCTGCCGGTTTTCCCCCACTCATAGTACCGGCCAGCAGTTCATCTACAGTGGCTGCTCCACTGGCAAAGTGGTTGGTAAGGATTGTGTCAGAACAGGAGGCCTCAGGAAGGGCAGGAATGACTTTCCCATTCTTCCTATAACCACCAGTGACCACCTTAAAAAGCCCAGTGACAGCTATAGGTAAAATATAATTTAGCTTGGCGGCTTAAACAGAGAAATAGAAAACATTCTATTCTTCAGCATTTTAAATTAAGAAAAGGAACGTAGAACTCTAGTCAGTAAATATAATAGACTGCCAAAAATATAGTTGGTTCTGTTTTTCAGCCAGTCAAGGAAAGAGGTTGCAGATGAAAGGTAGGAGGGAACAGAGATAAAATGATACAGGAAGATGGTAGCAAGTAGTAGAGGACATGCAGTCGCTGAAGCAGAAAGAAAGAAGAACCTGGGCGCAGTGGCTCACGCCTGTAATCCCAGTGCTTCAGGAGGCTGATGTGGGCAGATTGCTTGAGCCCAGGAGTTTTAGACCAGCCAGGGCAACATGGAAAAAACCTCGTTTCTACAAAAAATGGCTGGATGTGGTGGCGCAGGCCTGTAGTCCCAGCTATTTGGGAGGCTAGGGTGGGAGAATCACCTGAGCCCGGGAAATCGAGACTGCAGTGAGCCATGATTGTGCCACCGCACTTCAGCCTGGGCAAGAGTGAGAAACTGTCTCAAAAAAAAAAAGAGGGCTGGTGCAGTAGCTCACATCTGTAATCCCAGCACTTCGGGAGGCCAAGGCGAGCTGATCACCTAATGTTAGGGGGTTTGAGACCAGCCTGGCCAACATGGTGAAATCCCATCTCTACTAAAAAGACAAAAATTAGCCAGGCATGGTGGCAGGTGCCTGTAATCCCAGCTACTTGGAAGACTGAGGCAGGATAATTGCTTGAACCCGGGAGGCAGAGGTTGCAGTGAGCCAAGATCGCGCCACTGCACTCCAGCCTGGCAAGAAGAGCGAGACTCCATCTCAAAAAAAAAAGGAAAGAAGCACACGCACAGCTACAGATATAAGGAGCCTAAGGCAGGGCAGTGCTGTCCCTAGGGAGACACTCACAGACCCATGACAAAAGATGTACTCTGTCCAGGCAAGGTGCACACGCCCCAGACAGCTCAGTTTTCACTTTTGTGGTGACTTCCACATTTTACTAAAAGCTTTAAAGCCACTTGCATTTTCTTAACTGTAGCCCCTATAAAATTTAGCTAAGGGCCAGAAATACCCACACCACTAAACCATACCCTCAAACCAAGGTAGGGAAAGGAACAGGGATAGAAGCAGAAATAACAGTCTTCTGGTGTGGACTCTGCTCCCATGGGAACATGGGAAGTTGCCTGAGAAGCAGGTCAGTGGTGCTACTCACAGGGAGGTGAGGGATAGTTTAGAGTCTTAGGGTGGTCCCTCTCCACTCTTGCGTGTCCTGCACAGTGTACGACCTTCTCAGTGGCCACATTGTGAAGAAGCTGACCAACCACAAGGCCTGTGTGCGTGACGTCAGTTGGCACCCCTTTGAAGAGAAGATTGTCAGCAGTTCGGTGAGGTTGCAAGGGTTGAGGGGGCTGACACATATCTGGGGCTTGGACTTGGTTGGGGGGCAGCATGTCCTGACTACTTGCCACCCTCTGCCCTGCAGTGGGACGGGAACCTGCGTCTATGGCAGTACCGCCAGGCTGAGTACTTCCGGGATGACATGCCAGAGTCTGAGGAATGTGCCAGCACCCCTGCCCCAGTGCCCCACTCCTCTACAGCCTTTTCCTCACCCCAGTAGATCCGACCTCCAGCCCCATATAGGGTGAACCTCTTGATAAGCTCTCTGCCTCCTCCTCCCTTTCTCCCTTGTGGGGAATGTTTGGAGGAATCACTGGCATTGGATGGGGAGAAAGAGAAGCCCAGGCTCTGAGCCTCAGCTGAGCCCTAGAAGATCCTCCCTATGGGGCAGAGTGGTCTCCTCACATGCTCACACCCAGTCAGATTGGGTCCCTATCTCTGGCCAGAGTTTGGCAGGAGTGCCATTATCTGGGGTGTGGTCTCTGCCAGCAAGGGAAGTATCCTGGGTGTTTTTAATCATGTTTGAATGTTAGGGGTTGGCTCGTAGAGTAGACCCCTGAGGCCACATCTGAACAGACCTGTCAGCCAGGCCTGTTGCCTGAATCACGTTGAGGATTCAACTGGCCAATCACAGGGCAGGTGTCCTGGCCTTTCTTCCTGAGGTCTCTAGGGGAGGGGCATGGATAAGGGTGTTTCCTCCACACCTTCCTAGGGTGGGGGAAGGTGGGGATTGTGACTGCTTTCGTGTCTGGGTCTTTGGGGTAGGACAGGCTGTGGTATGAGAGGTGGGAGTCTCCAAAAGGCTCCTTGTGGCCCCTCATAGGGCAGGCCCTGCCCTCTGAGAAGGTCCCATCATGCTGGAGGCACGCAGCTTTAAGGAAGTAGGTTGAAGTAGGACTCCTTTGTCCTCTCACCGGCTTTGGCTCCCTCAATAAACTCTGTGTGGGAACCTGGCTCAGTGTCTGTCTCTCTCTCACACTCTCTCCCTTTCCTATTTGAGGTCTTTCATCCTCTCACTTCAGGAAAACAGTTTCAACAGAGCCTTTTTTTTTTTTTGGTGGGGGAACGGAGTCTTGCTTTGTTGCCAGGCTGGAGTACAGTGGCATGATCTCAGCTCACTGCAACCTCCATCTCCTGGGTTCAAGCGATCCCCCTGCCTCAGCCTCCTGAGTAGCTGGGACTACAGGCATGGTCCACCACACCTGGCTAATTTTTTTTTGTATCAAGAAATAGGGTTTCACCATGGCCAGATGGTCTCCATCTCCTGACCTCGTGATCCCCCTACCCCGGCCTCCCAAAGTGCTGGGATTACAGGCATAAGCCACCGCGCCCAGCCTCAACAGAGTCTTTAGCTGCAATCCTGTGTTGGAGAAAATACCCTTCTGTTGCCCCATGATAAAGGGAAATATCAAAACCATTTTTTCACTGAGCCTTGCAGCAGGTGCTCCCTCACCAACTTTAGAAGCTTCCCTGCAAGTAGACAGCAAGAGAGCGCACTCTCCATTACAGCCTGGTAATACCCAGGAGGCAGAGGTTGTGGTGAGCCGAGATTGTGCCACTGCACTCTAGCCTGGGTGACAGAGTGAGACTCGCTCTCAAAAAAAAAAAAAGCTGCTCTCAGACTCCTGGGCTCAAGTGATCCTCCACTTCAGCCTCCCAAATGCTGGGATTATAGGCATGAGTCACTGTGCCTGGCCATGAATGGCTTTTTTTTTTATTTTTTTGAGACGGAGTCTTGCTCTGTCACCAGGCTGGAGTGCAGTGGCGCAATCTCGGCTCATTGCAACCTCCGTCTCCTGGATTCAAGCGGTTCTGCCACCTCAGCCCCCCGTGTAGCTGGGACCGCAGGCGCATACCACCACGCCCAGCTAGCCATGAATGGTTTTAATGGCATCTAGAATAGTGAATCCTTTCCAGAAGGTTTTCAATTGACTTCGTCTATAGCTATCAGAGGAGTCACTGTGGTAGCTATAGTCTTATGAAATGAATTTTTTTTTTTCTTTTGAGACAGGGTCTTGCTCTGTCACTCAGGCTGGAGTACAGTGATGCAATCTTGGCTCACTGCAACCTCTGCCTCACCCTGAACTCAAGCGATCCTCCCGCCTCAGCCTCCCAAGTAGCTGGGACAACCAGCACATACCAGCACACTTGGCTTGTTTTTGTTAATTTTTTGTAGAGATGGGTTTTGAAATGTATTTTTTAAACAATAAGACTTGCAAGTCACAATCATTCCTTGATCTATGAGCTGCAGAATGGATGTTGTGTTAGCAGACATGAAAATATTAATCTCCCTTTATATCTCCAGAGTTTGTAGGTGACCAGATGCATTGTTAATGAGCAGTAATATTTTGAAAGGAAGCTTTATTTCTGAGGAGTGGATCTTAACTGAGGAGTGAGCTTAAAATATTTTGTAACCCATGCTGCAAACATATTTGCCATCGTGTAGATTTTGTTGTTTTATTTATAGAGCACAGCAGAATACATTTAGCATAATTCCTAAGGCCCTAGGATTTTCAGAATGGTAAACGAGCATTGGTTTCAACTTAAAGTCACCAGGTGCATTATCTCCTAACAAGAGTTAGTCTGTCCTTTGAAGCTCTGTAGCCCAGCCTTGACTTCTGTCTAGCTGTGAAACTCCTATATGGCATCTTCCAATAGAAAGCTGTTTTGTTTGCTTTGAAAATCTGTTATTTAGTGTAACTACCTTTATCAGTGATCTTAGCTAGATCCTGTGGATAACTTGCTGCAGCTTCTACATCAGCACTCGCTGCTTCACCTTGTATTTTTATGTTATAGAGATGGCTTCTTTCTTTGAGCGTTATGAACCAACCTCTGCTAGCTTCCTCACCACTCTCAGTCTTAACAGAACTGAAGAGAATAGGCTGGGCTCAGTAGTTCACACCTGTGATCCCAGCACTTTGGGAGGCCAAGATGGAAGGATCACTTGAGGCCAAGAGTTGGAGACCAATTTGGGCAACATGGTGAGTGGAGACATGCACATGTAGTCCCAGCTACTTAGGAGGCAGAGCAGGAGGATTATTGCTTAAGTTCAGGAGTTGGAGGCTGCAATAAGACATGATCATGCCACCCCACTCCAGGCTCAGCAACCAAGCAAGACCCTGTCTCTCTTTTTTTTTTTTTTTTTTAAGAGATGGGGTTTCTCCATTTTGGCCAGGCTGGTCTCGGAACTCCTGACCTCAGGTAATCCGCCTACCTCGGCCTCCCAAAGTGCTGGCATTACAGGCATGAGCCACTGCACCCAGCCCAACCCTATTTTAAAAAAAAAAGGAGAAGAAGAGAGGGCCTGGTTCTGGATTAGACTTTGGTTTAAGGGAATGTTTTGTGGCTGCTTTGATCTTCTCTCCGGACCTCTGAAACTTTCTCCATATCAACAATAAAGCTGTTTCACTTTTGTGTCATTCATGTGTTCACTGAAGTAGTAACTTAATTTCCTTCAAGAACTTTTCCTGGACAGGTGCAGTGGCTCACTTCTGTAATCCCAGCACTTTAGGCAAAGGCAGGAGGATCACTTGAGCCCAGGAGTTTAAGACCAGCCTGGGCAACATAGTGAGACCCCTGTCTCTACAAAAAATTTAAAACAGCTGAATGTGGTAGCATGTACCTATAGTCCGAGCTCCATGAGAGGAGGATCGCTTGAAATGACGGGGGAGGTCAAGGCTGCAGTGAGCTGTGATCACGCCACTGGATTAGGCTTTGGTTTAAGAGAATGTTGTGTCTGCTTTAATCTTCTACCCAGACCACTAAACTTTCTCATGTCAGTAATGAGACTGTTTCACTTTTGTGACAAAGTGACCCTGTTTCAAAAAACCCCCAAAAACCAAGGTATTCATGTACTAATAATACATTTTAGACTACTAACAGTTATAATGAAAATAGAATCCATAGGGAAAAAAATAACTCTTAGGGCCTTATGGTCACAGGAAAATTTTTTTGTTGTTGTTATTTTTATTTTTTGATACAGTCTTGCTCTGCCGCCCAGGCTGGCGTGCAGTGGTGTGATCACTGCTCACTGGAACCTCAAATTCCTAGCCTCAGGCGATCTTCCCATCTCAGCCTTCCTGAGTAGCTGGGTGGGTGCCACTATGCTTGACTAATTTGTGTTTATTTTTGTATGGACAGGGTTTCACCATGTGGCTCAGGCTGGTTTCAAACTCCTGGGCTCAAGTGATCCTCCTGCCACAGTCTCCCAAAGGACCAGAATTGCAGGTGTGATCTACCACACTCGGCCCAGAAATTTTAAAAAGTTAAATTTTTTAAGTTATATACTTGTTTTCTTTTTTTGGCAGAGAAATGTGATAAATGCTCAATGAAAGACTTTCAGGCATAAAATCATATTAGGATAAATTTTATGAGGGAGTAGAATGGAAATATAATTTCTTTTTTTTTTTTTTTTTTTTTTGAGATGGAGTTTCACTCTTGTTGCCCAGGCTGGAGGGCAGTGGCATGATCTTGGCTCTCCACAACCTCCAACTCATGGGTTCAAGCAGTCTCCTGCCTCAGCCTCCTGAGTAGCTGGGATTACAGGCACGTGCCACCACGCCCAGCTGATTTTGTATTTTTAGTAGAGACAGAGTTTTTCCATGTTGTTCAGGTTGGTCTCGAACTCCTGACCTTAGGTGATCTGCCTGCCTAGGCCTCCCAGGGTGCTGGGATTACAGGCGTGAGCCACCTCGTCTGGCTGAAATATAATTTTTAATGTAAAATCTTGTCACGTGTTTTAGTGGATAATGGTGAAGTATCTAAGCACTGTAGTATTTAAATTTCATTGGATACATTTGAAAGAGTGATATAATGGTTTTACTTTGAAATGTCAGTATATAATACACTAGAACTACTTAAAACCACTATGAGACCAGGCATGGTGACTCATGCCTATAATCCCACCACTTTGGGAGGCCAAGGCAGGAAGATCACCTGAGGCCAGGAGTTCACGACCACCCCAGTCAACTTAGTGAGACTTTGTCTCTACAAAAAAAATAAATTATTTATTTATTTATTTATTTTGAAACAAGGTCTCTCTCTGTTGCTTAGGCTTGGAGCACAGTGGTGCAATCACAGCTCATTGCAGTATCAACCTCCTGGGCCCAAGTAATCCTCCCATTTCAGCCTCCCAAGTAGCTGGGATTATGGGCACATGCCACTATGCCTAGCTAATTTTTTTTTTTTTTTTGAAGAGACGAGGTCTCCCTATGTGAGACCAGCTCAGGCTGGTACCCAACTCCTGTGGCTCCTCAGGCTGGTCCCAAAGTGCTGGGATTATAGGCATGAGCTACTGCACCTGGCCAGAAAATTAAAAATAAACTAACCAGGCATGCTGGTACATTGCTATAGTCCCAACTACTCACTCAGAAGGCTAAGGCAGATGATCACTTGACCCCAGGAGTTGGAGGCTGCATTGAGCCATGATAACAAACTGCATTCCAGTCTGCGCAACAGAGTGAGACCCTGTCTCAAAAAAATAAATAATAAAAATTTAATAAATACAAATGGGGGGAATTTTTTTTTCTTAAGACAAAGTCTTGCTCTGTCACCAGGCTTGAGTGGCGTGATCTGGGCTCACTGCAGTCTCCACCTCCCAGGTTTAAGCGATTCTCCTGCCTCACCCTCCCAAGTAGCTAGGACTACAGATACACGCCACCACACCCAGCTAATTTTTGTATTTTTAGTAGAGACGGTTTCACCATGTTGGCCAGGATAGCTCCATCTCTTGACCTCAGGTGATCTGCCCACCTCGGCCTCCTAAAGTGCTGAGATTACAGGCGTGAGCCACCGTGCCCAGCCAGGAAATTTTTTTTAATTAGAAAAATTTAAAAACTACAATGAAAGATTTTATGCCAAATAAAAAAATGTATAGAGAGTCTGTAGGTCTTCAAACTTTTTTTTTAAGACAGAGTCTCACTCTCGCCCAGGCTGGAGTGCTGTGGCATGATCTTGGCTCACTACAACCTCTGCCTTTCAGGTTCAAGGGATTCTCCTGCCTCAGCCTCCCAAGTAGCTAGGATTACAGGCAGCTGCTACCACACCGGCTAATTTTTTTTTTGTATTTTTAGTAGAGACGGGGTTTCACCATGTTGGCCAGGCTGGTCTTGAACTCCTGACCTCAGGCCATCTGCCCGATTCACCCTCCCAAAGTGCTGGAATTACAGACATGAGCCACCACACCCAGCCTAGTTCAAAATTATTTTATAGGGTTCATGACAGGCCACTGTTACTAGGTATGGGCTTTAGGATCTAGAAGGAATCTGATTGATTATCCAATCTGTCTTGATCAATTTATAGAGGAAATTGATTTACTGAGGACCAAAGAGGGTTCATTGATTTTCCTGAAGTCACACAGTTGGGCCCAGAACATGGGTGTCTTTGCTTGCTCATTCCTTTCACTAATTCTTCTGTGCTCTGAAATCTTACCAGTTTTGAGGAATGAGGAAGAAAAAAAAGTGATCTTGAAACAGTTACTAACAGGCTCTCTCTGTGGGTAAGTGGCTCTCTTCTGCCCTGCTGTTACAGCCTCAGCAATCAGACTGGGAGGGCAGGCTTGTAGGGAGAGCCCAGAGGCCCAGGGTAGTTGGTTGGAGGATAGACTTAAAGTTTCAATTGACTCCTGTCTGGTGATTGCCCTTTTAGAGTCTCCTCCACCCCATCACCTGGGAGCAAACTAATCTTTAGGGATCTGAGGGTCAACACGATCAACAGATGAAACCACCAGTTTACACAGCAGCGCTGGGCCAAACTAGCCCCTTAGAGCACCTCAATCCAGATAGGAACTAGGGCAGAGCCAAGCTGCTGAGGTCACAGATCACTGAAGTGGAGAACCCTGCTGATCTGCCTCTGAAGACCTAAGATGGTCACAGAGCTCTGCACAGCCACCTTGCTGCATACTGCAGTGGTAAGCTCTTGTACTTAGACCCTAGGAAAAGTGCTAGATCACACTGATGAGAAGACTGACAGCTTTTTTTTAAAATAACTTTCAAGGTTTGGTTAATTTTGTCTTCATGACCTCTGATTTCCCTGTGGAGCAAATGGTAAAGTAGGGGTAGGCAGAGAGGGACAGACCCCAGCAGCCTGTGGACAAGGACAGCCCTGAATAGCTGGCCCTGAGACATGAACTGGAACATGGTTGGAGCCTGGAACACAGGACTAACAGGAGAGGACACAGACTGCTGTCAGGACACATTCTATCACACACCCAAGGCCAGGACCCTGCTGACGTGGCAGACCTCCACCCTGGCCCCTTACTGCCCCCGGCCCCTCTCCCCCGCCTGCCAGCTGCCAACAAGGCTCTGCCTTGTGTCTGCCACACCTGTCACTGCCTGTCCTTGTCCGGGGGGGCCCATCAGCCCCTCCTCAGCTGCCCAGCAGAGCAAGCAGTTACTGGGGAGGGGAGGGAACATGGAGCGGGGGGCGGTGGTGGGGGCAGGGCTGGGGGCTGGGGCCCGAATCCGGGCACTCCTGGGCTGCCTGGTCAAGGTGCTGCTCTGGGTGGCCTCTGTCTTGCTGTACTTTGGAAGCGAACAGGCCGCCCGCCTTCTGGGCAGCCCCTGCTTACGGCGCCTCTACCATGCCTGGCTAGCAGCAGTGGTCATCTTTGGGCCCCTTCTGCAGTTCCATGTCAACCCTCGGACTATCTTCGCCAGCCACGGCAACTTCTTCAACATGTGAGTCCACTCAAGGCTGTGGGAGTCGGGTCCCTGCATTCTGGGATCCTAGCTCCCTTCTCTAGGCTTCTGTCCTCCTGCCAGTCTGAACACTAAAAATAGGCCAGGAGGTTGAGGAGAAGGTCGGGTGAAGGGGAAGGGAACAGAGCTGTGGGGTACAGGGGAAGTCAGGAACAGGACTGAAGAGGAAATGTGGATCCTGGCATGCCGAATGGTCCTCCAAGGAAATGGCAAAGTTTAAATGACTAAGGGCTATAAAGGGTACGGCAAGGAGAGAACGGATGATGATGTGTAGCATTGGGGAGAGGGTAGTAATGGGAACACAGATCAAGGTGGGAGATGGAGCTTGGGGTCTCAGTAGTCTCCCCTCTTTTCTACCCACAGAAAATTTGTGAATTCAGCCTGGGGCTGGACATGCACCTTCCTGGGGGGCTTTGTGTTGCTGGTGGTGTTCCTGGCTACACGGCGTGTGGCAGTAACTGCCAGACACCTGAGCCGACTGGTGGTGGGGGCAGCTGTGTGGCGGGGAGCCGGCCGGGCCTTCCTGCTCATCGAGGACCTGACTGGCTCCTGCTTTGAGCCGCTGCCCCAGGGTCTGCTGCTCCACGAGCTTCCTGACCGCCGCAGCTGCCTGGCAGCTGGCCACCAGTGGCGAGGCTACACGGTCTCCTCACACACCTTCCTGCTCACCTTCTGCTGCCTGCTTATGGCAGAGGAAGCGGCCGTGTTTGCCAAGTACCTGGCCCACGGGCTGCCTGCAGGCGCCCCCCTGCGCCTTGTCTTCCTGCTCAACGTGCTGCTGCTGGGCCTCTGGAACTTCTTGCTGATCTGTACCGTCATCTATTTCCACCAGTATACTCACAAGGTGGTGGGCGCCGCAGTGGGCACCTTCGCCTGGTACCTCACCTATGGCAGCTGGTATCATCAGCCCTGGTCTCCAGGGAGCCCAGGCCATGGGCTCTTCCCCCATTCCCACTCCAGCCGCAAACATAACTGAAAGGAATAAAAGCCATTGGGCCTGGCTCTGCCTCCTCTCATCATTTGGTTGGGTACTTGAAAAGGTGGGAAGAGGTTTGGTAGTCACTAGAGTTCCTCAGCCATTCCTTACCCTCATCAACCTTAAATGTCCTTCCTTATGCTTGATCTCCATCCCTCCAACTGTCCTTTCAGCCTCCTAGTTTTTGCAGACTTCAAGCTATCTGGGGACTGAGACATCCAGGAATGGTGCTTCTAAGCCAGGTAGTGGTGCCCTTAGATGTGGGCATCATTCTTGCTGAGCAGTTGCTCCATCTCCAGGAGCCAGGTTGGTGGTTTTTCCTGCCTTCTCCACTGAATCTCCACTCTGCTCTCTTCAGGGGCCTACATATCTGGGTACTCCACTCTACCCTTCCTACCCTGTCTTCCCCATAGGAGTGTGTATGTGCTCATCTATTTAACAAATGTTTATTGAGCTGAGCAGAATTCTATGCCAGGTAAATAAGACAAGATTTCTGCTGTTTGGAGGCTTATGAACTAATGGGGAATGCAGATAATAGACACACAAATAGTAGCAGACACTTGCACTCTGTTTATTGTGTACCAGGTACTGTTCTAAGTGTCTATAAGTTCTTTACAAAAGTTAATACATTTGGTAAAAGTATGAGGTAGGTTGTACTGATCTTGATTGGCAAAAAAAAAAAAAAAATTGAGGTAGTAGTGTTCCCATTGTACAGTTGAAAAAACTGAGACAGAGGTTAAGTAACTTGTTCACAACTAATAAACAGAGGAGCCATGATTACAAAGCTAGGCAATATGGTGTATCTTCTATCTCTAAACCAGGAATTAGCAAACTTTGGCCCTCCTGCGGCCAGTTTTTGTATGACCTGCAAGCTAAGAATAGTTTTTATAATTTTTTTTTTTAGGCACAGTCCTGGCAGTGATGGTTCATACCTGTAATCCCAGCACTTTGGGAGGCTTAGGCAAGAGGATCACTTGAGCCCAGGAGTTTGAGACTAGCCTGGACAAGATGGTGAGACCCTGTCTCTACAAAAAAAATTTTAAAAAGAAAAAGGTAGAACGTTTTTTACATTTTATTATTATTTGAGATGGAGTCTCATTCTTGTTGCCCAGGCTCGAGTACAATGGCGCATTCTCGGCTCACTGCAACCTCTTCTTCCCAGGTTCAAGTGATTCTCCTGTCTCAGCCTTCTGAGTGGCTGGGATTATAGGCATGTGCCACCACATCTGGCTAATTTTTCTATTTTTAGTAGAGACAGGGTTTCTCCATGTTGGTCAGGCTGGTCTTGAATTCCCGACCTCAGGTGATCTGCCCACCTCGGCCTCCCAAAGTGCTGGGATTACAGGTGTGAGCCACTATACCCGGCCTACATTTTTATTTTTTATTTTTTTATTATTTTTTGAGATAGAGTCTCACTCTGTTGCCCAGGCTGCAGTGCAGTGGTGCAGTTTTGACTCACTGTAACCTCTGCCTCCCAGGGTCAAGCAGTTCTCCCATCTCAGCTTCCCAAGCAGCTGGTATTTCAGGCCCCCACCACTCACCAGTCTAATTTTTGTATTTTTAGTAGGGACAAGTTTCACCATGTTGGCCAGGCTGGTCTCAAACTCCTAACCTCAAGTGATCAACCTGCCTTGGCCTCCCTAAGTGCTGGGATTACAGGCGTGAGCCACTGTGCCCAGCCATTTTTACATTTTTTAATGGTTGAAAAGGCAAAAGAAGACGAAAATTTTATTACAGGAGAAAATTACATGAAATTCAAATTCCAGTGTCTGTAAAGTTTTATTGCATTTCACCACACTAATTCATTTACATATGGCAGCTTTCCTGCTACAATGGCAGAGTTGAGTAGATAAGACAGTGTAAGGCCCATAAAGCCTAAAATATTTACTCTCTGGCCCTTTATAGAAATAAAGTTTGCAGCCAGGTGCAGTGGCTCACACCTGTAATCCCAGCACTTTGGGAGGCTGAAGTGGGCGGATCACCTGAGGTCAGGAGTTCAAGACCAGCCTGACCCATATGGTGAAACCCCATCTTAAAAAAATTTTTAAAAAAGAAAGTAGCCGGGCGTGGTGGCTCATGCCTATAATCCCAGCACTTTGGGAGGCTGAGGCGGGTGGATCACGAGGCGGGTGGAGACGAGGTCAAGAGATCAAGACCATCCTGGTCAACAAGGTGAAACCCCGTCTCTACTAAAAGTACAAAAATTAGCTGGGCATGGTGGTGCGCACCTGCAGTCCCAGCTACTCGGGAGGCTGAGGCAGGAGAATTGCTTGAACCCAGGAGGCGGAGGTTGCAGTGAGCCGAGATTGCGCCATTGCACTCCAGTATGGGTAACAACAGCGAAACTCCGTCTCAAAAATAAAGTTTGCCCAAAACCTGGTTTAAATCACTATCCTGTAAAAAAACAAAAACTGGCTAATATCAGAAATAAATGCTATGAATCTACTAAAACAGGCTGATTTGTAACGGATTTGGAGGGAGGTTCTTTATAGAGGATGATGAAAATAGTTCTCTCTGAAGAGATGACATCTAAATTGAGAACCGAATCACAACACCCAGGGCAAGGGTGTTTTAGGGCAAAGGGATTATTAACAAGGGCAAAGGCTCTGAGGCAGGAATGAATATGACACATTTGAGAAATAGCCCAAGTATTTGCAAGCGTAATGAATGAGGGGGCAAGCAGTAGAAAGTGAACTTTAAGGGGAGACAGGTGCCAGGCAGGCCACGAAGGATAGCCTTTTGGATTTCATTCTAAGGTCAACAGGCAGCAGAGAAAGGGTTTTAAGCCAGAGAGGCATGAACCCCCTGCTCCGTGAGATGGGTTATAGAAGAATGACATCTGCAGCCCTGGTCCAGGAGAGAGCTGGTCCGGGATGGTGCCTGCTCTGGTGCGGGTGTTGCTGCAGGTGCGGAGGATGTCGGCAGAGCCAGAGGCCCACTCTGGCAAGGTCAGGAAAAGAGAGGCCAGATCTTGTTCCATTTCTGGGAAAGACGGAAGAGCCCTAAATAGGGCTTATCTGTCCCAGGCCGAACAAGGGAAGAAGAGCAGCAGGTGGGGAGTCAGTGGGGAGGCGGGAAGGGTATGGGAGCGGAAAGGGAAGGGGGAGGGGGGAAGGGAGAGGGGAGGTGGGAGGGGGAGGGGAGGTGGGAGGAGGAGGGCGGGGCGCGGAGAGACGGCTTTGGGCGGGGCGATGGGAGGACCAGGGTCCTCCGGCGGCTGGCGGCGGGAGGCGGGGACCCGGCCGGCGGAGGTAGGGAGGCTGGAAGCTGCCTCTCTCGAGGCGGCACGGGGAAGGTGGGCGAAGAGCGCCTGTGCGTGTAGGGGGAGCCGCGCCCTCCGCCCTCCTTTGCGGTGCCGCCCCTCTCCCAGGGCTGACCCCGCCTCCTCCAGCCCTCCCCGCCCCCCTACCCAGGAAGGCCGAGCTGGGTGCTGGCGCTGCTTTCGCTTTCCCTTCGCGGTACCCACTCCGTTCCTCGTGCGGCGCTAAGACCCCCACCCCGGCCATGACCACACTCAGGGTCCATCCCGAGGCCCAAGCCAAGGTGAGAGCCACGGGGTCTAAGAAGGGCCCACTGGGGAGGCGTGGCTCAACGGCCAGGGGCATCCCCGACCCGCCCCCCAAGCTCCCACGCGGGTCGGGGGCAGCCGGCCGAGCCGGGGCGCCCGAAGCACCTGCGCTCCGGAGAAAGCGGCGACGGCTACCTGCGGGGGAGGCGAGGCGGTTGTGGTCGGCGGGGTGAGGTGAAGCGGAGAGCTGGCATGGAGAGGAACTCTTCTGGCCTGGGGCCGGGGCCACCCACAGACCTGGTGCGGGACTGCCCCAGCTACTTCCTGGCCTTTCCGTCAGGGAGGATCCCGGGGCCCACTCTGTTCCTGTCCCACTCGCAGAGGCCTTTCAGCACCCCTCCTTACACCACCAGCCGACCCCAGGGATCCGTTCTCACATGAACCACTGGCCCTTCACCGCCAGGAACGTTCTCATCCCCCATATCCAGTCCCAGGGATGCCCACTCCACCCTTCCCAGATCCAGATCCAGGTCTGCAGAGATCCACTTCTCCACCACCCCAACCTCCTCTACAAGCATCTATCTCGCTTTCTTCAGGTCTAGCCTTAGAGGGATCCACTCCACCCTTCCCCAGGTCAGGCCCTGCATAACCCTAAGGGAATTGTCCTCAAATGAACTGGCCTTAAAGCCAGGTTTCTGAAGGGATGTCTGTGCCCCACAGGTGGATGTGTTTCGTGAAGACCTCTGTACCAAGGTAAGACCTGTCCCATCAGCAGCCCCACCCCGACCCAACTCCTACTGCTCAACCCTGCCTCACCTCCTAGGACAGGCATTTGATGCTGACTCCCATCCTCCTCCACCCCCACCTTACACACAGACAGAGAACCTGCTCGGGAGCTATTTCCCCAAGAAGATTTCTGAGCTGGATGCATTTTTAAAGGTACCGTGGCTGGGCAGGGAGCTAAGGAGTAAAGGCCAAGAGAAGACTCTGGGGTGTTGTGAGAGTGAGGTGAGAGGAAGACCCTCACCTCCATCCTTCCTCCCACCCTACACCAGGAGCCAGCTCTCAATGAAGCCAACCTGAGCAATCTGAAGGCCCCGTTGGACATTCCAGTGCCTGATCCAGTCAAGGAGAAAGAAAAAGAGGAGCGGAAGAAACAGCAGGAGGCAAGCTGGGAAGACCTGGGAGGAGGGATCCAACCATGGGGGAAATCAGCCTCAGTCCTGACTCCCATGAGCCCCTCTTTCCCTGCAGAAGGAAGACAAGGATGAAAAGAAGAAAGGGGAAGATGAAGACAAAGGTAAAACTATGACGGTGGGAAGAGACTTGAGTCCCACCCCCAGGAGGTCCTCCTAAGGATTTCTTTTCACTCTCCCCTTCACCTCTCACATAGGCTTAATCATGTGACTGACCCATTGCTCACTCTCTAGGTCCTCCCTGTGGCCCAGTGAACTGCAATGAAAAGATTGTGGTCCTTCTGCAGCGCTTGAAGCCTGAGATCAAGGATGTCATTGAGCATCTCAACCTGGCAAGCCCTCCTGTTTCAACTCTAAAGCTTCAAGTCAGACCCTTGTCCTCTTGGTCCCTTCTAGTTAGGGTCTTGACAGGTTTTAGCAAGAGAGGGCACAGCAAGTGAAACCAGAAGTCCAGGCCCTGGGGCTCAGGATAGACCTGGCATGCCTCTACCCAGTGAGGGGAGGGAAGCAAGGGAGGATATGAAACTGGGAATTGAGTAGAGGGCTGATGTGGCATGATGCCATTCCCTCTTCCCAGGTCACCACCTGGTTGCAGCTGCAGATACCGCGGATTGAGGATGGGAACAATTTTGGAGTGGCTGTCCAGGTGAGAGTGCTGCTGCCCCACTTCCCCACTCTTCTTTCTAGGCCATGCTTCCTTCCACTTTCCCCCTTGCTTTTTTTTTTTCCCTAGGAGAAGGTATTTGAGCTGATGACCAGCCTCCACACCAAGCTAGAAGGCTTCCACACTCAAATCTCTAAGTAAGTGACCACCCACATGCATACAGCTTTGTTTTGGACAGAGACCTTCTTCATCTCCTACTCCATACACACTTCTCCTTCCACAGGTATTTCTCTGAGCGTGGTGATGCAGTGACTAAAGCAGCCAAGCAGCCCCACGTGGTAGGTGAGGCCCAGGTCAGGGTGCATCGGGGAAGGACACGTCAAGTCAGGCCTGACCTGAGCTTCCCACAGGGTGATTATCGGCAGCTGGTGCACGAGCTGGATGAGGCAGAGTACCGCGACATCCGGCTGATGGTCATGGAGATCCGTAATGCTTATGTGAGGAGGCGAGGGCAGGGCAGGGGTGGGCAGAGGCAGCTTTCCCAGGCCACCCACTCCCTGACCCTGCAGGCTGGGGGTTAAGGGTGACAAAGCTCAGTGTCTCTACAAGGCTAGAAATGGGGCACAGAGCCACTGGAGGCCTCTGACTGACCTCCACTCCTCCCTGGCCCTGTAGGCTGTGTTATATGACATCATCCTGAAGAACTTCGAGAAGCTCAAGAAGCCCAGGGGAGAAACAAAGGGAATGATCTATTGAGATCTCTCCCATTCTGTGAGGGGTACAGCAGAGACCTTCCTGTTTTATACTAGGGACTCCACACTTTCCCCAAACTTGCTCCTGTTGAGATTTTTCCTTCACCTTGCCTCCCAGGCACAATAAATACAGTTATACCATTGCCCATCAGCCCAAGTCTCTTTATTGGATCTGGACCACCCTGGCTCAGGCATTTCCATTTCCATTCGTGGGATCAACCCACTGGATGATTTGAGTGTTGACTTGCTGGTTGGTCCAGTCCTGCCGGATGTCCTCAAGGTGGCAGTCGAAGTCTACAAGGTGCCGGTGGGCCCGATCCTCCAGTAGAGCTCCCACCATCTGCCTTGACTCTTCCCAGTCCCTCCACATCACTCTGTAATAGTAACCCCCATGGAGGTCAAACAGCAAGTAGTGGGGCCAGACACAGACTTAACACAGATTGAGTCTAGAGAAAGATCTTTGGGGCAGGGCCAAGGACAGGAGAGACCCAGGAGCCTTGAGCTTCTGAGAAGAGGTAGAGGAAGTGAGGTACTCACAAGTTCTTGTCCTTAGGGACCCAGTGGAGACCTTGGTTCTCCAGGACGATGACTGGGGGGACACGAGGCTGAGGCACTAGTTTCTGATTATCCAACTGAATGGAGAAAGAAGGGCAAGTTAGAGTTTCAAGGGTCCCCCGCCCCACTTTTATCTTTACCTCCCTATCTGGTAACCCAAGCCTCACCATAATAAGTACTGCATCAGGGAAGAATTCTGCAATTCGCCCAGCAATTTTCAAGGCCAGGGGCCCAGGGCTGTGTAGAGGGAAGATCAGAGTGAGGAGCCAACTGTGGGAAAAACCCATCCATTTGAGCTGGGCCTCCCAGGTCTCATAGATGTGAGCGCAGCTGTGGCCTTTCCCTGTAGCTGGCCTGCGGGGATCGGGCCTGCTGGATGCTTGATGCACGACTGCTTGATGCTTGAGTGCTGTGGGAAACAAGTGCTCAGATATTGCTGGTGAGAGTGGAAACCAAAGGTGGTCTTTATTTTATTTATTTTTTGAGATGGAGTTTCGCTCTTGTTACCCAGGCTGGAGTGCAATGGCGTGATCTTGGCTCACTGCAACCTCCGCCTCCTGGGTTCAGGCAATTCTCCTGCCTCAGCCTCCTGAGTAGCTGGGATTACAGGCACACGCCGCCATGCCCAGCTAATTTTTTGTATTTTTAGTAGAGACGGGGTTTCACCATGTTGACCAGGATTGTCTTGATCTCAACCTCGTGATCCACCCGCCTTGGCCTCCCAAAGTGCTGGGATTACAGGCTTGAGCCACTGTGCCCGACCTCCAAAGGTGGTCTTTTTGAAAGGTAACGGCAAAACCATCCAAATTGAAACTATATACATACTATACATATGCTGACCCAGAAATTCTACTTATAAAGAAGTTACAGTAATAATAGGACAGTGACTGTAATAAAACATTGGAAACTTCAATATTTAATGTAAAGCATGACATAAATTATGGTATATCCATATTCAGACTATACAGCTGTTAGGGAAAGGTAGATCTTGGTGTGGAAATGGAATTATGTCAAATATTTATTAAGTGAGGAAGAAACACAAATTTACAAAACAGTATCTAACTTGCTTCATGTATATGATTTATATATATATATTACATATATATTTTACATATATTATGTATATAATTGTCTCTTCCTATATATATAAGGAAACTTCCCTATTTTGGAAGTTGCTGATTGGACTTTCTCTATTCTTTCAGCAGCTGGGGGACACCTCAGTTAAAACAAGATCAGTCTGTTGGCCTGGCGCGGTGGCTCATGCCTGTAATCCCAGCACTTTGGGAGACTGAAGCAGGTGGATCACCTGAGGTCCAGAGTTCTAGACCAGCCTGGCCAACATGGCAAAACCCTGCCTCTACTAAAAATACAAAAAAAAAAAAAAAAAAAATTGCCAGGCGTGGTGGCCCTCGTCTGTGATCCCAGCTACTCGGGAGGCTGAGGCTGGAGAATCGCTTGAACCCAGGAGGCAGAGGTTGCAGTAAGCCGAGATTGTGCCACTTTACTCCAGCCTGGGCAACAGAGTGAGACTCCGTCTCAAAAAAAAAAAAATCAGTCTGTTGATATACAGTTGTCCTCACCGCCCCACCACTCCAGGGCAGACCTCTGTCCTATTCATCTCTGTATTTCCTCACTCCAGCACCTAGCATAGTACCTCATGTAAAGCCCCTGCTCCTACGTTTGATAAAGGAAAGATTAAAGGAATGACCTTGGTTCTCTTGCGCGCCACTCCCCCCCATCCCTCCCCTCATAACCCTTTCCTTCTGCCTCTGGCTACGCCACTCACCTCTGGTCGTCCACAGCTGCATTGGCATGGTAGTATCCAGCCACCACCAGACCGGCCTGTGCGCCCCACACATCCACCTGTCGTGGGAAAGGGGCCCATCAGTAATTAAATCGTGCCGCTGGCTTTGTGGATGCGCACTGCCACCAAGGGACCGGGGATGAACTTGGGCTGGGATGCTGGGTGGGTTCGCGGTGGGGGATGGGCATCCAACTGAGGCACCTGGTTGAGTGCGACCTCCAACATGACGGACAGGGCCAGGTGGCTGTGAAAGAGGGGCACACAATCGGTGAGGCACAGGCATTCTCCGGACCGTGGCGGTGGAGCCAGCAACAGCCCGTTGACTGCTGCGTGTGGGTACCGGGCAGCGTGGAGACACATCTTCACGTAGGCCCGGGCCGAGATCTCCACCTCCCCCATGGCGAGCAGGGCCTGCCCGGGAAACAGCAAGCCGGATTAAAGCCGGTTCCCCACCCCGCCCAGGCAAGCCGGTGCCCAGCTCGCGTCCGTGAAGCTCTCACCAGCGCTTCGGCACCCTCTTTGATCCTTCCCCGTGTCCTCTCACTTCGGTTCCGGGACGATGCTAACTCGAGTCGCGGTAATTCGCCGGCTCCCAGCGCCCTGGGTGCAGGAGCCCGCCCCCGGCCCGGCCCAGGAGGCGGTCCCGATTGCATCCCTCCGCACCGAGCCCAGCCTCCCGCGCCCCTAGCGGGCGGTCGCGACTCAGCGCCTGCCGGGGAGACAGAGCAAGCTGCAGCTGGGCGCAGAACTGGCTCCTGAAGTCCCGCCCACGTGCTGCTCCTTGATAGGGCTAAAGGCTTTCATTTTGTCCAATGAGCGGCCGCGTCCCAACCTTGCCCCGCCTTTGTCTCTAGCGGACTGGAAAGAACCCACAATTGTAAAGCAAAGAAAATTGCCCGCACTCTGGCTAGGTTCTCCGACTTCTGTTCTCGGTTGCTAGTTGATTTGCTTGCCACCCGTATTACCCCCACCACTACCCGGCCGAGCCCCGGGGATGGTGCGCTAGCCCGCAGTCGGGTGTCCCGGAGCGCTGTGGATAAAGCAGACTGCCTTGCACCTATTATGGGATGACTGGACCTGTACGCTAGATCGGCTCTGTCACTTACTAAATGAGCCGTGTTACCTTCGCGACTGCAGGCTTTCTTGCCCTTGGTTTCTCATCTTTTGCCCATGGTCCTTTAAGGATTTAATGATATCTGTATGGGGGCAGGCTTCCAGACTGTCCAGTGCTTCACAGCACATTCTTATCTCATATTTTATAACAAGGTAAGGCCTTGAATTAAAGAACAAGCCCATGGAATTTATAGCAAAGATCACAGCAAAGGAACCCTTGTCTCTACCACCAGCCCAGGGCTGAATTACGAAAAGCAGAGATAAAGACAGTGATTGGCTGAAAGGGGTGTGGGGGAGGCAAGTAAGAAAAACTTAGATTCATCCTTCCCATAATGTCCTGCGGTGTATTTCCTTCGTCACAATGCCTTGGGAGCATAATTTTTTTCCCTCCCAGCCCTTAAGAAGGAGTCCAATCGGCAGGGCGCAGTGGCTCACGCCTATAATCCCAGAACTTTGGGAGGCCGAGACAGGTGGATCACGAGGTCAAGAGATCCAGACCATCCTGGTCAACAAGGTGAAACCCCGTCTCTACTAAAAATACAAAAATTAGCTGGGCATGGTGGTGCGCGCCTGTAGTCCCAGCTACTCGGGAGGCTGAGGCAGGAGAATTGCTTGAACCCAGAAGGCGGAGGTTGCGGTGAGCCGAGATCATGCCATTGCACTCCAGCATGGGTAACAAGAGTGAAACTCCGTCTCAAAAAAAAAAAAGGAGTCCAATCATTCATCCATAGTTCTCCCAGTGAAACCTCATTCTCCTAGGCTTCTCCTAAACTAATGAGGATTCTTTCTTCATTCCTGATGTCCCCATGTCTAGCTAAAGCCTGATTATTCCTGTAAGGGCTCTGTGCAAATGCCACCTCTTCCACTAATTCATGAGACCTTTGAATGAAAATAATATTGTGAAATTTCAAAATATAGGTTATCTGCATGTTTGTCATGGCATGTAACAATCCCCATCCTGTTCCTTTGGAGGGCCTCTTAAGATTACCATGGACATCTAATTCATCTTTGTCTTCATGACACCCACCCCTTCCCACGATTCATCTTCAGTCTGGACATAGGTGCCACTCAATAAATGTTTTTTGAATGAATAACACACACAGGAAGGTCTTTTATTTGGGTCATTTATTTTCCTTCTAGTCCTGGGTTCAGTACATAGATGGCTTCTCTTCACCCTTTGGGTTGACAATTTTCTCCAGGTTGCTGCTTATGATATGATAAAGCTCAGCCTGGGAGAAGGCCAAGGAGCAAGAGTGAGGTTCTTGGTCAATCCCCTGCCCACCCCTGCCCTAAGGGCTTACTCCACACTCACATAGAAGGCCCTCAGGTCCAGCACCATGGCCCTGAGTTCCCCATAGGCTGCCTCATCTCGCTCGTGCACCAAGGCCCGGTAATCCATCTGCAATGTGGGAGGCAAAGCTGAGTCAGTCCCATGGGATGTTGGGACATGAGTATGGTTTCCTTTTATAGGAAATAGGTTAACTTGAGAATGAACCCCTTCTTAGCACCAAGAAATAGGATCCCAAAGGACTGAGCAGAGAAAAGGATCAAGGTTGTTGAAGCCCAAATCAGTTTTTCTAGGCAATGCTTTTAGCTTACTATTGGGAAGGTCACAAACAAGACAAGGAGGACCTCTTCCTCCACACCCCTCTTCCCACCCCCAGATAAAAGGCAGGTGGACTATCCACTCACCACATGAGTCTCCTTGGAGGCCTTGGCCACAGCATCCCCACGTTCTGAGAAGTACCTGCCAGAAGCAAGGGAATACCACAGGAATGAGTGTTGAGGGAGATGTACTCCCTCAGACCCTCCCCAAAGTCTCCCATCATCGTGATGGGGCTACCCAGCTTTGGAGGTCCCAAAGAAATGCCCCTACTGCCCCCCTATACTGGTCCTCCAGCTCCCCTCACTTGGAAATGGTTGTCTGGAAAGCTTCCACTTTGGTCTTGACGGCATTCACCCTCTCCAGTACCTTCTCCTATGGTGACATGGGAGGCAAAGACAACACTTCATGTTCTTCCCCCTTCAAACACTATCTTCCTCCTCCTTCTGGTTCATGTCCAGATCCTAACTCTCATCCTCCAAGTCTCTCCCCACTCCCAGTGTCTTCAGCTACCCTTTTATTACCTGGATTGCTACTCCAAAATCATTTCCATCTTCAATCTTGGGGATCAGGTGCTGGATCCACGTGATTAACTGTGTTAAGAGGTATCATGTAAGAATCTTTCAAAAAACATACTGGGTTGCATACTGTCACTTCCTAAAAAGTAGTTATATTTAGTTGGTTACTTATTATGTACTAGGCACTGTGCCATATACTCATCTCATTTAATCATCATAGCAACCTTCCGAGATATTTTTTTTTTTTCTTTTTTGAGACGGAGTCTTGCTCTGTCACCCAGGCTGGAGTGCAATGGCTTGATCTTCGTTCACTGCAACCTCTGCCTCCCAGGTTCAAGCGATTCTCCTGCCTCAGCCTCCAGAGTAGCTGGGATTACAGGCACGTGCCACCACACCTGGTATTTTTTTTTTTTTGTATTTTTAGTAGATATGGGGTTTACCATATTGGTCAGGTCAGTCTCGAACTCCTGACCTCATGATCCACCCGCCTCAGCCTCTCAAAGTGCTGGGATTACAGGTGTGAGCCACCACGCCTGGCCCGAGATACACATTCTTATTATACCCATTTAACAGATGAAAAAATTGAATCACAGAATGTGTAAGTGACTTACTTAAGGTTACCAGCAAGGTAACTGATAAAATCATGATTTGAACCCAAGCAGTCTCTGTCCAGGGTTCAATCTTTTAAACCAATTTACTCACTATATCATACCACCTCTACTATAAACCTGATACAGCAGTAGGTTCTGAGGTTACAGAGTGGATACTGTACAGTCTCTAATTTGGGGGGTACCATTATGATATGAGAGGTCTAACAGAATGAGGAGAACTAAGAGGATCTAAGCCCAAGGCACAGAAGGACATCTTCTTTTTCAGGACTAGGTCTCTGTATGAAGGACTGCTATCTATGGCGGAGTCCAGTGCCTCACCTTGTTTGTCTTTTCTTTCCACTTCCCTCAGCTCCCCGGCTTACCAGAATGCATTTCTCTTTGAGAGTCCAGACTTCTGGCTTAACCAGGGCAAGCAGGGACAGGACCTTCTCATTCCCAGGGAGAAATCCACACTTAGGGACTGTGAGAAAGAGAGGATTCAGGTCCTTTCTCATCCAGCAGTCAATGTGCCATCTCCCCTTTCCTAGTCACCTCTTATCTCTCTTACCTTCTTTCTTCTCCTGCTTATCTGTTTCCATCTAAGACAAAAAGGGGGAAAGTAGCTTTAGAAAAGTTACAGAGGTTGAAGGGCTATCATCTCCATTGGGTTTATAGTCCAAGTCCTGCACCCTGAGTGTCTCACCTCATCATCCTTAGGTGGAGGATCTGGGATGGGGATGTCCAGTGTGGCCCGGAGGGAAGTCAGGTCAGCCACATTGAGGGAGTCCTCCTGCACAGAGCTCACTGTCAGGGGCTACCCAACCTCTTCCCTTCTTCCTGGGTCACAGACTTCCCTCCACACATCCTACTTGCTTTCTGCCTCCCCACCTAGGCTCAGGTCTCACACCATCCTAACATCCCCAATCCACTGTTTGAAATAATTCTCTGCATGCTGAATCCAGTTGTTAGCTAGAGAGGGTGGGCAAAGGGGAGAGAGGACATGGGATGGGGCAGGAGGGGCCCACACTACTCACTTGCAAGAGCTGATTCAGGTATATGATTTTCTGTGGCAAGAATCTGTAGAGGAATTCCTCAGCCTGTGGGTTACATTGCAAGGGAGGGGAATCACATAATATGCTCAATGAGATGTGTGGCAAATGGAACTGGAGGGGCCTTTGGAAATCACCGGGTCCAAGACTTGTAAATGAGGAAACTTAAGACCTGAAAATGAAGGGACTTGCCCAAGCTGGTAAGTGGCAGAACCAAGGTTACAACTGTGATATTCCTGCTTTGGGAGCCATGGCGTTTTTTCCTCTACCTCAAAAGAGGGGAGAAGTGCCAGAAGTGGGGAGAGTCCTAAGAAAGGTCAGAGTAAAGGTAGTTATCAATAGTTCCGGGGTTACTTCGGGTGAAGGCTTGGTAAGGGAAATAGGGCTAAGTCTAGGGTGACTTGGGGGGTCATTCTGAGAGGTTTTTATCCTCAAGTATTGTTCTAAAATTCTGGGTCAAATCTCTTAAATCCAGACACTTACCTCCTGGAAAAGATTCTGCCTGAAGACCTCCACCTACAGAGAGCAGTACCCGGATGTTGGTTAAGGGTCTGGGTTGTCAAAAGCTTCCACCCCCAATAGGGTGCCATCCAACTGCGGCTCAGGCCTTTCCCACCACAAGCCAGTTTTCCCTGGAAGCTCCTGCTCAGTGCAGAGTCAGAGGGCTGGAACCTGGGAATCCCCGAGAAGTGAAAGCACTAGAGAGACTGGGGGAGTTCTCTGGCACTGCTTTGGTCCCCTGAACCACCCAGCTTGGCCTCCACCCAAAAGGGTTCCCCGACGCCTTCCTGGCCTCCGATTCTCCATTACCTGTTTGCGGGCCTCCCCGCTCAGGCGCACCCCACACGGCTTGGCCATGCTGCTTCAAGTCGCTAGATCTCTGGTCTCCGGGCGAGTCGCCCGGGCTTTCGCTTTCGCTCCCCAGGTCCAGGCCCGCCCCCCTCCACCCCGCCCCCTTTCTTCTTTCCGCCCCCCTCCTCCCCCTGGCAAGCAGCAAGCAGTAGGTAGCCCCTCAGCCATTCCCAGCTAGTTGCCAATTAGGAGAGGCGGTGCTGGCTGGGTCACAAGCCCAGGGGCTGTCCGAGGGAGGGGCTAGGGTGAGTGGGACCGCGAAGACCGGAGTGGGGGCTGTCTCTCGGAGAGGGGCGGGGCTTATAGCTAGGGCCAACGGGAAGTCCAGGGTTGGGGTAAAAGAAGTAGGAGTTGGAAAAGCGGGTCTCCAGTGGCGGGGCTCCCCCGAGAAGTCTCGACCTCAAGTAGTGGACGGAGAGAGATCAGAGGGAGTGGGAGGAGCAGCCAGAGAAAGCACCTAGGGTGGAGAAGGCCTAGCTGCCGGTGGAAGGGAGCCGGCGGAGGCTGAGTGAGGGTCTTCCCGCTGCCTTTAGGACAGACCGGAGATGGGGCGAGACTCGCTCGAGAGGGGATAGGACCGGCCAGAGTCGGGTCCCCTGCTGGGTGGGACTTCCCCGGTAAGGCCCGGAGCGTAGCGGACTGGTCCAGCTAGAAAGAGGAAGGTTTTGAGCTGAATAGGGTAACCCCACGCCTGGGGCTATCCGGAAGAGGTGGAACCAGACTAAAGGAAGGCGGAGAAGAACACCTCACTGAGGAAAGAAGTTGGGGCGCGCTGAGGGAGGAGCCAGGAGCCACTTGCCTACTGATTGGTTAGGATCTGGCCCTCCCTCTTGGCCACGCCCCCTACTTTCCCAACCCCGGCTCCAACCTTAACGTTAAGCCCCGCCCGTTCCTCTGAAATTGGGTCTCAGTCCCGCCCTCTTTCCTAGTATTTCCTGTTCTTGGCTAACCCTGGCGCTGGGCCGGGGGCTGGCGAGTGACCGTGGTCTTAGTGACCTGGGGCGGCTGCGCGGCCCGGGGTGGGCCTCAAAGCCGGGCACCAGACGCGAGGGGCGGCGCTCGGGCCGCGCGCTGCCCGCGCCGGGTCCCGGCGGGCGGCGAGGCTGGGGCTGACTACTGCCTCAGGATGCCGGGGGAGGAGGAGGAGCGGGCCTTCCTGGCGGCCCGCGAGGAGCTGGCCAGCGCCCTGAGGAGGGATTCCGCGCAGGTGTTTTCCCTAGAGCAGCTCCGGCCGCTCCTAGTCAGCTCTCTGCCGCCAGCCGCCCGCTACCTGCAGCTGGACGCCGCACGCCTGGTTCGCTGCAACGCTCATGGGGAGGTGAGGCTGGGCCCCGCTTGGAAGGGGAACACAGGGCCTGAGGCCCGGACCATGCTCACAACTCTGCTCTGACTGCTTCCAGCCCCGAAACTACCTCAACACCCTGTCCACGGCCCTGAACATCCTGGAGAAATATGGCCGCAATCTTCTCAGCCCTCAGCGACCCCGGTACTGGCGTGGCGTCAAGTTTAATAACCCTGTCTTTTGCAGCACGGTGGATGCTGTGCAGGTGAATCCCCTGGGCATTATGGTAGAGTGGGCTGGTGTTTGGCTAGAAAAGGCCTAAGGCTGGGCTGAATGGGGAGGTGTTCAGCCCTTCTGGACAGGAAGCCTGGGTGGTGACTGGTTGTGAATGTGTGTGGCAGGGGGGCCGAGATGTGCTGCGGTTATATGGCTACACCGAGGAGCAGCCAGATGGGTTGAGCTTCCCCGAAGGGCAGGAGGAGCCAGATGAGCACCAGGTTGCTACAGTCACATTGGAAGTACTGCTGCTTCGGACAGAGCTCAGCCTGCTGTTGCAGGTGAGATGCTCCTCTAGTCTTGATGGACTTAATGCACCAGGGCCGGGGAGCTCAGCCTAACTCTAGTAAGTCTGAGGACCCCCGTGCTGCTGAACTATGGGCATAGTTCAGCATTCTGGGAGCTCCGGGTACCGATTTTCCCTCTGTGAATGTTAAGGGACTAGGGAGGGCCTAGCGGGAGGGCTTTGTTCTAGAGGTCTTGGTGTAAACCGTTTTTTTTTTTGTTTTTGTTTTTTTTTTTTTTTTTTTTTTTTTGAGACAGAGTTTGGCTCTTGTTACCCAGGCTGGAGTGCAATGGCGCAATCTCGGCTCACTGCAACCTCTGCCTCCTGGGTTCAGGCAATTCTCCTGCCTCAGCCTCCTGAGTAGCTGGGATTACAGGCACGCGCCGCCATGCCCAGCTAATTTTTTGTATTTATAGTGGAGACGGGGTTTCACCCTGTTGACCAGGATGGTCTCGATCTGTTGACCTCGTGATCCACCCGCCTCGACCTCCCAAAGTGCTGGGATTACAGGCGTGAGCCACCACGCCCAGCCTGTAAACCGTTTTTATCTGTATTATTGCAGAATACTCATCCACGACAGCAGGCACTGGAGCAGCTGTTGGAAGACAAGATTGAAGATGATGTAAGGAAGGCAGGAAAGGGGCTGGTGTACCAAAGGGAACAGGAATTGTGGACTCTGTGTTCCTAAACCCTTGTTCATTGCTTGCCCTTTCTTTTTCAGATGCTGCAGCTTTCAGAACTTGACCCCCTATTGAGAGAGATTGCTCCTGGCCCCCTCACCACACCTTCTGCCCCAGGTATTATTGGTCCTAAATTGGGGACCAAGTAGAAAGCTATACTGATGGAAATTTGGGATGCTCCTCTATCCTCTTCGTTATCTTCCTTTTTGTTTTTTGAGATGGAGTTTTGCTCTTGGTGCACAGGCTGGAGTGTAATGGCACCATCTCAGCTCAAGGCAATCTCCACCTCCTGGGGTTCAAGCAATTCTTCAGCCTCAGCCTCCTGAGTAGCTGGGAGTACAGGCGTGTGCCACCATGCCCAGCTAATTTTGTATTTTTAGTAGAGATGGGGTTTCTCTGTGTTGGTTAGGCTGGTCTCATACTCCCTGCCTCAGGTGTTCTGCCTGCCTCAGCCTCCCAAAGTGCTGGGATTACTTACAGGTGTGAGCCATTGTGCCCAGCTGCTTTGGGTTTTTTTTTTTGGTTTTGTTTTGAGACAGAGTCTTGCTCTCTCGCCAAGCTGGAGTGCAAGTGGCGTGATCTCGGCTCACTGCAACCTCCGCCTCCCGCATTTAAGCGATTCTCCTGCCTCAGCCTCCCGAGTAGCTGGGACCGCAGGCGCGTGCCACCACACCACACTAATTTTTGTATTTTGGGTAGAGAAGGGGTTTTGCCATGTTGGCCAGGATGGTCTCAATCTCTTGACTTCGTGATTCACTCACATTGGCCTCCCAAGTGATTACAGGCATGAGCCGGCCCGCCCAGCTCCCTTTGTTTTTTAAAAGAGATTAAAATTGTTTCCTTGGGTCCAGATGTGTTGAAAAATAGTCTTGTAATTTGCCCCCATCCACAGCAGATTCAGATGTAACCTGTTCTTTCTTGGAAAGATGTTCCATTCTCTCTCTCCTGCTCTCCAGGCTCCGCTCTTGGTCGCTGCTTCCTCTGTGGTTCTGCCCCAGGCACACTGCACTGCCCATCCTGTAAACATGCCCTCTGTCCAGCCTGTGACCACCTATTCCATGGACACCCATCCCGTGCTCATCACCTCCGCCAGACCCTGCCTGGAGTCCTCCAGGGTACCCACCTGAGCCCCAGGTGAGAGGCCTTCTCTTCTGGGTGGGAGTGAAATTTAGAGAACTTAAGATCACTTGATTATGGACTACTACATGCCAGGTTCTGTGCTGAAGACTGTTTAATAGAGGATAAGCAGCCAGTCAGAACCCTGGAGGAGATAATAAATGTACACATAGGGCTGGGCGCAGTGGCTCAAGCCTGTAATCCCAGCACTTTGGGAGGCCGAGGCGGGTGGATCACGAGGTCAACAGATCAAGACCATCCTGGTCAACATGGTGAAACCCCGTCTCTACTAAAAATTACAAAAAATTAGCTGGGCACGGTGGCGCGTGCCTGTAATCCCAGCTACTCAGGAGGTTGAGGCAGGAGAATTGCCTGAACCCAGGGGGCAGAGGTTGCGGTGAGCCGAGATCACGCCATTGCACTCCAGCCTGGGTAACAAGAGCGAAACTCTGTCTCAAAAAAAAAATTAAAAAAATAAAAAAATAGACATACACATCAAGCAAGTAGCAATTGCAATAACCCAGGTTATCATGGTAATAGGTGGCTGGAACCTGATCTGAAGGGTCAGCTGAATCAGCTGGCAACATTTTAAACACCTAGTGTAGGTCAGGCCATATATTAATAGTATCTACTAGGAAGAAGTGAGCTTTAAGCTGTCACTTAAATGTTGCACAGGCTACGGGTATAGGAGTGTTCGAGACAGAGACTGTGTGCAAAGACCAGTGACATGGGTCATTACCAAGGAAATGGGGAATGCTTAGAGATGAGGGATCGGATCCAGGAACCAGGTGCCACTTCAGCAGGCCACGTCTGCTTTTCCATTACAGTTTACCTGCCTCAGCCCAACCACGGCCCCAGTCGACCTCCCTACTGGCCCTAGGAGACAGCTCTCTTTCTTCCCCTAATCCTGCAAGTGCTCGTTTGCCCTGGCACTGTGCTGCCTGTGCCATGCTAAATGAGCCTTGGGCAGTGCTCTGTGTGGCCTGTGATCGGCCCCGAGGCTGTAAGGGGTTGGGGTTGGGAACTGAGGTTCCCCTTGGAACTGGAGGCCTAGAACTTGAGCTTACACGGGGTCGGTGGGCCTGCCAGAGCTGTACCTTTGAGAATGAGGCAGCGGCTGTGCTCTGTTCCATATGTGAGCGACCTCGGCTGGCCCAGCCTCCCAGCTTGGTGGTGGATTCCCGAGATGCTGGCATTTGCCTGCAACCCCTTCAGGTAACCTGTTCCTGGCCTTCCCAGCTCCCTGTTGCATGTTACCTCAGGTCATTCTCTTCTTCCCTATCCCATGTTTTCCTTCAATTCCTCCCAACTCCCTGTATTTCTGTTGTGAACCTCAGCCAGCCAGTCAAAGGGATAATTCTCTCTGCCTTCCCAGCAGGGGGATACTTTGCTGGCCTCTGCCCAGACTCAAGTCTGGTACTGTATTCACTGTACCTTCTGCAACTCAAGCCCTGGCTGGGTGTGTGTTATGTGCAACCGGACAAGTAACCCCATCCCAGTACAACATGCCCCCCAGCCCCATGCCAGCTCTTTGGAAAAGGGACTCCCCAAGCCTGGGCCCCCACGACGCCTTAGTGCCCCTCTGCCCAGTTCCTGTGGAGACCCTGAGAAGCAGCGCCAAGACAAGATGCGGGAGGAAGGCCTCCAGCTAGTGAGCATGATCCGGGTAAGGACTGGGCCTGGGTTGAGGTAGGGCTGAGCTGGTGTGGGAAAGGAGATGCTACAGGTGGTTAATGGTTTCTATAAATCTTGTCATTGTTAGCAACAGCTGCCTCTTACTGAGGCAGTTAATATACTGTGCACTGGTCACATGATCCATATGTCTGAGCTCATCCACTGTCACCATCTTAGTTCAGGCTGAGGGTGGGTGAAGGGTACCCCTGCTGATGGGCCTGATGGGTGGGACTGTGCCTTAGGAAGGGGAAGCCGCAGGTGCCTGTCCAGAGGAGATCTTCTCGGCTCTGCAGTACTCAGGCACTGAGGTGCCTCTGCAGTGGTTGCGCTCAGAACTGCCCTACGTGCTGGAGATGGTGGCTGAGCTGGCTGGACAGCAGGACCCTGGGCTGGGTGCCTTTTCCTGTCAGGAGGCCCGGAAAGCCTGGCTGGATCGTCATGGCAACCTTGATGAAGCTGTGGAGGAGTGTGTGAGGACCAGGCGAAGGAAGGTATCAGCTCTGCTAGATATGGGATAGTGTTGAGAATCTGCATCTCTCATTCCCTCCCTTGCTTGCTTTCCCACTTCACTCCCTTTTGCCACTCCCAACTTACAGGTGCAGGAGCTTCAGTCTCTAGGCTTTGGGCCTGAGGAGGGGTCTCTCCAGGCATTGTTCCAACATGGAGGTGATGTGTCACGGGCCCTGACTGAGCTACAGCGCCAACGCCTGGAGCCCTTCCGCCAGCGCCTCTGGGACAGTGGCCCTGAGCCCACCCCCTCCTGGGATGGGCCGGACAAGCAGGTGGGGGGAGGCGAGAAGCCCAAATGTCCACCTAGAGAAGCAAGAGGGAGGCGAGAAGCCCAAGTGTCCACCTAGAGGAACAAGAGGGGAAGGGTCCCTGGAGTCTGACAGCCAATTCCCCCTTCCACCTGAATCACATTGCAGAGCCTGGTCAGGCGGCTTTTGGCAGTCTACACACTCCCCAGCTGGGGCCGGGCAGAGCTGGCACTGTCGCTGCTGCAGGAGACACCAAGGAACTATGAGTTGGGGGACGTGGTAGAAGCTGTGAGGCACAGCCAGGACCGGGCCTTCCTGCGCCGCTTGCTTGCCCAGGAGTGTGCTGTGTGTGGCTGGGCCCTGCCCCACAACCGGGTAAGTCCCTCCCCACAGTACCTGGTTAAGAGAAGTATTCTTTTGGACCCCCACCCTACCCCAGTCCCATCTCTGATCCTGTCTTCTGCTCTGCAGTTGCCTGTGTACCCCTGAAGGTTTCTGGCAGGCGGAGGGCAGGAAGAGGCAACCTCCTTCCTTTTTAAAAAAAAAAAATGTTCTATTATGGAAATTTTCAAACACGAAATAGTAGAAAAATTTTACTACACTGTGTAACAAATTCCCATACTCCCCCACAACCCCTCCACTCCCAGTGTATTCATCACCAAGCTTCAGCAATTCAACAAACAGTCTTTATTTCACTTATATACACAGATGGTTATTTTGAAGCAAATACCAGGAATAATAATAGCTTATCTATAAACGCTTCAGTATGTATCTCTAAAATGTAAAACTTTATTTTTTTTGAGACAGACTTTTACTCTTGTCCCCCAAGCTGGAGTGCAGTGGCGCAATCTTGGCTCACTGCGACCTCCGCCTCCTGGGTTTAAGCGATTTTCCTGCCTCAGCCTCCTGAATAGCTGGGATTACAGGCATGTGCCACCACACCCGGCTAGTTTTTATGCTTTTAGTAGAGACAGGTTTTACCATGTTGGCCAGGCTGGTGTTAAACTCCTGACCTCAGGTGATCCACCCGTCTCGGCCTCCCAACAGGATTACAGGCGTGATCCACAGTGCCCGGCCAACTTTATTTTTCTAGAGATAGGAGTCTTGCTGTGTTGCCCAGGCTGGTCTCTAACTCCTGGCTTCAAGCAACTCTCCTGCCTTAGCCTCCAAAATATCTAGGATTACAGGCATGAGGCATCATATACAACAAAATTCTTCATGAAAACATAGCTATACTACTATTGTCACACCAAAAAAATGAACAGTAATTCTTTAATAGCAGCAAATATCCAGTTTATAGGAACAAGCCCTTCTTAACTCCTGAGCCTCCACGAACTCTAGGTCAGACTAGTCAGACTGGCTCTATATGTGTTTTATTTTTGTTTTACACTGTATTTTAAAATAATTGTAGAATCAGCCGGTCATGGTGGCTCACATCAGTAATCCCAGCACTTTGGGAGGCAGAGGTGGTTGAATCACCTGAGGTCAGGAGTTTGAGACCAGCCTGGCCAACATGGTAAAACCCAGTTTCAAAAAAAAAAAAAAAATTAGCCGGGTGTGGTGGCTGGTACCTGCAATTCCAGCTACTTGGGAAGCTGAGGCAGGAGAATCTCTTGAACCTGGGAGGCAGAGGTTGCAGTGAGCCAAGATTGTGCCATGGCCCTCCAGTCTGAGCAACAAAATGAGACTCCATCTCAAAAAAAATAATAATAATTATTGTAGAATCTACGGCAAGTTTCAAAAATAGTACATAGAGTTCTATATACTTTTCACTCACCTTCACCCACTGATGACTTGTTTTTGAAACAGGCTTGCTCTGTCACTCAGGCTGGAGTGCAGTGGTGCAATCTCAGCTCACTGCAACCTCCACCTCCTGGATTCAAGCAATTCTCCTGTCTTAGCCTCCCAAGTAACTGTGATTTACAAGCACCTGCAACTACACCTGGCTAATTTTTTATTTTTTTATTTTTTTTAAGATGGGGTTTCACCATATTGGTCAGGCTGGTCTCGAACCCCTGACCTCAGGTGATCCGCCCACCTCAGCCTCCCAAAGTGCTGGGATTACAGGCATGAGCCACCGCGCCCAGCAACTTTTTTTCTTTTTTTTTGAAATGGAGTTTTCGCTGTTATTGCCCAGGCTGGAGTGCAATGGTGCAACCTCCACCTCCTGGATTCAAGCGATTCTGCTGCCTCAGCCTCTCGAGTTCCTGGGATTACAGGCATGCGCCACCACACCTTGCTAGTTTTGGATTTTTAGTAGAGACAGGGTTTCTCCATTGGTCAGGCTGGTCTCCAACTTCTGACCACAGATGATCTGCCTGCCTCAGTCTCCCAAAGTGTTGGGATTACAGGTGTGAACCATCATGCCCAGCCTAATTTTTGTATTTTTAGTAGAGACAACGTTCCATGATGTTGGCCAGGCTGGTCTCAAACTCCTGACCTCAAGTGATCCGCCTTCCTTGGCTTCCCAAAGTACTGGAAATACAGGTGTGAGCCACCACGCCCAGCCCCTAGTGGTGACACCTTATATAATTATAGTACAATATCAAGACCAAGAAAAAGACATTGTCACAGTTTTAGCTATCCTACAGATTTTATTTTTCACATGGATGTACCTGTGTGTGTGTATGTGTGGTTCTATACAGTTGTGTCCCACATATAGATGCATATAACCAACACTATAATCAAGATACAGATTGTTTCATCACCACAAAGCAACTCCCTCTTTTACCCCTTTAGTCATACCCTTCTGCCCCCACGTCCAGTCACCTGGCAACCATGAATCTGTTCTCCACCTCTATAGTTTTGTCATTTCGAGGATGTTATTTGTATATTTATTTTTAATGGAATGCTAATGCCTTTAGAGGCACTTTTGCCTTTACCTTAGGGGTCACCATTGTCTGTTTTCCTCCACCTTACTGTCTTCAGATGTTTTGGTTGCCTGCCTGTCCCCTACTGGCACTTAAAGTTGTCAGCCCTGCCCAGTTGTTAATTAGACCCTGATTTCTTAGTGGACACCTGGCTACTGCCTTTTCCCCAGGCTGGCAGCTGTGGCTTCTGACCCCTCCCCTCCAACCCCTCACCCTCCAGATGCAGGCCCTGACTTCCTGTGAGTGTACCATCTGTCCTGAGTGCTTCCGCCAGCACTTCACCATCGCCTTGAAGGAGAAGCACATCACAGACATGGTGTGCCCTGCCTGTGGCCGCCCTGACCTCACTGATGACACACAGTTGCTCAGCTACTTCTCTACCCTTGACATCCAGGTACTGCAGCCCCTAGGACTCAGGTACCCTGAACTTTGAACAGGAACTCTCCCACCCACCACCTCTGCATCCTGTCCCCAGCTTCGAGAGAGCCTAGAGCCAGATGCCTATGCATTGTTCCATAAGAAGCTGACCGAGGGTGTGCTGATGCGGGACCCCAAGTTCTTGTGGTGTGCCCAGGTAAGTGGCCTGCCCAGGGGAGCTACTATGAAGGGGCTGGAAATGGTTCCAGGTCAGGCCTTTGATAACTTTATGCTCTTGCACATACAGTGCTCCTTTGGCTTTATATATGAGCGAGAGCAGCTAGAGGCCACGTGTCCCCAGTGTCACCAGACCTTCTGTGTGCGCTGCAAGCGCCAGGTGAGGCACATTCATCCTTTCAGAAATACTTGCTGAGCTACTGCCAGGTACTGTGTTAGACTCAGGGGAGTTTGTGTACTGGAGAGCAAAGTAGACATGAGCTCTGAGCTCAAAAGAGCTTACAGACTAAGCTCTGTCAGAAAGACAGGCATAAGGAGAAAGGGAAGAAAGCAGAGGGAGGGAGGGAAAGGAAAGGGGAAAAGGAAGGAAGGAAAGAAAGTCAGCCAGAGAGGAACTAATTATGTATAGACATAAGTTCTATGAAGAAAACAGACAGGAACCTGAGATCAGAGTAGCAGAGTGGACATACTTAGGGTAGAAAGGTCACACAAGTCTTCTCTAAAATGGTTTAAACTCAGGCCTAAAAGTTAAAAAGAAGCCAGCCATGCAAAGAGTATTTGGAATAGAAGGAACAACACATGGAAAGGCCAGAGTCAGAAAAAGGTGTTGTATGGCTGGAGCCTGGAAAGCAAGGTGGGAGTGGCAGGTAGTCAGAGAGAAGCCAGCTGCCAGGTCTGGAGAGCCCTGGAGGCCAAGTGAGGCAGGTGCCTTCATTCTGAAATAAAACAAGGGGTGATACTATCTCAATCATCTTTCATTTATTTATTTATTTATTTATTTATTTTTAGAGACAAGGTCTCACTGTCACCCAGGCTAGGGTGCACTGGTGGAGTCACAGCTCACTGCAGCCTCCAAGTCCTGGCTGGCACAATGGCTCCTGCTTCTAATCCCAGCACTTTGGGAGGCCATGGTGGGTGGATCACTTGAGGTCAGGAGTTCAAGACCAGCCTGCCCAATATCACGAAACCCTGTATCTACTAAAAATACAAAAATTAGCTGGGCATGGTGGCATGTGCCTGTATTCCCAGCTACTCTGCAGGCTGAGGCGAGAGAATTACTTGAACCCAGGAGGTGGAGGCTTCATGAGCTGAGATCACACCACTGCACTGGTGACAGAGTGAGAATCCATCTCAAAAAAAAAAAGTGTGATGTTTGATACCAAAAAAATTTTATCTGCATCATGTATGAAACAAAGTGAACACCTAAGACTACCACCAAACCACAAAACTAGACCACTAATACTGTGGAAGCTACCTTGCTTACAGTTTTGAAGGCATTTTGGCAGCCATGGGGAAAATTAACCATAGAGGAGCAGGAATGGGAAACAGAGATAGTAGTATCCGGGGCAAGCAATTGAGGCAAGATCTGTTGGTGGCCTGCAGTAAAGTCGTAGCAATAGGGTTGAGGGAAAAGGAGGCAGGATTGAGATGGGCTTGTGGGGTAGAAACAAGGCAAAATGTGGGCCGGGCATGGTGGCTCACGTCTATAATCCCAGCACTTTGGGAGGCCGAGGTGGGTGGATCACGAGGTCAAGAGATCGAGACCATCCTGGTCAACAAGGTGAAACCCCGTCTCTACTAAAAATACAAAAATTAGCTGGGCATGGTGGTGCGCGCCTGTAGTCCCAGCTACTCGGGAGGCTGAGGCAGGAGAATTGCTTGAACCCAGGAGGTGGAGGTTGCGGTGAGCCGAGATCGTGCCATTGCACTCCAGTCTGGGTAAAAACAGCGAAACTCCGTCTCAAAAAAAAAAAGAAACAAGGCAAAATGAATGTAAGGTGGTATGAGAAAATGAAAGAACCAAGGATGGCCCCTCATTTTGAGATTTGAGCAAATGGTAGGTGGCAGTGACATAAACCAAGCTGGGGACCACTAGACATCAGTGGATGGGCCAGCAAGAAGGGCCAGGGTATGGGATAGAGCTCCCATGTGAAACCTCCTTTCCCTCTGGCAGTGGGAGGAACAGCACCGAGGTCGGAGCTGTGAGGATTTCCAGAATTGGAAACGCATGAACGACCCAGAATACCAGGCCCAGGGCCTAGCAATGTATCTTCAGGAAAATGGCATTGGTAAGGCTGTCCCACTTGGCTTGTTGGCTCAGAAGCCTGTTATTGTCAGTAGCTCTGTTCTTGAGGGCCTTAAGTTGCAATGGCAGCCCCAGCCCTGACCTCTTGTCCTTTGCAGACTGCCCCAAATGCAAGTTCTCGTATGCCCTGGCCCGGGGAGGCTGCATGCACTTTCACTGCACCCAGTGCCGCCACCAGTTCTGCAGCGGCTGCTACAATGCCTTTTATGCCAAGAATGTGAGCCCAGAGAGTGGGAGGAGGGATGGAAGGATGGGGGGCTCCCATTGGGTTTGAGAGGCAGAGGCCATTGAAGAATGGCCCCAGGGAAGAGAAGAGGTGGTCAGTGGGATGTAAAGCACAACTCTCTATCCCCTTACCCTTTGCTTGCTCTAGACCCTCCAATGTCTCCGTCTCCCTTCACCCTTACATCCTTCATGCAGGGGTTCCTGAGAGGCCAGGACCCCAACAGTCTCCAACTTCCTCTCTCCCATCTGGGTTTCTATCAGAAATGTCCAGAGCCTAACTGCAGGGTGAAAAAGTCCCTGCACGGCCACCACCCTCGAGACTGCCTCTTCTACCTGCGGGACTGGACTGCTCTTCGGCTCCAAAAGCTGCTACAGGTCAGACGTGGCCAGGAGAGAAGGCAGGGCCCAGGGTGGGCAAGAATGGAAAAGGCTTCATGCTAGGAAGTGCAACAGGGATTGGCATCAAGGGGAACGTAACACCCATCTGTCTCTCCTCAGGACAATAACGTCATGTTTAATACAGAGCCTCCAGCTGGGGCCCGGGCAGTCCCTGGAGGTAAGTGTTAGGACAAGCCTTTGAGAGGGGAAATGATGTGCTGGGCCTCCCACTCTGCGATGGGTAAAGGGGAGGCTTGGGAGTAGCGTCACTTGTTGCATGCCCTTTGGCAAGTTCATTGAGACCTCTGGCCTTGTTTCTTCCTCTGTAAAATGGGGGTAATACCCACCTTGCAGCTAAGCCATTTTACATAAGACATCTTTAAAGGACCTGGTACCCAGGAAGGTATTAATACTAATTTTCTTCTCCCATTCCCAAATGATCATAATTCATTAATTAACTCAACGAGTGTTTAGTGAGACCTGCTAGTTGCAGGGCACTGTTTTAGGTTCCATGAGGGCAACAGAAAGGTGTTACATACGGTTCTAACCTCTTTCACTTCTTACAGCGTAGACAGAGGTAAGTCTACAGTCCATACCATCCTGAATGTGACTGATCTTGGAGGCTAAGCAAGGTTGGGCCTGGTTTGTACTTGGGTGAGAGATTGCCTGGGAATACCAGATGCTGTAGGCTTTAAATTAATTTATTTTTATTTATTTATTTTTGGCTCCCCTATTTGTACAAAGGCTTTAAATTTATTTTTTAAGAAATAGAGGTAGTCGGACTTGGTGGCTCACACCTGTCATCCTAGCACTTTGGGAGGCTGAGATGGGTAGATCATCAGAGGTCAGGAGTTGAAGACTAGCCTGGCCAACAAGGTGAAACCCCATCTCTACTAAAAATACAAAAATATTAGCTGGGTGTGGTGCTGGGCACCTGTAATCTCAGCTACTTGAGAGACTGAGGCAGGAGAATCACTTGAACCCGGGAGGTTGCAGTGAGCTGAGATTGCACCATTGCACTCCAGCCTGGGCAACAAGAGCAAAATTCCATCTCAAAAAAAAAAAACACACACACAGAAGTAGCCAGCTCACACCTGTAATCCCAGCACTTTGGGAGGCTGAGGCAAGAGAATTACTTGAGCCCAGGAATTTGAGACCAGCCTGAACAACATAGTGAGACCCTGTCTCTCTCTATATATATATTTTTTTAAAGGTAAGACCTTCACAGAATAAGTTAACTAGGCAAGAGATAAATAACAACCCCCACAAAAAAAAAAAAAAAAAAAACTGTCTCAAGAGGGTGTGTTTATGAGCCAAAAGCCAGCTTGGATAAAAGTAGGGACAAGTTCCCTGCCTCTGTATCAGATGGTCCCCTCTCTATCAGATGGTCTCCCACTGACGGCACCTCTAAGTACCCACCAGCACCACTGGGAAAAGTAGGAGTTGCTGTACTCAGTCTCCTCCTTGGAGGCTGCCTTCCCTGCTTTGTGGATATCCCAGTTCTGGAGCTTTGTAGTCACTGACCTCTCAACAGAGGCTCCCTTCTTCCCTCACCTTTTTAGGTGGCTGCCGAGTGATGGAGCAGAAAGAGGTTCCCAATGGGCTCAGGGACGAAGCTTGTGGCAAGGAAACTCCAGCTGGCTATGCCGGCCTGTGCCAGTGAGTGCCAGCAGGACACGGGCATGGTGTTGGGCAGCGGGTAGAAGTGGTGTGGGCATGCCCAGGCAGTAAAGTGGGTCCCTGGGAGCAGTAGGTCCTGCAATGGTTGGGAGGGAGGTGGCTTTCTGGCCAAGGGCATGGATAGATAGTAGCAGGCCATGTGGGCACGGGCAGGGGTTGTCAGTCTTGTTCATCCAAGTGTCTCAGAGCCCGGCTGCATGTTAGACATACTCAGTTATTATTAGCCAACAGAACAAATATTCTGCTCCCTTTTCTCCCCAGGGCACACTACAAAGAGTATCTTGTGAGCCTCATCAATGCCCACTCACTGGACCCAGCCACCCTGTATGAGATGGAAGAGCTGGAGACGGCCACTGAGCGCTACCTACATGTACGCCCCCAGCCTTTGGCTGGAGAGGATCCCCCTGCCTACCAGGCCCGCTTGTTACAGGTACAGCCTCACCTCTGACCCACCCTACAGAAGTCACCTGGCCCAGCCTGTGTCTGAGCCCCAGGCTTCCAGTATCATTACCTTCTCTCTCCTTCTGCAGAAGCTGACAGAAGAGGTGCCCTTGGGACAGAGTATCCCCCGCCGGAGGAAGTAGCTGAGAGCAAGGGTCCCATGAGGGTCCCATGGCCTGCTCCCTCAGGAACAGCTCCAGCACCAATAAAGAGGCATCTTACCACCCAGGCTTTTTGGCAGTCCTTCTTCCTGATGCCACCATCTAGAGGCACCAGGGAAAGAGCAGGATGAACAGAGCTTTGCTGAAAAGGGCCCCCTGCAACCTAGTGCCTAACCCTCCCTGGACTCAGGACCAGGAAGGAGTTGACACCCTGGATAGTCAAGAGAGGCCCTCCCCATCCAACCACCTGGCCTGGGCTTCCTCCTCCCTGCCTCCTTTTCTCCTTTCACTGAATTTGACTGGTATTAGAAGTCACCCAGTGTGTACCAAGCAGGCATTGTGGGGGATCACAGATGCAGAGGTCTACACAGCAATCCAGAGGTCCCAGACCTGACTCTAGGAAACTGGCCTCCCTGGGGAAGCCACAGTGTCACTCAGAGAAGGTTAGATACAAGCAAGACTATCTGAGGGAGGAAGGGGAATGAGCCAGGGTTGAGCTGAACTGGCAGAGCAGGGCCCCCCTGCTGTGACAGTGGCATCCTGACAGTGAGATGTTCAGATGCTGCTGCCCTCTGGTGGCCACCGGTGCCCTGCAACTCGAGGCCACGTGATTTCTGGGAAAAAGCCGTTCCTGGAGGAGAAATGAAACTTAGGGTGGGGACTGTAGAAAGGGGCGGAGAGATCAGCCGCCTAGCCAGGAGTTAAGCTGAGGTTGTCTGAGCCCTGAGACAGCCTGGACAGCAAGTCAGGTAAGATCAGGTAAGGATGGGGGTCAGTCCAAGCTCTAGGGCTAGAAAGTCCAGCCAGATTGGGGGTAGGGGGTCTTAGGGACCCTTTTTTTAGACCAAGGGCTAGACAGAAGACCTGTAAGTCAGGAAGTGGGAGATTCAGCCTGAGAGTGCAACTGACGAGGGCCAGCACCCCAGATCCCTGTAGGCAAAGATCAGGAGGACCTGATGCCAGATGGTTCAGGGACGAAGGCTTACTGCCCCAGCCTCAGTTGACTCTTTGTTTCCTTGCTGTCTGTCCCTGCCCACTTCAGCTGCAGCTCCACCCCCACCCCAACTTCCTGCCCCACCTACCCTTGCGGCCAGCATGGGGGTGGGGGTCAGAGGCTAGGTTATATAGGCTGTGGGGCCGTGGGTGAAGAGCCTGATGCATCTTAGCAGAGCCTGCCTCTGCAGACACTCGGGAATCTAGACAGGGGCTCTGACCAGGAACAGATCACCAAAGGAATTCTTTCCTAATCAATACATTTCTGAAAAGTCCTAAAATTAAGACCAATGCCTATGGTTTCCTTCCAGGTAGCACAGTTTAGAATGTTAATGTTTTTGGGGTAGTTTTTTTTTTTTTTTTTTTTCATCATTGCTAGTGATGGCAGAAAGGAAACAATTCTGTCTTACAGAGTTTTGAAATATGTCTAGAGCTAAAAGAAGATGGATGGGATCTCTAGGGCCTGTTGCTAGAATCTAGTTCCAATGGCCAGGGTTTCAGGAGATGTTCCCTCCCAAAGTGTCAGTTTTAATGTTTCCTGCTCTTCTTATCCCCCAGGATGGCATCAGGCAGGGCACGCTGTACCCGAAAACTCCGGAACTGGGTGGTGGAGCAAGTGGAGAGCGGGCAGTTCCCCGGAGTGTGCTGGGATGATGCAGCTAAGACCATGTTCCGGATTCCCTGGAAGCATGCAGGCAAGCAGGACTTCCGGGAGGACCAGGATGCTGCCTTCTTCAAGGTGAAAGGACCTGGAAACCACTGTTTCTCTGTGTGAGGGATTGTGTATACTCACCCTCTGTACTTGCGGCTGCCTGGGTTTCAGATAAGGGACAGATTGGAGAGGAAAACAAGCTGCATCATTTGCAGAGTCCAGTACAAAATGAAAATGCGGAGGCCTTGTTCAAAAATTACTAGGGATTTCAAGATAGCAACACAGAGCATAAACCCTTCATAATGCCATCTGAGCTCAGAGCTGCATGCCTGTGAAGCCAGTCCTGTTAGAGGGGCAGCTGGAGCCTGTAACACATTGCCTCTCTTCCCTTGCTTTCTTTCCTAGGCCTGGGCAATATTTAAGGGAAAGTATAAGGAGGGGGACACAGGAGGCCCCGCTGCCTGGAAGACTCGCCTACGCTGTGCACTCAACAAGAGTCCTGAATTTGAGGAAGTTCCTGAGAGGGGCCGCATGGATGTTGCTGAGCCCTACAAGGTGTATCGCCTGCTGCCACCAGGAACCCTCTCTGGTGAGTGTCCCCTTGCCCAACCACTCCTAGACTCAGCAGACTGGGGAGGAAGGGTAGACCTGTGGGCCTCTACCAGGCTTCTCACAGCTCTGCCCTCTTCATGCCCTGGGGAGGCTGCTACCCAGATTTCCCTTCCTAGCCCTGCCCATCCTTCACTGCCTCAGACCTCTCCTTTACCCTCTGTCCCTGCTCAAGACTCTGACCTTTCTCTCTCCCTCAACAATTCTATAGGAGGGACTCAGAAATCACCATCAAAGCAACAGCACAGTTCTGTGTCTTCTGAGAGGAAGGAGGAAGAGGGTGCCATGCAGAACTGTACACTCAGTCCCTCTGTGCTCCAGGACTCCCTCAATAATGTGAGCGATGGAGAGGGAATTGGGCAGGCCTGAGAGCAGGACAGTAACTAGAGGGAGAGGTGGGCCAATGAAAGCATCTTCAGAGGCCAAGGTGGGCACATCGTCTGAGGTCAGGAGTTCAAAACCAGCCTTGACCAACATGGTGAAACCTTGTCTCTACTAAAAATCCAAAAATTAGCTGGTCATAGTGACAGCTGCCTGTAATCACAGCTACTCGGGAGACTGAGGCAGGAGAATAGCTTGAACCTGGGATGTGGAGGTTGCCATGAGCCGAGATTGCGCTATTGCACTGCAGCCTGGGTGACAGAGTGAGACTCCGTCTCAAAAAAAAAAGCGAAAAAACACTGTGTCTGCAGGAAGAGGAGGGAGCCAGTGGGGGAGCAGTCCATTCAGACATCGGAAGCAGCAGCAGCAGCAGCAGCCCTGAACCACAGGAAGGTACCACCTGCTTGCCTCTTGTGTCATCCACCATGTCACACACTCTGGCCCAAGACTCCCCAGCCCCACTCTGAATGACCAGTGCCTTTGCTTCCCTTCCAGGTACAGATACAACTGAGGCCCCCTTACAAGGGGATCAGGTGTCCCTGGAGTTTCTACTTCCTCCAGAGCCAGGTACGTGACATTTCTAACTTTCTCCTGTGTTCCTGAGGCCTTCCTCCTTTGATCGTACATGCATTATCTAGTCAGTCAGGGCTTACAGGAAACTGTGACCATCTTATCATAGCCCAAGGCACTTGTTTCTAGGTGGTGAGATTCCACATACCTGGCCAGACTCTAAAAAGCTTGCTTCCCAAAAATACCACCCTATACACTCTCCTGGAAATCCACACTGAGACACTAATTTCTTTGGGCCAAACAGAGCCCCAGTCTCAAGGGACCTTCTTGTAAATGACAGGACCCTGGGCATTAAGCCCTGAGGCCTCATGGTGAATCACTCAGTAGTACTAGCTACTTGCCTGAGTGATGGGAAAACCTGAGGGGAAGCCCCCTGGCCAGTGAGGGGAGGGGAGTGGAGATGTTCCCCTGGGGAGGGGCTACCACCAGCCTGCATGCTCCTCCAGCACCAGGTACAGCTAGACTGTTCTATCCCCAGACTACTCACTGCTGCTCACCTTCATCTACAACGGGCGCGTGGTGGGCGAGGCCCAGGTGCAAAGCCTGGACTGCCGCCTCGTGGCTGAGCCCTCAGGCTCTGAGAGCAGCATGGAGCAGGTGTTATTCCCCAAGCCTGGCCCACTGGAGCCCACGCAGCGCCTACTGAGTCAGCTTGAGAGGGGCATCCTGGTGGCCAGCAACCCCCGAGGCCTCTTCGTGCAGCGCCTTTGCCCCATCCCCATCTCCTGGAATGCACCCCAGGCTCCACCTGGGCCAGGCCCACATCTGCTGCCCAGCAACGAGTGTGTGGAGCTCTTCAGAACTGCCTACTTCTGCAGAGGTGAGGATGCTCTCACTGGGCACCTGAGCTCCTATCTTAGTACCCCCCGGGCCCAACTTGGTGGGTCCTGCCACCACCCTGTTTGCCAGCAGATCTTCCATGTAGCCTATGCATGGCACTCCTGCACTTGTGTGGTGCACATCGTGTTTGGCCATATGCCCAGCCTGGCAGCTATATGGCAGCTCTTCTCCAGCCAAGACAGTGGAAGAGGAGGTTCAGGTAGAGCTCAGCACAAGAGTGTCACATCTTGGGGAACACCATCACACTGAAGCGTGCAGTCATTATGTGAAGGTGCACAGAAGAATTGGCACAGAGTGAGCCTCATGGCCTTGTCCTATGTACACACATTTGGGAGAGCTGGCACACATCATACCTCTGGCTCTGGCTGCATCATCTCTACTATACTCCAGGAATGCCCTAGGGTTGCCCCCCTCTCCTATCCAGTTCCAGTTCCTACTCAATTCTAAATCTGACTTAAGAGTGGGGCCAGGAGTACAGGGGGTATAGAGTGTGGGTGTTCCCAGGGCCATGGGTACCCTAGCACTGAGAGGGTATGAGCAAGCAGCAAAAGTCTGGGCACATCTGTGTTAGCAGCCAGGGCTGCGGCCTGGGAGGACTCTTAAACTCTCTCAGCAGAGAGAGCTTTTCAGGTTGTGCAGTGATCTGCTACTTCTAACACTTATTTGAGGCAGGGGCACCCTTTCCCGTTTGCACATGGGTGAGTAGCATTTAGTTCCGAGCACTTCTCCTGACCTTGCAGCTCCTGCTCTGGCCTGGGGCTCCATGTGGACCCCCCCTCCTAACTATCTCCATCATGGGTTCCTCACTATTGCCTCCCAACCTGTGGCCCTCTCTCTTGTTTTTCTCCTTCCAACCCTTGACCCTTTCTCTTTCAGACTTGGCCAGGTACTTCCAGGGCCTGGGCCCCCCACCCAAGTTCCAGGTAACACTGAATTTCTGGGAGGAGAGCTGTGGCCCCAGCCATACTCCACAGAATCTTATCACAGTGAAGGTGAGCTCAGAGCAGGGGCAGAGTAGCCTATCTAATGAGAGTAGGGGCAGTGGTGGTCCAGGAGGTGAAGGGGGTCTCCCAGTGGGGAAGGAGCTCCTGGGGGTGGTGTCTGTCCCTGATGCACTCACTGAGACGCTCTTCTCCATCTCTTCCAATACAGATGGAGCAGGCTTTTGCCCGACACTTACTGGAGGAGACTCCAGAGCAGCAGGCAGCCATTCTGTCCCTGGTGTAGAGCCTGGGGAGCCCATCTTCCACCTCACTTCTTTGTTCTGCCTGTCTCCTTTGAAATAGACTCATTCTTCACATGATTGACCTGTCCTCCTCGTGATAATTCTCAGTGGTTGTCTGTGATAGTTGTGTCCTTAAAATCCTCGCACACACTGGCTGGTGGAGAACTCAAGGCTAATATTTTGTCCTTTCTTTTTTTAAATTTTTTATTTTTTGGATTTTGAGATACACACCTTCTTTCATGTGTAAGGGACTGAGAAATTCAAACGGTGTGAACCCAGGGATCTTTCCCTCTTTCCTGACCTCCCAACTCTAAAGCCAAGCACTTTATATTTTCCTCTTAGTTATTCACTAAGGATTTAAAATAAAATTTTATTGAAAGAGGAATCAGTATCTGATTTTTCTGGGAGACAGAGATGTAAACTTATGAGCAGGACACTGGGGTTTTCTTCCTTCTGACATCTTCAAAGCTCTTTCCTCTCCTCTGCCCACAGGTTCTGGCTAAGATGCTGTCTGGGCCCTGTGGGTCCTGGGCCTGGCACTCTGCAGAGGTACTCTCTAGGCAGCCATGATTAGGGAGAGGGTTGGGATTGGCCATTGAAAGGGCACCGAGCCTTCAGCCAGGCACTATAGCCACCAACTTCTCATGGTAGTCTGGGCTCCACAGTTCTTGCTAAGAGCACCAACATCGGGCCTGGGGTTAGACTAGAAGTCTGAAGAGGAGACACTTGAGGGTGACCCAAAACTGTTCTAGAGGCCCTGGGGCCTGAGAATAGAGGAGTCAGAAGAGTTGCTAAACCTGTACCTGCTGTTCCTGGCACCCCTTCCCCCAGCACAAATTGTGCTGTCACCCCAGCAGGGTACTCCCAAACTGGATTCCTTGCTCTAAGTCCCATAAAAGATACTCCAGCCTAGACTGCCATGTCCAACATGCTTTTCATGAGACTTGAGGGCTCCAAATCGACTTACACTCCCTTCCCTTTCCTCTGTGTTCATTTTACTACCAAACTGGAAGTTTTTCCTTCACAAGGCCACTTGTCACCTACTTTTTTGTATATTAACTTCCAGCAAACTAGTTCCAACCCAGGCCACAGCCTTCAGCCTCTGTCTTCCTGCATCCAACACCAGCTTAGCTTTCTAGACTTCCTCCTGTGATTTCACTCATCAGCCCTCAATGGCTCACACACAATCAAATCTGGATGCCTAAGTCCTCCTATGACCCTCCTCCTGCCTCTTTTGACAAGCTTCAGTACTGCCTTTGAGCCTCCCTTCTTCCATGGACCTCCCTTCTTCTCTTCAGTCTTGTCCATCATCCTGGGAAGCCAAGCACCTATACAGGCTCTGCACTAGCAGTGAAGAAATCAGGTACTGAGTGTAGAGGCGTGCAACCTTGTGCTCTCAATTTGATGAAATTCCTCCTAGACCTTTGTACAAGGTCTAAATTACCTCCTTGACTACCTTTATTTTTCTTTTAATTCTTTTAATTTAAAAAAAAAATTGGCTGGGTATAGTGGCTCATGCCTGTAATCCCAGAACTTTGGGAGGCTGAGGCAGGTGGATCACTTGAGGTCAGGAGTTCAAGACTAGCCTGGCCAACATGGTAAAACCCTGTCTCTACTAAAAATACAAAAAATTAGCCAGGCGTGGTGGCAGATACCTGTAATTCCAGCTACTCAGGAGCCTGAGGCAGGAAAATTGCTTGAACCTGGGAGGCAGAGGTTGCAGTAAGCTGAGATTGCACCACTGCACTCCAGCCTGGGTGACAAGAGTAAAACTCCATCTCAAAAAAAAAAAAAATTTTTTTTTTTTTTGGCTGGGCACAGTGGTTTATGCCTGTAATCCCAGCACGTTGGAAGATCAAAGTGTGAGGACTAGCCTATTGGCTAGTTTGAGACTAGCCTGGGTGACATAGTGAGACTCTATCTCTACAAAAAAAAAAATTTTTTTTTTTTTTTTTTTTTTGAGACAGAGTCTGTCACTCAGGCTGGAGTACAGTTGTGGTTGTACAATCTTGGTTCACTGCTGCAACCTCTACCTTCCGGGTTCCAGTGATCCATCTCCCTCAGCCTCCCAAGTAGCTGGGATTACAGGCGCATACCACCATGCCCAGCTAATTTTTGCATTTTTAGTAGAGACAGGGTTTCACCATGTTGGCCAGGCTGGTCTCAAACTCCTGATCTCAGGTAATCCTCCCACCTCGGCCTCCCAAAGTGCTGGGATTATAGGCATGAGTCACTGTGCCTGGCCTCCCAAAATTCTTAAAAATTAGCCAGATGAGGCCAGGCACAGTGACTCACACCTGTAATCCTAGCACTTTGGAAAGCCGAGGTGGGTGGATCACTTGAGGTCAGCAGTCTGAGACCAGCCTGACCAACATGGTGAAACCCCGACTCTACTAAAAATACAAAAAAAAATTAGCTGGGTATGGTGGCGCATGCCTGTAATCCCAGCTGCTCGGGAGGCTGAGGCAAGAGAATTGCTTGAACTCAGGAGGCAGGGGTTGCGGTGAGCCAAGATTGTGCCATTGCATTCCAGCCTGGGCAACAAGAGCAAAACTCCATCTCAAAAAAAAAAAAAAAAGCCAGATATGGTGATGTGTGCCCATAGTCCCAGCTGGTTGACCTCCCAAAGTGCTGGGATCACAGGAGTGAGCTGCCATACCTGGCCTCCTTGACTTCTACTTTCTATCATACCCCACATCCAATTCATCAAAAATCCCATCGCTATTCCTTCAATATGTATCCAGGGTCTGACCACATCTCTCTGTTTCCATCAACAACACTTGGAACAAACCACCACCATCTCTCATATCTCCTCCTCTGCTTCCTTCACATTGGTTTCCACTTGTGTCTACCTTAAGCTATTCTCAACACAGTAAAGATCCTTTTCACACATAATTCTGATCATGTCACTCCTCTGCTCAGAACCTTCCACTGGATCCCAAATCACCCAGAGTAAAAGCCCAAATCCCCATAACAACCTCTGAGGTCCTGTGATGTGACCCTCCCCCTCCTCTCTCTCACCCCTTGCCATTCTTCCCCTGTCACTTTGCTCCAGGCTCTTTGAACCCACTAAACACATTTCTACCTCAGGGTCTTTGCATTTGCTGGTTCTTTTGTCTAAATTACTCTTCCTTCAGGTAGGTACATGAGTTACCCACTTTCTTCAAATTTCATCTCTTAGGAGCGGGTAAGACTTCCCTGAGTACCCTCCCTAAAAAGCAGCTGTCATTACTCTATCCTCCTGTGCTACCTCATTTTCTTCATAGCACTGATGGCCACTTCATGTATTTCTTTTTCTTTTTTTTTTTTTAAGACAGAGTTGCCCACACTGGAGCACAGTGGTGCAATCATGGCTCACTGCATCCTTGAATTTCTAGCTCAATCGATCCTCCTATCTCACCCTTCTGAGTAGCTGTGACTACAGGCATGTACCACCACACCCAGCTAATTTTTGTATTTTTGTAGAGACAGGGTTTTGCCAGTGTTACCCAGGCTGGTCTCAAACTCCTGGGCTTAAGTGATCCAGCCACCTGGGCCTCCCAAAGTGCTGGGATTGCAGGTGTGAGCCACCACGCCTGGCCACACATTTCTATTTATCTGCTTATTTATCATCTCTCCTTCTCTACCTCATGAGAATAGGAACTTCTGTTCCTTCCTGTATCCTCAGTTCCCTAGGGAGTGCTTGGCATATAACAGACATGCAATAAATACTTGTTGAACGAATGGATGAATTAATGAACAAATTATTCTATGTTCCAATCTGTGACAGCTTTTCTCCTAAACTGGGTTCCAGGGACTGTCAGGGCAGATGCCCTACTTTATTGTCTTTGAGCCCCAAAGGGAGCATTTATAAATACTGACAACTTTTGGAAGGCCAAGGCAGAAGGATTGCTTGTGCCCAGGAGTTTGAGGCTGCAATGAGCTATGATCACATCACTGTACTCCAGCCTGGGTGACAGAGCGAGATCTTGTCTATTAAAAAATAAATAAATAAAATTGATAACTTATGTATAGTAATTGAAACAGTTTGTAAGCATCATGCAAAACCAATTTAGCTGAGCAAAATAGGATAGGGATTGGGAATACTGGAATTCAAGAGTACAGAGTTCCCAAGCAGGCTTGGACAAAGGAGCTGTGTGGTCTGGGAGAAACAGTCTATATGGACTTCTGTTTCCTCATTGGTAAAGCCAGGACTGGACTAGATCTCTAAATCCCTTTCAGCTTTCACATTTTGGTTGTAAATATAGTGCAACTGCACATTCATTTGGCAAATATTTACTGAGTTAGATGCAAGGCACTCACTGAGAAGACCCCAACCTCAAGAGCTCCCAAATTGAAGGAGACTAAGAAGATAGGGCAGCTCAGCTACAGTAAGGTAAGTCTTAGGAAGAAGCATGCCCTAGAGTCAAGGCAGAGAAAGGGCATTCTAGGCCAAAGAAATGGCTATGCAAATGTAGGAGGCATAGGGACAAGGGTTATTTGTTATTACAACCATACAACTTAAATTTACACAAATAATTGTTTGAGAATATGGCTTTTCCAGGCTGAAAAGTATGTGCTGATTCCAACAAAGCTAAAGTCTGTTTCAGCTGGGAGGACACTGACAGCTGAGAAAGGACCACATGTGGCATGCTCATAACCTAAGTTGTTCAGGTTGAGGAAGTGATCCCAGTAAGTCCTCTTGGAGTTTCATGTAAGATTGACTTCTTTGGCCAGGCACAGTGGCTCATGCCTGTAATCCCAACACTTTGGGAGGCCAGGAGTTTGAGACCGGTTTGGCCAACATGGTGAAACCCCTGTCTACTAAAAAATACAAAAAATAGTGTGCTATCGGGCCCCTGTAATCCCAGCTCCTCGGGAGGCTGAGGCAGGAGAATCTCTTGCACCCAGGAGGCAGAGGTTGCAGTGAGCTGAGACTGTGCTCTAGCCTGTGTGACAGATTGAAACTCCATCTCAAAAAGCAAAGAAACCAGCCTGGCAAACATGGTGAAACCCCATCTCTTCTAAAAATCCAAAAGTTAGCTGGGTGTGGTGGCAGGCACCTGTAATCCCCGCTACTCAGGAGGCCGAGACACTAGAATCGCTTGAATCTGGCTGGGATGAAGGGAGGAGGTTGCAGTGAGCCGAGATCGCTGAGATAGTGCCACTGCACTCCAGCCTGGACAGCAGACACGACTCTGTCTTAAAGAAAAAAAAAATGACTTCTTCCTTATTGACCTGTGGCCGCTCCAAGGCCATCATCTCACATCTTTCTACCTCCGCAGCACACAACACGCCTTAGTTGGCAACAAAGTCAGAGTTTGTGGAATTTGGGGGAAGGGCGGGGTCAAACAGGTCAGACGTGGTGCAAGGTACATCTTGGCACCCGGAAGAGGCCTAGCACGTTTGCCCCTGAGGTGACCCTACCTCCCCCACCAGTTGAGGCACCCTTGTTGCCAGGCAAGTCGCGTGGATGCGCTCATTGGCCAAGAAGGAACGCCTGTCACCAGAGGCGAGAACCAGAGCCCCATTGGTCGGGACACCTCACAATGAACCCCAGCAACGCGCAGAGTCCTTATGATTGGTTTGCCGCCTGTCTCAAGAGACCCCGTTGCCTGGAGCTCAGGATACTTGGCGCTCTCAACCCGACCCCTGTTCCCCATTGGCCTGGCAAAAGCCGCCATCTAATAAGCAGCGAAGTGCGGGGCTCCGGAACGCAGGCTTTCTGCCTTGCCATCTAGTCCTGTGGGAGGCAGCCCAGGCTGTACCGCAGCCGCTCAAACCAGTGCAAGGCCCAAGGGCCTGACATCACTTCTAGTGCTTGAGAACCAAGGCCTGCTGTGGAGGACACTGTGCTCCCTTGGGACCTGCTCTGGATCCTCGGAGCTTCGCATCTCCAACCTGGAACCCAGCCCAGAAGGCTCAAGTTCGACGCGCCCACTTGGCGTGCGGATCCACTGAGGGTAGATCCAGAGAGGTGTGCCCATCTCCTGCGTCTCTTAGTTATCCCGGTAATCGTGTATCCACCAATTGTTAATTGCCTCATTAACTTGGCTTTCTGGGTACACCCACCTCCTCACCTGTCCAAACCTGACTTCTCTTCAAAGTGTTGGGAATTCTGTGCCCTAAAGAATTCCAACTCAGATCCGAACAGGGATCTGGTGGAATCGAGGGTAAAAGGCTGGAGGGACCATGTTCTACTATCCCAATGTGCTTCAGCGCCACACCGGCTGCTTTGCCACCATCTGGTAAGGGCAAGGCCCATGGGCGTGTGATAGGGGGCACTGCCCGGGATCCCAGCCTGACAGCGTCCCCTCCATTCCCATTCTCCCACCTTCCCCACCCACTTCAGGCTGGCAGCGACGCGCGGCAGCCGGTTGGTGAAGCGCGAATACTTGAGGGTGAATGTGGTGAAGACCTGGTAAGGCCCAGAAAAGGGAAGGAGGACCTGGTGCAGGGTGTGGGTTAGGGGATAGAGTGGGCAAGGCTGTGGGCTCAGTCATGGGCACAGCAGTGATCTGGGCGCGTTGTTCCCCAGCGAGGAAATCCTCAATTATGTGCTGGTACGAGTGCAACCCCTGCAGCCCGGCCTGCCGCGGCCCCGCTTCTCCCTCTATCTCTCAGCCCAACTTCAGATCGGTGTGATCCGTGTCTATTCTCAACAATGCCAGTACCTCGTGGGTAAGGCTGGGAACCCTCAGGTGGGGCCGACTGAGGAGCTGTCTGCTAAGCTGGCTCCTTACCTTGCCCTCTCTGCCCACAGAGGACATCCAGCACATCTTGGAGCGCATCCACCGTGCCCAGCTGCAGGTCCGAATAGATATGGAGACTGAGCTGTGAGTGTCCCCTGGGCCTTTGATGGAACACCTGCTAGCTTGGCCTCACCTAGCTCAGTCTCAGTCCTTGACAGCCTACATTCTCTCCCAGACCCAGCTTGCTGCTTCCTAACCACCTGGCCATGATGGAGACCCTGGAAGATGCTCCAGATCCCTTTTTTGGGATGATGTCTGTGGATCCCAGACTTCCTAGTCCTTTCGATATCCCTCAGGTAGGGCTAATTCCCCCAGAATCACAAATTGACAATGCAGAAGGGGAGTGCTGTCCCTGTGTCACTCTGATATTGGGGTTGGGGAAGGAAGCTTGCCACAGCTCTCTCCCACAGGAGATGGTGCAGGGGGACTGCCATGGTGGACCCATCTGGGCGAAGCCCCCTATACTTTACTCAGGGCCAGTCTGATCAGATGGTTTCCCCAAGTGAGGCAGCTTTTGTCCCCACTTGTCTCCACACTGTTCTCACTGTCACGGCCCTAATCCAGGCTCTCATCTCTCTGCATTGGGCTTCCTTACCTGTGTCCTCCTCCATCTATTCCCAGTATTCCTACAGCTTAATGTCACCCCCTTCCTTGTTTCCCCATTTGAATAGTGGCTCCTGCTGCAAACAGAATACTAGCATTTAGGGCTCTCCATGCCCCAGTTTATTTTTTTATTTTGTTATTATTTTGGAGACAGGATCTTGCTCTTTGACCCAGGCTGGAGTGCAGTGGCATGATCTCAGCTCACTGCAACCTCTGCCTCCCCAGTCCAAGTGATTTTCCTGCCTCAGCCTCCGGAGTAGCTGGGATTACAGGTGCGTGGCACCACACCCTGCTAATTATTTTTATATTTTTTGAGACAGGAGTCTCGCTCTGTCACCCAGGCTGGAGGTCAGTGGCATGATCTCTGCTCACCACAACCTCTGCCTCCCAGGTTCAAGCAATTCTCCTGCCTCAGCCTCTTGAGTAGCTGGGACTACAGGCACATGCCTGGCTAATTTTTGAATTTTAATAGAGATGGGGTTTCACCATGCTGGCCAGGCTGGTTTCGAACTCCTGACCTCATGATCCACCTGCCTTGTCCTCCCAAAGTGCTGAGATTACAGGCATGAGCCACCGCGACCAGCCCAATTTTTGTAGTTTTGGTATACATGGAGTTTTGCCATATTGGACAGGCAGGTAGTCTCGAACTCCTGACCTCAGGTGATCACCCGCCTTGGCCTTCCAAAGTGCTGGGATTACAGACATGAGTCACTTTGCTGGGCCTATTACTACTTTTTGAGACAGGGTCTCACTCTGTCACCCAGGCTGGAGTGCAGTGGCACGATCTTGGCTCATTGCAACCTCTGTTTCCCCTGTTCAAGCAATTTTCCTGCCTCAGCCTCCGGAGTAGCTGGGATTACAGATGCCCACCACCACACCAGCTAATTTTTGTAGTTTTGAGTAGAGATGGGGTTTCACCATGTTGCTCAGGCTGGTTTTGAACTCCTGACCCCAAGCGATCCGTCCACCTCGGATTACAGGCCACCACAGCTGGCACATGCCCCAGTTTAGAGCTAGTCATCCCCAGACTTCTCTCATTCCCCTGGTGCATCTGTGGCTCCTAAACACCAGTTTGGTCCTTGTTCCTCGATGCCACATTCACATCTTTGCTTGTGCTGTTTCCCTAGACCATAATGGTCACTCCTCATCCTCTGAGTCAGTTTCTACATATTCTTGACTCAAATGCTACCCTTCTCTATGAAATATTTATCCCAGTCCAGCCAGAACCAAATGCAGTTTGGGAACTTAGCACTTTGCTAAGGCCTTGTTTTACCCTTTGCCTTGACTCTTGTGGGGTTACATACAACGTTGTCTCCCCACTAGACCTTAAGATCAAGAATCTTTTCTGTTCACCTCTGTCAACCATAACATTTGACAAGGATAAGGATGCACTGCTTCTTGCACAAATTGATAAGGGCTAGATAACCGGGGTGCAGGTTGGGGAGGGAGATGAGAGCAGGAACTGAGGAATGACTAGATGGCGGGTGAGTTTACTGCAAACTGATGTCAATGCAACAAGAATTAGGCATAAAAGGAGATTACTGTGCATTGTTGAAGAAGACTGTGAAAGTGGGAAAGCAGAGGGCTGAAGCTGAATCCTATATTTTGTTTGTAATCCCTTCCCAAAGATTCGACACCTCTTAGAGGCTGCGCCCCCAGAGAGAGTTGAAGAGATCCCTCCTGAAGTGCCTACAGAACCCAGGAAGCCAGGTCAGCAGAGAGAACCTTCTTTCTGGTGAGAGGCATAGGCAGGCCCAAGAGCTGTAGAAATGACCATTTTTGAGCGTAAGAGCCAGGCCATGTGACGGGCAGTTATTTATTTATTTATTTATATTTTTTTGAGATGATGTCTCCCTCTCGCCCAGGCTGGAATGCAATGTCACAATCTTGGCTCATGCAACCTCCGCCTCCTGGGTTCAAGCAATTCTCCTGTCTCAGCCTCCCTAGTAACTGGGACTACAAGCATGAACTACCATGCCTGGCTAATTTTTGTATTTTTAGTAGAGATTGGGTTTTGCCATGTTGGCCAAGCTGGTCTCAAACTCCTGATCTCAGGTGATCTGCCCACCTTGGCCTCCCAAAGTGCTAGAATTACAGACAAGCTAATGCGTCTGATGAGGGGCACTTTATGTATGTAACCTCATCAATACCTTACAAGAGTCCTCTGAGGTCAGATTTTTTTTTTTTTTGAGATGGAGTTTTGCTCTTGTTGCTCAGGCTGGAGTACAATGGCTCGATCTTGGTTCACCACAACCTCTGCCTCCCTTGTTCAAGTGATTGATTCTCTAGACTTAACCTCCCAAGTAGCTGAGATTACAGGCATGCGCCACCATGCCCTGCTAATTTTTGTATTTTTTAGTAGAGATGTTTCTCCATGTTGGTCAGGTTGGTCTCAAACTCCTGACCTCAGTGATCTACATGCTCTGAGGTCAGATTTCTTATCTTTTTTTTTTTTTTTTTTTGAGACAAAGTCTCATTCTGTTGTCCAGGCTGGAGTGCAGTGGTGTACTTTAGGCTCACTGCAATCTCCGCCTCCCGGGTTCAAGTGATTCTCTTCCCAGGTAGCTGGGATTATAGGTGTGTACCACCACACCCAGCTAATTTTTGTATTTTTAGTAGAGATGAGTTTTTGCCATGTTGGCCAGGCTGGTCTCAAACTTCTGACCTCAGGTGATCCACCCACTTCAGCCTCCCAAAGTGCTGGCCTCTCATGTGCTAGCGTGAGCCACCATGCCTGGCTTTTTGTTTTTTCTTTTTTTCCCCAGGCTGGAGTGCAGTGGTATGATCATAGGTCACTGCAGCATTGACCTCCAGGGCTCAAGCAATCTGCATACCTCAGCCTACCTCATTGTAGCCAGGACCACAGGAATGAGCCACCACAGCTGGCTAGTTTTTAAGTTTTTTGTAGAAACAGGGTCTCACTATGTTGCCCAGGCTGGTCTCAAACTCCTGGGCTCGAATGAGCCAAAGTCTTAGGATTACAGGTGTGAGCCACTTCGCCTGGCCTCCCCACTTTACAGATGAGGAAAGTGAGGCTCACAGTGATTAAGCAGTGTACCCAGGGTCAGAATGCCAGGGTCTAGCCTGGGTCTGATTAGAACCCAGGTTACCTTGACTTGAGTCCATGCTTTTGGCTCACTGCATGGCTGTGGGAATTTGGAAAGAAGCAGAGAGGCTGGTGACTCCCCTGCCCCTCCAGACAGGATTCTGGTCACTGCACTTCCCCCTGAGGCCATCACAATCCAGGAGGCAGAGCCCATACGGATGCTGCAGATTGAGGTGAGTTGTCCCCTGTACACGGGCCTGAGGTCCAGCCCCCTTGCATCTACTTCTCTCTGCCCCCAGAGCCCTGCCTTTTCCATCTCCATTTCCTTATTCTCTGTCCCTGCACTTGAGCACCCAGTGGCTTCCTTGAACTCAGCCCTATGGTGTGCCTCTCTGATCCACTCTCCTGAATCCACTTGCCTTTTCAGAAATGTTATTGAGTCCCCTCCCCTTGCACTTCCTCTCTGGACAGGGTGAACGGGATATCCCAGAGGTCAGCCGCCGAGACTTGGACCTACTGATTGCAGAGGAAGATGAAGCTATCTTGCTAGAAGCCAGGCGTCTCCAGCAGCTTAAGGAACGCCTGGCACTGGAAGGTCAGACCCCTGGCATGGGCAGTCTGGGACTGGGCAATGCTTTAATTTCTCCTTTTCTGTCCTCTGAACTCTGATTCTCTCTCCACAGAGGCAAAGGAGGAGCCCCGGGCCCCAGAGGGCGAAATCATAGTCCCCCGGATCTCACCTCCAGCTCCTGCAGAGTAAGGGAGGAATTCCTAGACCAGGTAGGGGGTCACTGCTGGGAAGGGTCACCTCATTTATCTTGCCCATTTCCCCTCAGGGTAGAAGGAATAGGAGAGCCACTTCCAGTCCAGGTCCTGGTCCCTGAGGAGCTGAGGCCGACAGGCTGGGAGCCTGGGGCCCCGCTCATGGGTGAGTGTCCACCGTGCCCTGGGTGCTTACCTGGGAGGACCTGGATACTGCTGCAGAGAAGGGCTCTATATCCCAACTTGCTGAAGGGAGGACCCTGCAGTTTCTTGCCCTGGTGTCTGCAAGCGGTAAGGGGCTTATGGGACAGAGCCACAACCTTGGGTGTTGTTGCAGAGGTGACCCCCCCAGAGGAACTTCGTCTGCCAGCCCCACCCAGCCCAGAGGTGAGTAGCATCCCTTCCTATCCTCTTCGTTTGCCCTCCCCTCCCAGGCTGCCTCCTCAAGCCCTGGGCACTGCTAGCTTACAGGGAGCCTTAGTGCAGATCATAAAAGATGCCCCTTTCTACGCCCCGTCATATCTGGCCTGCACTTACTTCCCAGATGGGTACCCTCATGCAAGGTATGAGCTGCACAAGTGCATGAAGACCCCGCTTAAGCCCTTTCCCCAGGTTCCTCTAGGGGCAGGGTGTGGGGCCCTGTTAGCAGTCCACTGGAATAATAGGAAAAGGAATAATGGGCAGCCTTGCCCCTACCTGCCCTCCCCACTCAGCGGAGGCCCCCGGTCCCCCCACCTCCTCGCCGCCGCGGTCGTCGTCGTGAGTTACTGTTCTGGGATAAGGAGACACAGATCTCCCGTGAGAAATTCCGGAAACAACTACAAACCAGAGCCCACTGCCGGGAATGTGTGAGTGCAGCCCAGGCTTTGCTGGGGGAGGGAAGGAGGCAGGGATGACCAGGGGCAGATGGAGGCTAGGCCTTCTAAGCTTCTCAGGTGGGTATGGGGAGGACTGGGAACTTGATGAAAAATCTCCTCCATTCCCCAGAAAATGCATGTGATGTGGGTTTGCACATACACAACTCTTCGTGCTCCTTTAGTGACCCCATTTAGTAATGAACAGGGCAAGCAGGGTCATGAGCCCAAAAGCTGGGGAAGTCCAGAGGCACTGGAACAACGTATTGCAAAGAGACAAAGGGACACTGAGGAGTGGCTGCTTCATAATGGGGCTTCTGACCTTCCCTCACGACACAGCCCATGGTGCAGCCTCCTGAGAGGACCATCACAAGCCCTGAGGAGTTGTTCAGAACCCCAACTCTATGTAAGAATGGCAGGGGTTGGGCAAGAAGGATCCTCAAAACCAATTCCTCATTCCTGGTGCTGCTCATACCTCAAACCCTGTGCCTGTTGCCCGCTTGTCCACAGCTGGCTGGCTACCCCCTGAACTACTGGGCCTCTGGACTTCCTGTGCCCAGCCACCCCCAAGAGCACTCAGGCGAGAGCTGCCCGAGGAGGCTGCTGAGAGGGAGGCAGCTGCTGAGGAAGAAAGGATTGAAGTTCCAAGTGAGATTGAGGTAACTGTACCACCTGTTTTCTGCATTGTCCCAGGGCTGGGCTCTGCCTGACCCAGTTGGCTGCCTTCTGCCACAAGAGCCAATAGCACAGGCTCACTGGCCTTGGGCCTTCTGGGGCCCAAGTCCCAGATGCTTGGGATCTTATTTCTGCTTCTGCCATCCACAGGTCCCGAGGGAGGCCTGGGAGCCCAGTGGTCCCCTTATGGTGTCTGCAGGTAAGCACCTAGAAAAGAGGGGAAGTGGGACCACTACCCTAATCACTGCCCCAGGAAACTAGTACCCGAACTGCTGAAGCTGTATCATGAGTGAAGGCGTATGTACGTGACATAAATGCAGACTGGTCCTCCTCAGCTCCCCATCTGTGTGCTTTTAACAACCCAGGAGGCGGAGGTTGCGGTGAGCCAAGATCGCGCCATTGCACTCCAGCCTGGGTAACAAGAGCAAAACTCCGTCTTATAAAAAAAAAAAACAAGTCACTGCACAGCTCTGGCATCCACTTATGCCAGGTGGCCACAAGGTTTTAACTACCACCCAAGCAGATACCCCCCAGTGCCTTTCCTTCCTCAACAGAGCTCTCCCTGGAGGCAGCTGAAGAGGAGAAGTCCCGTATCAGCCTCATCCCACCAGAAGAACGGTGGTAAGCAGCCAGTCTTTTTGAAAGCCAGGGCCAGATGGTGGAAATGGCTGCTAGGATGGGTAAACCCCTTGTCACTGTCACAGCTGCCATCTTCCCTGCTCTGACTTCTATGTTCTTCTAGGGCCTTGGCTGAGATGGAGCAGCCAGAGGCTCCTGCATTGCCTGTGGTGCCTGAACTCCCCGAAGTGCCTGTGGAGATGCCTTTAGTGCTACCCCCAGAGCTTGAGCTGCTCTCACTGGAAGCTGTGCACAGGTACCAGGGAGGCAGTACCTTGATGGGGGGGTGGACTGGGGCTGAAGCCTCAGCTAATGGTTCTTGATCCCTACAGGGCAGTGGCACTGGAGCTGCAGGCCAACAGGGAGGCCGACTTCAGCAGCCTGGTGTCACCTCTCAGCCCCCGCAGGATGGCCGCCCGGGTCTTCTACCTGCTCCTGGGTAAGTGTGTGCGTCGTGTGTATACGGGGCAGAGACACACAAACCAAAGGCCCATACGCGGACTCCCCCAACCTGCCCTCTTCCTCCCCTCTTGACCAGTGCTCTCAGCGCAGCAGATTCTTCATGTGGAACAAGAAAAGCCATATGGTCGCCTCCTGATCCAGCCGGGGCCCAGATTCCACCGAGGTTAGAGTACATTTAAGCTGTCAGGAAACCGGCCACTTCCAGTAACCATGCCGTGCTTCACTGGGCCCTGCCCAGTGAATCTCATTTCTGAATGTGCATGTCTAGCCTTCTTGCTCTCAGAGCTATTGTTCAAGCAGAAAACAAACTGCTTTTATTACAATATGATGTCATAACTCATTTGTAACAGATCCAGCCTCAGGGACAGCCCTGTAAGGCAGTAGGCAGGGCTGGCGCCAAATGGGTATGAGGTCCAGAATCTTTGGTAAGGCAGAACTGAACTGGGCTGAGAGGTGGTGGTAAGGCCTGGGCAGGCTCCTTCTCTCTGGCCTGGCTGCAGCCTGCAGTCTAGGAGAGGCCCAGTACAGCCTGGAGCTCCTGAGCCTTGTCAACAGGCAGTGAGCCCAGAGCTGCTTGGAAGCTGTCGGCATGCTCTTTGGCCAGGAATGTCAGGAGCAGCAACAGTGCGGCCTTGGTGTCTGGGTGGAGAGAAAGGGAGAAAGGTCTGAGCTCCTAAAGCCTCGCTGCCCCAGGCCCTCTGCGCCCTACTACTCCCTGCCTACCCCAAGCCCCTGCCCATGACTCCTACCCTCACCTGGTGGGATCTTGTTGTCATCCAGAATGAGGCTGCAGATACGCAAGAGCTCGGGAGCCACATCTATAACCTGTGAGGAAAGAGTGGCTGACTCAGGGCAGCAGCCCTGGACCCCAGGGCTAGGCGGAGTAGTCGAGACCAAGGAGTGGCAGAGTGTCTTATAAGGGGTGATTTTGCTTGGTACTGATTCATAGGCATCCAAGACATGAGAAGGACCAATGAAACTTGGTGGTAATGACTTTTTTTGGAGGGGATGGGGGATATGTGACAAGATGATTAGAGTCATAACCTCAAGACCAAAACAAACCCAGACACCCGGCTGGGCACGGTGGCTCACACCTATAATCCCAGCAATTTGGGAGGCTATGGCAGCTGGATCACCTGAGGTCAGGAGTTCGAGATCAGCCTGGCCAACATGGTGAAACCCCGTCTCCACTAAAAAAAAAAAAAACTTAGCCAGGCGTGGTGGCTGATGCCTGTAATCCCAGCTACTTGGGAGGCTGAGGCAGGAGAATCGCTCAAATCTGGGAGGCGGAGGTTGCAGTGAGCCAAGGCCATGCCACTGCACTTCAGCCTGGGTGACAGAGCGAGACTCTGTCTCAAGAAGAAACCCAGACACCTACACAACAGTCTCTAAAGGTGTAAAACAAGGGTGACACAAACACTCCAACATGACTCCAAACCTAGCTACTTGGTACAGGCAAAATCTCTTCAGAGAGCTGATGTAATTGAAACAGATGGCGTGGTGGCCCAGAGGCACCCAGGGCTCCACAGAGCAGTTTGAAAGAGCCCTGGCTTAGGAAACCAGCTTAGGAAAACTACAACTTCTTGCTCAGACCAAAGGGTACAAATTGAGCTTCCTCAGGAAAAATGCTAAGTCCCACCTGTGCCATCATGTATCAAAGAACAGCTACAACTGTCACCTTGCCTCAGGTGCAACTGACAGCCTGGGGCTCCTGAGCCTCATCAGCAGACAGTGCCTATCACTGAGTGGAGTGGCATGCTCCCCTCTGAGGGCTGCCAGCAGCAAGGTTACCTGGTCAGGGCTGCTCTGGTACAGGAAGCTGAAGAGGCGCCCGATGGTGACCCACTCCTCTAAGTCTTCCTTTAGTGGCAGGGCGTGCAGTAGGGCAGCCAGCACCTGGACACACAAGTATCTCAGGCCAACTTGCCCTGCCCTCCACCACCCTCCTCACCTTCCAGGCCCTGCCTGATGTCTCCCTCCCTCACCTGAGGTTCTGGTTTCCTCATGGGACTGGCCATCAGCAGGCGAGCGAGTGCCCCACAGATGTTGTCACGGACACGATCGTGTCGCTCCCGCGCCAGGAGGGGAAAAAGGAGCCCCAGCAGCTTGGGGAAGTGTCTGGTCCACAGTCAAGGAATGGCCCACACACTCAGGTATAACTTGCCCACCTGGAAGCCCTGAGGACACTCTCCCAACCCCTTGTCCCTCCCCTCCTATGAGCCAAGGATACTCCTGGGCAGGGCAGCCCCCATGCTCTGCCAGAACGCCCATCCCAAAGATGGCATTGCTTCGCACCTCAGGGTCTGCCTCTCGGGCAGTGCTCAACAACACAGGGAGCAGTCGAGACACAAACTGGGCTGAGGCAGCACCCAGGCCCTGAATGGACTCTGCCAAGGTCCCCACCGCAAAGGACTTCTCTGCCACTGTACACCCCTGTTTCTGATGGGGGAGGACAGAAAGGGAGTACAATTAGCCTGGGCCAAGGATAAAGGCTGGGGTGGGCACCAGGTGCGTGACTGGTTTAGGGCTTGAAGCCAGAGGATGGACACTCACTGTCTTGCACAGCAATAATGGCAGGAAGCCAGCAAAGAATGGAGCAAAGGAGTCTCCCCCAGCCGCGGCTGCCAGGGCAGGGATGGCCTCTCCAGCATGCTCCAGCAACATGGCGTCGTATTCAGCCTGTGGAGATAGGTCAGGGGCTGGAGCACCAGGGCCAGCTCAGTGACTGCAGATCTCCCCACCACACTCTGCCACCGGCTGCAGGGGTCCCTGGGACTGCCCTTGGTTGACAGGGCTGACCCCTTGCAGGCTGGGTGTTTCCATGGCCCAGCTTTTTCTCCTGGCTCTCCTGCTCCTATTGCTCCAAGCACACCCCAGTCCACTGAACTCCCACTGGCATAGTGGTATCAGTTTTGTCCCTCTGGCCATTACCAATCTCTTTTAGTGGCCCTGGCTGTCCCAGTCCAAGCCCGAATACACTGTCCACCTCTGTCTCTATGGAGACTCCCTAGACTACCTGGTCCCAGTTTTCATCCCTCGCTCTCACCTGATCATCATCTTCTTCCTCCTCGTCGTCAGTATCCTGACAGGCTGTCTACAAGAAGTAGCTCAACTTAGCCAGAGCTTTCATGCCTGTTCCCTTTTTATGAAGGTCTGGGGGTGGACTTGTAGCCAGTCCCCAACCTGGGCCCAGCACCTCTCCTTCCCAAAGCCCACCTGCCCTGCTCACCTTCCTCTGCAGCACGGCCTTGAGCATGCTACAGAGCTCAGCGAGGCGCCCAGGGGGCTGCAGTGCGAGGGTCCCACAGCTGCGGAGCACCCCAGTCAGGGCCTCCAGCACAGCCATCACCACCTGGCGCTCCCGCTCCCCGTTCACTGCCTGCACGTAAGATGGCACCACTCGGGCCAGGGCGGCCTGCAAAGCTGGGGATATTATTGGCTGAAGCCCCTGTCAGGCCCTGTCCCTCACCGAGAACCCCCAGCCTGGCCCAGCCTCTCTTTCTCACCAGCAGAGTTGGGTTCCGAGGGGCAGCTTTGACAGGCCTTGTGCAGTGCACAGCAAAACTGACCCAGCGCCTCATGGGCTGCCTTCCGCACATTCAGGTAAGGGCACTGCAGGATGAGGAGGGGCAGGATGTGCCTACTGTCTGCACTGTGAACACAGACTGAGAACCCCACCCATCAGTCCACTCACCTTCAGCAGTTTAAAGACTTCTTCAAAGACACTTTCCATGTACGGAAGAAAGGCTACACTAGAGAGAAAGACATGGCCATGGGTAAGGGGCTCCCAGGCAGGGTTTTCAGTGCCAGGGAAAGACAAATGCTCACCTGGTGTTCACAGAGATCTCCCCCAGGGCAGCACAGGCATCTTCCTTCTCATTGAAGAAGGCGTTCTCTATGCTGTACCTATAGTAGGATGGGGAGGGAGTGGTGATCAGGCACTAAGCCCTTGTCTAAAACCAAAGTCTAGACTCCTGACCAGAAAAGCACCACTCTGCACCCTGAGATCTCTGAGTCATCCTCTTCTTCCACGTCCTCATCCATGAGCTCCTCCTCTTCTTCCCCATCACTCTCATCATCAAACAGAAGGAAGGAGCTGCTCCCGTCATACTGAGGCTGGAGTGGAGGCACGGCACGACTTGGGCTCAGCTGGGCCCAGGAGATAAATCCCATCGCAGGGTTGGCCTGGCCCAGCCCACCCACCGTCTGCTCACCACAATGCCCTCAGTGGAACGCAGTGACAACAGCATGAGCGTGGTGATCCGTTCCAAGTGGGGTGCCAGGCCCTCACCCATCAGACCTGATAAGGCCGCAAATAGGCTGTACCTGGTCAAAGCACGAAGAAGAAACTGTATGGTCCTGCCTGCTACAGCCAGACAGGATGAGGGAGCCCAGGAACACCTGGCTATGGTCCAAACCAGAGGACTAGAGTCTAGGGTGGGGACTCCAGTGGGTTCAGTGGGCAAACAGGAGGGGTGGGGACACGGGCAGGGGCAGTGTGAGGGTCACTCACGTGCAGCGCCGCAAGTCAGGGTCGTCTACCTGGTCACAGAGGCCCAGACCCAGCTGGCAGCATTCCTCAGCCAGGGGTCTCATGGGCTCCCCCACCGCTCGTGCCAGAACCCCCAGTGTCTCTGTCAGGGCAAGGGCTCCATTAGCACCCAGGCGGTGGAGGTGGGCTATGGGACCACATGTGGTAGCTAGGAGGAATTCAGAAATCCCGCCCCACCCCTTGGTACATCGTGAAGAATACCCCCTTTCATGAGAAAGGAGACACCCGTGCTCCAGGGGGGGCAGTCTCTGTGAACACCAGGTGAGCATCAGCCTTTTGCTGGCACTGGGACCCCCACCTGGGAGCCTCTTACTCACCCAGGCTCTGGATCTGCACAGGCCGAAGGTCCTCATGGCCTGTCAACAGGAATTCCCGAAGGTGCTCCATGATGGCGGGGAAGTAGGGCAGCAGTGAGGCCTGGGCAGCCGTGGCTGCAGGTTGGAAGGACAGAATCAGAGCTGGAGAGGGCAAGAACCACCTACCGCAGGGCTTTGGGTGAGCCCCACATCCCTGCCTCCTGCCTCTCTCCTCACCAATAGCTCCCAGGGCGCTCACAGCCAGCTCCTTGACCCGGGGACTGCTGGGGTTCCTCAGGGGATGCAGCATGCATTCCATAAGCTCCGGAAGGTAGGGCTGCACTTTGGGCCCTGTGGGAAAGGATGCTCCTCTACCAACCAACCCAGGTCTCCTACCTGCTGCATGCCCACCTCCCTCCAGGTGGGAACCTCTTTGTGGTGCCATCACACCCCTTCCCCCCAGGCAGCAATTCAGGGAGACGCACAACCTGTACATTCAGCCAAAGCCACAGCCTCACTCCCCTCCCCTGAGCTCCCCACTGCCATCACTACCCAGGTTCTCCACGAAATTCTCCAGGGCATAGCAGGCCTTGGCTAGGTGAACAGTGTGTCCGAGAGGCACCGACTTCAGGTAGGCCAGCAGCAGCGGCATCACCTCCTTTGAATAGCTGCTGATATGGGGCTGGAGGAAGGAGCAAGCAGGGCCTGAGTCAGGTTCACCTGCAGGGCACACACCAGAGTGCTAATGGCAGCAGGAATGCTAGAAGAGATGAAAGGTGAGGGGAAGGAGACACTGAAGTGGTGGTTCCCACACTCGGCCTGGCTCACCTGTAGGTTTTCTGAGAACTGGCCCAGGGCAAACAGCGCAGCATTGTGTACAACTTGCGAGGGGTCCTCTAAGCCCTTACACACGATCTGCAGTAGTGGGGGCAGCAGTCTGGATGGGGCAGCACAAGAAGACACAGGCTGAGGAGCTACACTTGAGAACCCTAGGCTGACCTGTTCTCTTCATTTCTCCTGGAAAAACCAAGGCTTTTCCTGTCACCAGAGGGTGGGCAGCAGCCCCTGGTCCCTATAGCTGAGAAGCCCAGTCATTTATCTTCCAAGCCAGGACACTTTTGAGAATGGGAGGAAATGCTGTTGATAAATAAGCTTGAACAACAAGCGTAAACCAGGACAGCCATGGTCCTCCCTGTGGGCAACCCTCACCCTGGGACAGGGGAACAGATACCTCTGCCTGATGTGGTCGCCAGCTCCATCAGACAGCACGGCCAGCACCAGGAGTCCAGCCTTGCGCTGGTATGGGCTCTCATTCCGCAAGGCCTCTTGTAGCATGGGCATCTAGGGAAGCATGTGGTACTCTCCTGAAACCCCAGCAAGAGCCTGCCCATTCCTGTGGCAATAGGCCTTCACACCTCCCAGGATCTAAACGTCCTTGGCCTCAGGGGACTAGGCACATCTGGAGGTAGGGACACCAGAAGGACAGAGCCATACTTACCAACTGGGGACAGAGCTTCTCAGGGGGCAGGTGTAGCGCCAGCATGTCCACAACCTGAGATGGGATGGGGAGACTTACTTTGCTCGACTCCATCTCTGCCTCACCAACCTCCCACAGCCACCTAACACCTTTCCCCCCGTCCTGCCCCACATCTCACTTGTACAGCAAAATGCTTGGGAGTCTCCCCCATCAGCTCAATCTCCCACTCTTCCTCTTCTGAATCCTGGTCTTCAGGATCCAACTGGCCTGGTGGGGGCTCAGCAGCCATAATGGGGAAAAGGGTGTGCAGCAAGGGTGGCAGGAGACGATTCTTTAGTAAGGCCTTGATGGAGAACATGCAACAGTGTCCCTAAGAATCTGCTCCCAGGATGGGCTCACATTAAAAATTCCAGTCTTGGCCAGGCATGGTGGCTCATGCCTGCAATCCTAGCACTTTGGCAGGCCAAGGCAGACAGATCACCTGAGGCGGGGAGTTGAAGACCAGCCTGACCAACATGGAGAAACCACATCTCTACTAAAAACACAAAATTAGCTAGGCATGGTGGCACATGCCTGTAATCCCAGCTACTGGGAGGCTGAGGCAGGAGAATCACTTGAACCCAGGAGGCAGGGGTTGTGGTGAGCTGAGATTGCACCATTGCACTCCAGCCTGGGCAACAAGAGCAAAACTCTTATCTCAAAAAAAAACAGTCTTCCAGGCCATAGGGGTCTGACAGAAGATTCCCAATATCCGAGGCAGGAGTTGGGGTGAGGCCAGGGCAAGGCTTGAACCCCCATAGTACTTTAGATACCCTGAGATGGACAGAAAGCCCCAAAAGTGAGATTAAGGGTGGAGATGGACAGTTGGTGATGTGTCAATGGTAACTCACCTTGCTTTTGACTTTGACCAAGAAAGTGAGGGAGCAAAGGATACGTACACGTATCGCATTGCCCAGGGCCACATTTCTAGCCACCTGTCCAGAGAATAATAAGAATCAGAGCCAGGCAAGCAAAGTCCCAGCAGGGCATGTAGCCGGTGCCATGTCCATTCCAGGCTCACCTCCAGGCAGAATGTGAGGACCTTAGAGAGGTGGGGAGTGATGATGGGTACCTCTGACTCCAACAGTTCATCCAAAGCCTCAAGGGCCTCACAGGCCTTTGCCTGACAGACAAAACAAGGCACAGGGTGACCATGCTCTTCTTCAGTGGGCCCAGCTGACACTTCTGCACTCTCCTTCCAACAGAGCTCCTGCCCACCTGTCCTCACCTCGTCTATGGGGATCAGGGTCTGCACTGCCACAATCAGCTTAGGCACCAACATCTGAGCGAGAGGCTAAAAGACACATCACAGAGAGCATGATGCAGCCTAATCTTACAACCCAACAGCTGGCAGCTTCCTCACAGCCTGAATTGTGAGGAGGAGCCCAGGAACAAGCCAGGCCCACCTACAGCATCCCCTCTCAATTGTCAGGAAGGGCCAAAGGCAGGTAAAGAATCCAAAGCAGCTTTGGGTGTGTGTGTGTGTGTGTGTGTGTGTAGGGGCCAAAGGCAGGTAAAGAATCCAAAGCAGTTTTGTAGGGTGTGTGTTTGTGTGTTTTGAAACAGAGTCTCGTTCTGTTGCCAAGCTAGAGTGCAGAGGTGCGATCTCAGCTCACATAACCTCTGCCTCCCTGGTTCAAGTGATTCTCCTGCCTCAGCCTACCGAGCAGCTGGGACTATAGGCACACACCACCACACCTGGCTAATTTATTGTACTTTTAGTAGAGACAGGGTTTCACCATGTTGTCCAGGATGGTCTCGATCTCTTGACCTTGTGATCTGCGTGCCTTTGCCTCTGAAAGTGCTGAGATTACAGGCATGAGCCACCATGTCTGGCACAGCTTTGTAACTTTTAAGGGTGAGGACATGAAGGCCTGAGGAAAGGCAGTCAGTGATATGAGTGGGCCCACATCTCACCACATCTTCAGTGCTGAGGTAGGGGGCCATGGTGGTCAGAGTACGCAGGGAGTAGAAGAGCAGCCCAGGAGAGCCCACCTCACCAAGAGTCTCATTCAGAAGCTGAAGAAGCTCCCTATGGTGGGGTTGGAAGGCCTCGGGCCAGGAGGTCACCACCACACTCAGCAGCAAAAGCCCCATCTGTCCAAGAGTAGAGGATGGGAGGGCGAGCTTACATGGTCTATCCGGCCTCTTGGGCCCTCCCTCCTCCTGCCAACTATGTAATGGTACCTCTCTCTCTGGGCTGTGGGGGCTGTGGGTACTGTGCTGAAGAAGCTGCAAAAGCTGAGGCCAGGCCTCCAGGCCTTCCTTTCGAAAAATGGTGCCTGAAAGCTGGGCCAAGCTGAGGATCACACAGTGCCTGCAAACAGGAGAGATCTCCAGTCACCCTCCAATGCCTTCCTCTTGAGTGGCCAGACTCATTGGGGCAGCCAGGAGGGAAACTTTCAGGAGTGGTGGGCACAGGGTCTTTGCCAAGTTGGGACACATGAGATAGAAGCTCAGAGGGAGCCCAGCTGCACTGCGGGCATGTAATCTGGTAAGCTCAGTCTTACTTAGCCTGAATTTCAGTCTCATTCTTCTGACTTTGGTTTGCCAGATCATCATCACCCTTTCTCAAGAACTTCAGTCTTCGAAACAGCCTTAAAATCTTCACTTTGGTCTAGAACGGAAGTCCTTGCCCCCCAAGTCCCAGCCTGCAGCTGAAGGGGAAGGCAGAAACCCAAAGAAGGTCGTCAAGATCCCGAGAGAAGGGAGTAGATACTCACTCTGTTTCTCTCTGCAGGGCCGTCAAGATCAGGGACTTGAGGCTAGAACACAGATGGCAGGTGTTTGGTACCCGGCCTGCCCAAGAAAAGCTTCCACCTGGCCCCGCCCCGCCCCAGGCCCAGCCCACCTCTCCCGTTGCTCCGCCGCCAGCCGTCGCCAGCGGGTGTTCAATCGTCTGCGGGTCAGCACGGCCGCAAACTGGCGGATCTGGGACGAGGAAGTAGGCATGTGGGGGTCCGGTAAGGAAGGTGCTGAGGGGACCGCACGGGGCGTTTACTGGGGCTTGGCCAGTGCAGGGGTCTCACCTGGGGGTCGGCTGCCGAGGTGAGCAGGTCGCAGAGAGCCGGCAAGGCGGCGGGGGCCCGCAGAGCGATGTGGAGCTGTTCCGTGGCCTAGGGGAAAGCTAGGAGTGAGAGTCGGGCCTTTCCCGCAACCTCCCGCTCGCCCTGGTCGGTTACGCCCGCTCCATACCCGAAGGATGCGCTCGGTGTCCGGCAGCAGCAGTTCCCGTAAGAGCTGCTCCAGACTGGCGGGCTCCATGGCAGCAGCTGAGCCGCCGCTATTGGGCTGAAAGGGGGAGGGGGAGGGGGAGGGACAGCACGTGGAGGCTGACAGCCACTTCCGGCGGAAAGGGCGTTGCCGCACGCCCCGCGGGTCGCCAAGGTGATTCAATTCACTTCCCACAAAGACGTCCGGCTCCTCCACTTCCGTTAGGCTGAGCACCGGCTGAGTCGCGGAAACCGTGCTCTGGCAATATAGGTTCCCCACGCTGAGAGTTCCCAAGCTGGGTTGGAGAACTCGAAATTCGGTTATTCCGTGGCCAGCTCCGCTTTCTAAAGGGCCGTGCCGTTAACAGCAGGGCTCGCGTTTCTATATCCAGACCAAAACCTCCAACTACATGATCCTTTTTCTTAATAAATTTTATTTTGATAATTGTAAAAAGAAAAATCAGGACCAAAACTAAAGGCAACTTAAAAAGTTCAAATATATATTCCTTAATATAATAGAGATTTATAATTTCCAGGCCCTCTCTGGGGAAGGAAGACCCAAAGGGCAAAGGGGAAGGCAACAATGCCATCACACAGTTCAGTCACTCAATCAAAAGAGAAGCTGGTAGGACAGCTCAACGGGGCGTGAAGAAAGGGAGAGAACAGCAGTAGTTCTGCCATTCAGAACTCAGTCCATTTTGAGGTTAACATAGATATAACGGATGAACTTGAGGGAAGAAAAAAAGGAGATGGTGCCCAGCATGAGGAAGAAGACATAACCAGTGAGTAAGGAGTAGCCAAAGAACTCTACTGTCTGTACTGCCCCAGACATGTTGGAGCGCCGGGCATAATAGAAAACTGAGTAGAGGAAGATGAAGAGGCCGGTGGAGCCAACACTTAGCACAGATCGCCACCACCAGCGGTAATCCTCCCCAGATAACTGGAAGTAGGTGAGTGCAATGGAGATGCAAGCCCCCACACTCAGCAGGATAGCGAAGACAAAGAAGAGGATGCCATACAAAGTGTACTGCTCCCGACCCCATACTGTGGCAAAGATGTAGTACAGCTCCACAGAGATGGCACTGTGAAGAAAAGAGATGATACACAGCATTAAAGGGCTGTGCACTGTCAGCACGGTGGCTGGGCCAAAATCCAGCCCCCACCCTCTCCCATGTTGCTGGGTCATTGTGAAAAGTGAGTTCACTCCACTCTCTGCCCCAGAACTCCTAGCTTCATGGGAATTTTTTGCCTATGATTAACTGCTCTCACTTCAAGAGTATCTTCCCTGATAGGTTAAGGGCAGGGATGTTGTCCATTTTACTTTCCACTTCATTCTCTGCTTGGCACAAAGAGGTATTCAACAAAGTAAATGAGTAATCAAATAGGCTTTAAGTCTCACATGATGGCCATAGACACTAAGGTTGGAAACCAGGAAGGTGAAGAGGGAGATGTCTCTAGAGAGCTTTATAAGTGAGATACTCTCATATCTGAACTGATTCAAGCTCAGTCCTGCTTGGGGATAGGAGGAACCATTTAATGATCTCTGAATGGTACTGCTGAACAACACATCATCACCGAAGTTGGGTTAGGGTACTGGATAAGTAGGGATAGGAAAAGGTGAGGTCAGGAACTTGAGAGTGATAGTACTGGAATAAAGGGAGGATACCTGAAAGGCAGGAAGCCTCCAACAGTCATGTGGATGCCAGTAGACTTGTACCAGGGCTGGGGTGGGATCTCCCGGGCGATGTTCTTGGTGCGACAGGGTGCATCAAAGGGGCTGGCGTTGTTCTTCCCGAAGATGCCTCCAATGACAGTGAGGGGAAAGCCCACCAGCAGCCAAACCGTCAGAAGCAGCAGGATGGTTGTGGCTGGCAGAGCCTGTGTCGAACCATTGGCCCAATGCACTGAGTTCACCACACTCCACGTCAGGAAGAAAGGCACTGCAGGGATGGGCCCCCAGAGGGAGGGTCAACACTAGGAGCTACATCTCTAAGGGCACCCACTTACATCCAGGACCAAAAGGGGAGGGGGGTAAAGCAGCCTGCCACTCTAACAGCAGACTTATGCTCCTGGATGTCTCTGCAGAATCAAATGCCTTCACCGCCACCCTTTCAGATCCCATTATTCTTTGCTCTTTTTCTTACCAACACTACCCCCCAACTCTGTGTCATTAAGGATCAAGGTAGCTACTACATAATCTGGGAGTATTAGAAATCCACCTGCCTCCTGAGGCCCATCTTGCCCTGGAATTGGTAATTCTTCGCATGAGACATTCCTTTGGATTAAGGCCCTGTTTTCAGAAAGCCTTGGTTCAAATATAAATGTGATGGGATATAAATAAGACACATAGGATTGGGAACAAGAAGGGTTCAGAACAGAGACTAGTACTGCCTTTGAAAGGGCAATCCAGTTTGAAAGCCTAGAGTGGGCCCACCTTCAAAATAACAATTCAGGGGTATTATTTTACTGTAATGGGTGAGAATACAAGTCAGACTGCTTGGGTCTGAAACCTGGTTCATTACTTTTTAGGAGTGTAATCTCAGACAAGTTACTTAAGCAGCTTTAGTTCAGTTCCTCATCTGTGCAATGGAAATATTACCTATTTCACACAGGTATTGCTGAGTGCTTACCACGCTGCCTAGGACATTTAATCCCAAAGTGCTAGGATTACAGGTGTGAGCCACTGTGCCCAGCCACAGTGTGTTCTTAATTCCTAAGTCCAGAAAGGCCCACCAGGGAAAGGGAAGTCCTCACCAGAGAAGAGACTGGTGGTGAGAATGATGTTCCACACCCAACGCTCGCCTCCGATCTGCCGGTAGAAGTGGCTGGACACATAGCCAGAGATGCAGCAGGTCAGGGCATACAACAAGATGGCTGCCGAGTTAATGGCCCCATGACGGTGTACATTGAACATGCCCAGCAGTGCCATGACAATAATGCCTGCAGGACGGTAGTGGAAAGCCCATGTTAGGCCTCACCTGTCTCTCTCCTAGCAATTTCAGAGGAATAAGCCCCCCTTCTCCCAGACTAAGGTCCTCCAGCAAAACAATCTCCCCCAGTTTTACTATCCAGAAAATCTACAACAGAATACATGCATCCTTGCTAGAGCCACCCTGTTCCTTAGGTCTGCCCCTCTGGATAGAAGAGAAGATCCACAGACCTTTTCTGAACAAACTCCCTACCTAGTTCTATCCCATAAGAGAAATCCCCAATTCATTGTTATCACCTCACCAGTGCCAAGGGCCAGGAACTGGGCGCCCACACCAAGCACAGCACAGAGCAGACCACGGTATGGGGGAAAGCGGAAGACATCTGTATGGATAATTTTCCAGCCATTGTCACCCTGGTCAAAGTCATCACCAGAACCTGCAGAGGTCATCTCCTCATCTAAGTTGTACCGAGCCAGGTCATTCCGAAGCACACGCATTAGAATGACAGCCACAAAACCCACCAGTAAAAACACAAGCACCATGGAGTTGATGATGGACAACCAGTGGATTTCCAGTGTTCGAGGAAAGAAACCATCATCGCCACGGCGCCTGTCACTCCGACGCTCCACTGAAGTCTCAGACCAGCGCACGCTGTAAGTGTGGGTAAGGCCTAGGAACTCGTCAGGTCGTAACCCATCCAAGCTGTGGGGCTTGACATCCCGCACTGAAACATTGGCAAATATAATTCGGTCTCCATGGAATTCTAGGTGGAAATCCAAATGAGTCCAGAGTCCTATCTTGTGGCTGTGTGGCAGGAAGCCGCTCTCCTCCATGTAGCCCACAAAGCCCCGGATTGGCAAGTCATCTACCACAAATTCAAAGTAGTACAGTTCTTCGATGGCCTGGCGCAGCTGCTCCACCTATAAAGAGCAAATCAGGAGTTGGTCACACAAGACCTCCCCAGTCACAGAATTAGAGCAAAGTTTCTCACCTTCAGCACTACTGATATTTTGGGGTAGATAATTCCTTCCCTCCCCCACCACCCCATACGGTGTCTTGCTCTGTCACCCAGGCTGGAGTGCAGTGGTGCAATCTTGGCTCACTCCACCTCCTGGGTTCCAGCAATTCTCCTGCCTCAGCCTCCCAAGTAGCTGAGATTATAGGCACCCACCACTACATCCAATAATTTTTGTATTTTTAGTAGAGAGAGGGTTTCACCATGTTGGCCAGGCTGGCTCAAACTCCTGACCTCATGATCCACCTGCCTCGGCGTCCCAAAGTGCTGGGATTACAGGCATGAGCCACCACACCCGGCCTGGGGTAGATAATTTTTTGTCATAGTGGGGCTGTCCTGTGCACTGCAGGATGTAGCCTTCCTGGCCTCTTCCCACTACATGCCAATAGCACCCCACAGTAGTAACAACAAAAAATGTCTCCATATAGGCTAGTAAGCAGAAAATTATAAAAAAGAAAGAGAAATAAATAAATAAATAGATAGATAGATAGATAGATATCTTCAGACTTGCTAAATCTCCCCTGGGGGACAAAACTGTTCCCTTGAGAATCACTGGGTTAGACTCTAGAATGTTGAGGTCCTCCCTAAAAGGGCAAGTATGACTTGACAGGGTTAGGGCCTAGAAAAAGAAGAGTGGTGTAGTGTAAGGAAGTCTGGAGTGGACTAAGAAGTACCAGGATTCACTAAAGAAAAAGCATGACAAGGACGGTTAGGTAGAGACTACAGGAGACAGTTTAAGAAACAGCCAAGAGGTAGGTAGGGAAGGCAACAGAGCTATGTAGGACTGATAGTTGAGACCTTATGGCCAACAGAGAAGCTTGCAGTAAGAAATCCTGGGCTCTGATATCAGTTCTGCAATTCACTGTCCATGTAATCTTGAGAAAAGTCACTTCTGAGCAAGCACGTATCTTAGTCCACTTAATTATAATAGCATTGCATGCCCTGCCTGCCATACTGGGTTGTATTGTAGTTGGAATCAAATCAGACAGTTTCCATCAAGGTACTCTGAACCATAAATGTAAGGCACTGTTAGTCTCTGGGAAGGAGGGCTATGGGATAGCCAATGTGGAGAGGCTGACCTGTGCAGAACTGAGCTGCATGTGGCACAGAATTCTCTTCTCCACGTTTTTCCGAAAACGGATCTCATACAAAGACTCAGCCATCCGGTCCCCATCCAGCACTTCACCCAGGCTAAGGCTTTTGTGACGTATCTTCTCAGGGCAGCAGACTGGAAGCTGATAGTAGTGGTAAGTTTCCTGAGGGTTATGGTAAGGTCCCACTTTGTTGACATATAGAATAACAGGGTCGCCGGCCTTGTAGTGCGTCACGCCTTCCACCCCTGGCCCATGGTCTGTGCCCAGCAACAGTATCAGGATTGGCAACCACTGGCAGCTCCAACTTCGAGGGTTCCCTACGACTGTCATCCTTAAGGCAGTGGAACCTGTTTCAGGGAATCCTACAGTTATAGAAACCAGGGAGGTTACAGAAACCCCAGGTCGGTTGCCTCGAACTGAGGTCCTCTGGCTCCACTTGCCCCTATTGGCCCACTGCTCCACCTCACCCCACCCCACGTCTCTCTATCCCAAAGACCCAGCCCCGCCTCTGCTCTCTCATTCTCCCAACCTGGTCTCCCTCCCGCAGCCCGTCCGCCCCGGAGTCTCTACTACGCGCCCTTGACCGTTTCCATGGCAACGCCGCGCGGTCTCGCACCTCGGGTCCCTTCCCGCCACAGCCCTGGGGTCCTCACCGCGCGGGAAGGGCTGACCGAGCCGGCGCCAGCGGCCTCCGCGGCCCCGTAGCTACCCGTGGGTTCCTGCCGGGGTCTCCCCCAGAGCGGTGCGGTAGCGGCGGGTTGGAGAGGACCTGCCGACCGACCTCCACGGGGTTGCCCGCCGCTGCGCCTGACGGTGGCGGCTGCGGCTGCACCGCGCTGGACACCGCACTGGCTTACTCAAGAACTCCTCGCTGCGCCTATTCCAGCTGGAGGCTCGGCCCAGCTCCGAGGACCCCGTGAGGCTCGGCTCGCCCCGCCCGTCCTAGGCGAGGCGGGGGTCCTCCCGGCGATCAGCAACGCGGCCCAGGACACGTCAGTCTTACCACTTCCGCCCTCACCGGCGGGGACCTCAGCCTGGCGGAAAGTTCCTGGCCTGGGCCCTAGAGGGCCCCGGCTGCTGCAGCCCCTGGGGACCCTTCGCGACGGCTTCCCGGGGAAGGGGCTGAGGCCTGATGGCGAGGACGCTGATGCCCCTTCAGGATAAGAGTGGCCACTAGGCCACTTGCTGGTTCCTGGAATGATCTGGGGCTGGAGAGCTCTTGCCCAGGAGGCTAGCGCTGGCCGAGACCCGAGAGCTGTGCCCGCGGCACTAGCCTAGCGAGGGCCAGGGAGATCGATGGAGGAGGGGCGGCTTCTGAGTCCGTAGCACTTGCGGGTTAAACCACCGGCTGCTGAGTCCGTAGCACTTGCGGGTTAAACCACCGGCTGCTGAGGCCGAGCCCTGAGAGGCGGTTCGTGGTCCCCCAGCCGGGTTAGGGGTGAGGCTTTGCGCGTCTCTCCCATGCAAGGGTCCGTCCCACTGTCTGAATCTCACCTCACTGCTCTGCCACGTGTCACGAATGGCCCGCGCCAAAGTAACAAATATATAACAGGAATGTCTTCCCAGAGTTATACTGGAGACTTCCCTGGCCGCACAGTGATCGTTTAGTGCCCCACGTTAAGCAAGCCGAAGTCAGGTCTGGCGGAGGCACCCAAGGAGAGAGGATGTCTTGTCTTTTCACTCCGTGAATTGGGCAGCCTGACACGGTTATTGTTAATTGATGGTAAAGAATCTGTGGTCCGTTAGTCTCTATTATGTTTTTGCTCTTATTTATCACTGTATATATCTTTGGGCTTCTCTTAACTTTGTAGGGACAGATTTTGAAAAAGTTTACCCTTGTGTCCCAGCTATTTCAAAGGGGATCTGCCATCTAGGGAGTTAGTTCCCCTTGGAAATCAGACGTTTGGGCAGTGACTTCCGTTTTGCCACCTGGTAGCAACGTGTAAGGAAATGGATTTAAGGTTCTCTCTCCCCAGGGTAAGAAGCACAGTGGAAAATCACAAGTGACTTCCGGCCTGAAAAGCTCTTCATTTACCTGCTTCCATGATTATTGCCCTTTCTGACCCAGTCCTTTTCCCGGCAGACATAGATGAGGTTCAAAGAAGTAGATGGAGTGTTTAGACCATCGGTGAATTTTGTAGTTAGAAAAAGAACTAATGGCTGGGCACGGTGACCCACGCCCTAATCTCAGCATTTTGGGAGACCGAGGTGGGCGGATTACCTGAGGTCAGGAGTTCAAGACAAGCCTGGCCAACCCCATCTCTACTAAAGATACAAAACAATTAGGTGGACGTGGTGGCGGGTGCCTGTAATCCCAGCTACTTGGGAGGCTGAGGCAGGAGAATCGCTTGAACTCAGGAGGCAGAGGTTACAGTGAGCCGAGGTCGCGCCATTGTACCCAGCCTGGTGAAATAGTGCGATCTTTTTTTTTTTTTTTTTTTTTTAGACTCTGTCCCTCCCCACCCTCCCCAAAAAAAAAAATAAAAGAAAAAGAACTTGGGAGTGGTTTAGAAATCATCTTTAACTATTAGCCGGACGTGGTGGTGCACACCTGTAATCCCAGCTACTCAGGAGTCTGAGGCAGGAGAATTGCTTGAACCCAGGAGGTGGAGGTTGCAGTCAGCTGAGTTCCTGCTCTTGCACTCCAGCCTGGGCGACAGAGAGCGAGACTCCATCTCAAAATAAAATAAAATAATAAAGAAATAATCTTTAATTGACAACCGCCTGGTCTCTAAAGCCAGAAACTTGGGCCTCTTTCTCAGTATCTTCCCCCTCAGATATCAGTGTCTCCATGCCCTCTCCACTTACTTCCTGAATATCTTACTGATGCTTGCCTCCATTTCTTTGGTTCAGGCTCCATCTTCTCTCACCTAAGTTACCATGACAGCCATCTTACTAGTCTCTTAATCACTTTCCCCCTGGGTCATTTTTCACACTGCTACTGGAAAGATTTTCTTTTTTTTTTAAATCAGGATTTTCAGGGGGAAGGGGTACCTGGCCATCAGTATTTTTTTTTTTTTAAGGCAAGCACTGAGGCCAGGCATGGTGGCTCACACCTATAGTCCCAGCACTTTGGGAGGCCGAGGCAGGTGGATCACCTGAGGTCAGGAGTTCAAGACCAGCTTGACCAACATGGTGAAACCCCAATTCTACTAAAAATACAAAAAAAAATGGCCAAGCACGGTGGCTCATGCCTATAATCCCAGCACTTTGGGAGGCTGAGGCAGGTGGATCACGAGGTCAAGAGATCGAGACCATCCTGGTCAACATGGTGAAACCCCGTCTCTACTAAAAATACAAAAATTAGCTGGGCATGGTGGTACACGCCTGTAGTCCCAGCTACTCGGGAGGCTGAGGTGGGAGAATTGCTTGAACCCAGGAGGCGGAGGTCATGGTGAGCCGAGATTATGCCATTGCACTCCAGCCTGGGTAACAATAGTGAAACTCCTTCTCAAAAAAAAAAAAGAGCCAAGTATGGTGGCTCATGTCTGTAATCTCAGCTACTTGGGAGGCTGAAGCAGGAGAATTGCTTGAACCTGGGAGGCAGAGCTTGCAGTGAGCCAAGACTGCACCATTGCACTCCAGCCCAGGAAAGAAGAACTAAACTCTATCTCAAAAAAAGTTAAAGCAAGCACCTCAATTTTAGGTATACCCAAATTATATGAATATACAGGGTAGAGTCAAAATAGCCTGGCATATGAGACCTCTCAGACCTGGATCCTAATCGCTTCTCCAGGGGCATTCCCTTTCTGGAACCCTATCCTCTTTTCAAATAGAAATACTGAATATCATGTTCTCTCAAGCCTGTAAGCCTCATATTGTTCCTTTTGCCTCACCCACCCAATTTTCTATTTCCTATTTATCCTTTTTTTTTTTTTTGAACATTTCAAATGTTACCTTCTCTGTAAAGCCTTCTCTTATTTCTCCTTCCAGGTTTGTTTATAGTATATCTCACTGTACTGTTATTTTGCTTATGTGTCTGTCTCCCTTGCTAATTTCAGACTCCTCACAGGAAGACTGTAATTTATTCAACTCTGTTTCCTCAGCACTTAGCAGTCTTTTTGTTTATATCAGGCAGCTTAATATATGATCATTGCATGAACTGGTTTACCCCCTGTACATGATGAGAGACTAGAATTGCCATCAAGTTACCTATCCGGGGGCTAGCCTGTGGGATCAGATGGACAGGAGTGGGTGGGCCCCCCTTACCATGATGTGCCCTGGAAAACTGCTCATCTTGCTAGATTGAGGATGTAGAGCTGGCTTCCAACAGAACTTTGGAAGCATCCTGCCAGTAAGGTCAGACTGTCAATAAATGGGAATTTACTGCTAGCCTATGGCATATTCTATTCTTAGAGTATTTGTTCTGTTTTGGAGGATGGAAGATATAAGAATTTGGATTCTTCCTATGTTCTCTCCTCTGCCCCTCTGTCCCCCACTGATAGTTTAGATATTTATCCCTGGCTGGATTTCATTTCATGTTGAAATGTAATCCCCAATGCTGGAGGTGGGTCCTGGTGGGAGGTGTTTGGATCATGGGCGCAGAACCCTCATGGTTTGGTGTAGTCTTCACCATATGAGTTCTCACAAGACCTGGTTGTTTAAAAGTGTGCGCCACCTCCCCTACAACTCTCTTACTCTCGTTCTCACCATGTGATGTCCCTGCTTCCCCTTCACTTTCCGTTATGATTGTAGGTTTCCTGAGGCCTCCCCAGAAGCTGAGCACCACCATGCTTCCTATACAGCCTGCAGAACGGTGAGTTGTAAGCCAATGAAACCTCTTTTTTGTGTGTGTGAGACGGAGTCTTGCTCTGTCACCAGGCTGGAGTGCAGTATATTTTGGCTCACTGCAACCACCACCCGCTGGGTTCAAGCGATTCTTCTGCCTCAACCTCCCGAGTAGCTGGGACTACAGGTACCTACCACCATGCCCAGATAATTTTTGTATTATTAGTAGAGAGGGGTTTTCACCATGTTGGTCAGGATTATCTCAATCTCTTGACCTCTTGATCGGCCCACCTCAGCCTCCCAAAGTGCTGGGATTACAGGTGTGAGCCGCCATGCCTGGCCTAAACCTCTTTTCTTTACAAGCTACCCAGTCTCAAGTTTTTGTTTGTTTTTGATACGATTCTCACTTTGTCACCCACACTGGAGTGCAGTGATGCTATCTTGGTTCACTGCAATCTTCCCCTCCCAGGCTCAAGTGATCCTCCTGAGTAGCTGAGACTATAGGTACACACTACCACACCTGGCTAATATTTGTATTTTTAATAGAAATGGGTTTTTGATATGTTGCCTAGGCTGGTCTTGAACTCCTGGACTCAGGTAATCCACCTGTTTTGGCTTTCCAAAGTGTTGGGATTACAGGCATGAGCAAGAGTACCCAGCCTCAGGTATTTCTTTATTGCAATGCAAGAATGGCCTAATACACCCAGCACACAAAATCTTTTTATTTTTTTTGAGACAGAGTCTCACTCTGTTGCCCAGGCTGGAGTGCAGTGGTGTGATCTTGGCTCACTGCAGCCTCCATCTTCTTGCTTCAAGCAATTCTCCTGCTTCAGCCTCCCAGGTAGCTGGGATTACAGGCACCTGTCACCGTACTCAGCTAATATTTGTATTTTTAGTAGAGATGGGGTTTCACCATGTTGGTCAGGCTGGTCTTGAATTCCTAACCTTAAGCAATCCACCCCCCTTGGCCTCCCAAAGTGCTGGGATCACCACAGGCATAAGGCTCTGCACCTGGCTACAGAATCTTAAATCTAAATAACTCCTCTGTGACCAAACTTGTTTTCCCATTCCACAGAGACCTGCAATTTCCACCCACCACCCACCTGTTTGGCCAGTTTCTAGCTTGTCTTCTGTGTCAGTTGCACAGCTATAAATAAATACCTGAGACTAAGTAATTTATAAGACCTTTTTTTTTTTTTTTTTTTTTTGAGACGGAGTTTCCCTCTTGTTACCCAGGCTGGAGTGCAATGGCACGATCTTAGCTCACCGCAACCTCCGCCTCCTGAGTTCAAGCAATTCTCCTGCCTCAGCCTCCCGAGTAGCTGGGACTACAGGCGCGTACCACCATGCCCAGCTAATTTTTGTATTTTTTAGTAGAGACAGGGTCTCACCTTGTTGACCAGGATAGTCTCTATCTCTTGACCTCATGATCCACCCACCTTGGCCTCCCAAAGTGCTGGGATTATAGGCGTGAGCCACCGTGCTCTGCCGAAAAGAGCTTTAATTGGTTTCTGGTTCTGCAGGTTGTACAGGAAGCATAATGCTGGCATCTGCTTCTGGGGAGGCCTCAGGAAGCTTACAATCATGACAGAAGGCGAAGGGGGAGCAGGCATCTCACATGGTAGGAGTAGGAACAAGAGGCCAAAGAGGAAGGTGCTATCCATTTTTTTTAAATGACCACATCTCATGAGAACTCACTATTCTGAGGACAGTACCAAGAGGGACAGTGCTAAACCATTCATGAGAAATCCACCTCCATGATCCATATAATCTTTTTTTTTTTTTGAGACAGAGTTTCGCTCTTGTTAGCCAGGCTGGAGTGCAATGGCGCGATCTCGGCTCACCGCAACCTCCGCCTCCTGGGTTCAGGCAATTCTCCTGCCTCAGCCTCCTGAGTAGCTGGGATTACAGGCACACGCCACCATGCCCAGCTAATTTTTTGTATTTTTAGTAGAGACGGGGTTTCACCATGTTGACCAGGATGGTCTCATCTCTTGACCTCGTGATCCACCCACCTTGGCCTCCCAAAGTGCTGGGATTACAGGCTTGAGCCACTGTGCCCAGCCTCATATAATCTTCTTCACCCATGCAGCTTAGAGTCTGCATTCCATCATTTCAGCCACATTCTTTTTTTTTTTTTTTAATTGCTGTCCATAAGTTTATTGTCTTTATCTGAAAAATCCTTATAGAAAACTGGTTTAGCTCTCAGCAGCCCGCTCCTGAGCTCTGAGGAAGCTTGCCTTCTTTTGAGCTACCCGATCTTTCTTCTGAGCAAGGGACATTTTGGGGCGGTTCCACCTCTTCTTCTTAACTTCTTTCTTGGGCTTCTTTTCATAGACTGGATTCTCTCGTATAGCAGCATGAACTTTCTTATACATCTCCTCCATCATGTCTGGAGTTACGCTGTTCTTTATGTATTGAGAGAACTGTTTCTTGTAAGCATCTTCATCTTCTTCCATTAAGTAGCGCATGTAATCTGCAACATTCTGGCCCATGATGTGCTTCCGGTGTACTTCTGCATTAAATTCCTTGCTTTCAGAATCATAACCAGGGAATCGCTTGGTACTATGAGGGATAGACAAGCCTCCATCCACAGCTCCCTTCAGGGCACCAAAAACTTTATTGCCAGTGGTAGTTCTGGCAAGGCCTGCATCCAAATAGCAGGTAAAGGCACCTGGCTGATCATCAATGCTTTCCACATTGTATTCATCACCAGTCACCTCCACTTGGCCTTCATAGATCTTGTCCATGCCAAACCTATTGAGAAGCCTGCGGGCCAGCAGCAGGCCAGTACAATACGCTGCAGCGTAATTTGTCAGGCCAACCTTCACACCATATTTTGGCAGTTCGTGTGCATATGCTGCGCAGACTATCATATCCCCCTCTATGCGGGCATAAGCAATCTGACAAATGATATCTCAGTTTGTTACACGAACTATCATCCGGTATTTGGGTGTGTTGTATTTATTTTTATCCTGTATCACCAAGCGTTTCCGAGCATAGTAATCAGTTTTACCCTCTCGTCGTCTTCTAAATTTCACTTGGTATCTCTTGAAGTAGGCCTTATTCTTAACAACTTTAACAAACCCCATCCTGCGGAATAGAGACCCGCATCCGTGGCTCGACAGAGACCTGCAGGCCCAGCAGCGCTAGGTGGGCGGGGGAAGGCTTCAGCCACATTCTTGCATATGTTCTTGATGCCCATCTCCCGTTGTTTCATTGCAGCTGCCAAGCAAAACCCTAAATCATCCATCAGCATTCAAGTACCTATAACCAAGATGCTAAAAAGAATCACAACACTATAATATGTGTCTTTGGACAAGCTGTGTTCTCCAACCTCAGTTGGGCCCTCAATGCTGCTTATTTTCCAAACCAGCTCTTTTCTGTTCTCCATAATTCATCTGTCTCTTCTGATCAGTTGACCTCCCTATATAGGTTAGTGGGAGATGCAAGCAAGAGAAGCAATTGCAGACACTGTGTTAGGTGCTGTGACAAAGTATTGGAGCACCCAGGAAGAAGGAATATCTAAATGAAGTTTGAGCAGTCAGTAAAGTCTTCTTTAAAACAGCTCCTATGCCAAGTTCTCAAGAAGAGTACAAGTTTGCCACAAATACAGAAAAGCAGTTATTTGGATGAAGCAAACCAAACAACTCCTTTTCTGTATGTGTGGCAAACAAATATTGTTCTGTATTGGTGGCAAACAAATACAGAAAAAAAATTTTTTTCTGTATTTGTGTGTTAAAAAAAAATTTTTTTTCTATATTTGTGTGTTAAAAAATAAAATTGGGGAGGCAAGCAGGATCAGACTTAAAGCTGCATGAAACAATTTGGATGGACTTGATCCAGAGGAGAATGAGGAGGTATTTAATTGTTTCAAATGGAAATAAAATCAGATTTATGCTTTAGTCTTAAGGATGGACAGACTGGAGGGGAGCAGAAGGCTGGCTGGGGCAATCTGTTCACTGATAGAGGTGTAAACTAAGGAAGTGGCAGTGGGCTCAGAAAGCCATACGAGTATTATTAAACAGATAATCAAGAGGTAGAAGAGATAGGATTTGGTGATAGATTGTATGTAGGGGCTGAGGCAGGAGGGTTTGGGATGACATTTGAGTGTCTAAATTAAGGGTGATTAATGTACAACTTACAGAAAGGTCTGTAAGAAGAAAATAAGTTCAATTTTTGATATGGCTAAGTTCGAGGCAGATAATGGTAAGTTCCATGCCTGGGACGGACATGGCCATATAATATTGGCTGCTCTATCTAAACTCCAGAGACACATGGGATGGAGATGAAATTAGGAGCAGTCAGCATAAATGTAGTATTGACTTCATGGGTATGGACAAGATCATTAAGGGAGGATGTGAAGGTTTGAGAAAATAAAACTTATGATAGAACACTTGGGATATGATTCAGGATTGAATGGAGAAAGATTTAGCTTTAGTGAAGGCTGAGGAATGACCAGAAGGATGTGGAGGAAAACTAGAGAGTTCTGGGTCATGATAAGCATGCATTTCAAGGTTAGATTTTCCTAGAACATGTTCAACACCTTACAATTATAATACTTTCACACTCATATTTCTCATGCTGCATTATAAATTCTAGGATTATTGTGTCTCTATTGGCCTTATTGAACTAAGGGGCTGCAGTAGGCTCAGAAAGTCTTGAGTGTATCATTAAAGAGATAAGTAGGAGGTAGCAGAGACAGGATTTGATGATAGATTGTATGTAGGGATTGAGGAAGAAGGAAGGGTCTGGCATGACATTTGGGTGACATTTTATCCAAGTACTCAGCACACTGTTACTTAGTCGGTTCTCATATATTAATGATGGGGCTGATCTTTAGGAGGAGTGTCACCAGACTGGAAGATACCTCTGGGAATGAGTATGTTTCACACTGTAGTTCATTCTTAAGTTTTGTGGCCAAAAACGGATAGGAGGTGGATTGTGATGTATTTGGAACATGGGACCTTGAGGAGTTCCGTAACCAAAAGGAGGAAGTAACAACAGCCAGTAGAGACAAAAACTGCTTCTCTTTCTTTCCCCCTCCAAGTTCCTAGTGGAGGGCTGAGCCAAGCATCCCAGACTCGTGTGACTATATAGGCAAGCATTTGGAGACCTATTTCACTTTGATACCCTAGCCTTCAGCGGCTCAAGGTGTTGGCTTTGAATAGGAGGCTTCCAAGTAGTAAAGCTCCCTGCTCTTAGCAAACCCAACACCATGGGGAAGGGAGATGTCTCAGAGGCAGCACCAACCACCACAGCCACAGCCTACCACTCCATCATGGATGAATATGGTTATGAGCTGGGCAAGGTCATTGGCAATGGCTCCTATGGGACAGTATATGAGGCTTTCTACACAAAGCAGAAGATCATGGTGGCAGTCAAGATCATCTCAAAGAAAAAGGCCTCTGATGACTATCTTAACAAGTTCATGACCCGTGAGATACAGGTTAGAAAGGGGGCTGGAAGAGGGAACTGAAGCTTGGTACTAAGCTGCTTGAGGTTTCTCAGAAGGGGTATGGCCAGGAGGGGTGGGGCCAGAAACCCCTAAACCAGAACTGAATGTCTCACTAAGCAGCTAGGAAGATTTATGTAAATTAAACCTCTTTCCCATCCACCCACTCACCTCTAGCCCCACAAAAAGTAAAAGTGTAAAACATAGGGTTTGCCCACAGGCCACTAGTTCTCTGGGGTTCAGGGGTTGATCCTTTTGCAAAGTTCTAAGTAAGTAGCTAAGGGTAGGAGATGGCTGGGAATGGAGTCAGGGTTCTCCCTTCCCAGGTTTGATGGGTCTTTATTCTGGGGTCAGGTAATGAAAGTCTTGCGGCACAAGTACCTCATCAACTTCTATCAGGCCATTGAGACCACATCTCGAGTATACATCATTCTGGAGCTGGCTCAGGGTGGTGACGTCCTTGAACGGATCCAGCGCTACGGGGCCTGCTCTGAGCCCCTTGCTGGCAAGTGGTTCTCCCAGCTGACCCTGGGCATTGCCTACCTGCACAGCAAGGGCATCGTGCACCGGTGAGGTCGCTGCCACCCAGACTGGGGCCTTTGCTCTCAAGGGGGTTTTATGCACATCTCTCATTTCCTTCCCTTTTTTCCTCTCTCAAACTCCCTCCTTAATATCTAGGCCTATTCATGCACTCTATTATAATCATGTGGTTAAGGATACTAATAAAGTACTCACTCTATGGAGAGCTTTTGTTTTTTTCGAGATGGAGACTTGCTCTGTCGCCCCCATGCTGGTGTGATCTCAGCTCACCACAACCTCCGCCTCCTGGGTTCAAGCAATTCTCTTGCCTCAGCCTCTTAAGTAGCTGGGGTTACAGCCGCATGCCATCATGCCCAGCTAATGTCTATATTTTTAGTAGAGATGGGGTTTCACCGTGTTGATCAGGCTGGTCTTGAACTCCTGATCTCGTGATCCGCCTGCCTGGGCCTCCCAAAGTGCTGGGATTACAGGCATGAGCCACCACGCCCATCCTGGAGAGCATTTTATGAAATACGATGGTGAGCTCCCAGTGGTCTTCAGATACGATCCTCTCTCTCTCCTCACTTTGGACTCTCCTTACCCTCTGACCCCTGGCCCTTCAGCTCCCAGTCTAAAACTAAGCCCTCTCCCCAGCCTGACGCCCAGCCTTTCTGCTGCTGGTAGGGACTTAAAGTTGGAGAACCTGTTGCTGGACAAGTGGGAGAGTGTGAAGATATCGGACTTTGGCTTTGCCAAGATGGTGCCTTCTAACAACCATGTGGGTCATAGCGCTTCTTACCGCCAAGTGAACTGCTTTTCCCACCTTAGCCAGACTTACTGTGGCAGCTTTGCTTATGCCTGCCCAGAGATCTTACTAGGTTTGCCCTACAACCCTTTCCTGTCTGACACCTGGAGCATGGGCGTCATCCTTTACACTCTAGTGGTTGCTCATCTGCCCTTTGACGACACCAATCTCAAAAAGCTGCTGAGAGAGACTCAGAAGGAGGTCACTTTCCCACCTAACCTCACCGTCTCCCAGGAGTGCAAGGTACTGGCTACTGCAGGAGGGCTGAGGCCTCAGGGATGACCCACAGGGAGGGGTGAATATCCATCCTAGGTCACCCAACCTAGGCCTCCCAACCCTGGGGTAAGGCTCTTCCCACACCAGAGCCATTTCACACACTAGCTCCTGCCCTATAATAGAATGGAGCCAGCAGGTGTGGAGGCTCACGCCTGTAATCCCTAACACTTTGGGAGGCCAAGGTGGGTGGACCACGAGATCAGGAGTTCGAGACCAGCCTGACCAGTATGGTGAAACCCTGTCTCTAATAAAAATACAAAAATTAGCTGGGTGTGGTGGTGGGTGCCTATCTGTAATCCCAGCTACTCAGGAGGCTGAGGCAGAGAATCGCTTGAACCAAGAAGTGGGGGTTGCAGTGAGCTGAGATGGTACCACTGCACTCCAGCCTGGGTGACAGAGTGACTCCATCTCAAAAAAAAAAAAAAAAAAAAAGTATGGAAGGCATAAAGGGCCAACCAGTAGGCTCCAAACCTTGCTTGATATGCAGGTTCCAGCTTCTGCCTCTTTAGGCCAGAAGGGGATTATGGAAAGCATTCCTCCCAAGGAACTTTTCACTCCCCCTCCAGGGAGTTAATTGCCTGGCTCTCCAAGATAAAATCAGAGCCACACCCCGTTTGACAAGAGTGGTATGATAGGCTATCCTGCTTCTTTCTTAGGTCGAGCTGCTCATTGCCTGCGTGGCACAATGGAGAAAAACTCAGGCAAGACCTCCTCTCTCTCCCCTGCTCTAGAACCTGGTCCTTCAGATGCTGTGCCAAGCTGCTAAGCGTGTCACCATTCTGGATATCATTAAGGATCCCTGGGTGCTCAAGTTCCAGCCTGAGCAACCCACCCATGAGATCAGGCTGCTTGAGGCCATGTGCCAGCCCCATGCCACCACTAATCGTCACCAATCCTTAGAATTACGACCTGAAAATGGCTGAAGAAGGGGGCTGAGAGAGGAGCAAAGCAGGAGAGTCTTGGGCTAAAAACCTTTTATACCAAAAATAAATCTAAGTCTGATTTAGTTTCATCAACTAGGATCAAAGACATTCTTTTCTCAAGGGAATCTTATAGCAAGGAACACTGCTGAGATAGGAGAGGGATTTCTGCCCAGAGCCTGTAACCAATAATCTTGACACTGTGTTAAATCAATAGTGTAATTACTGATGTGGCTCAGAGGGGATGGGGTGCTCAGATTAACACTATTTTGGGACGCTTTATTATTCAACTCAGTATATGCTCATTATTTTACGCCTTTGTGCTGTTTAAATGCTTAAGTGGTGGGGCAAAAGCCCTGGTTGCTCCACTTTGATTATGGTTCTGCCTGTCTATAGTCCAAAGTGATGGCACTGTTAGTTCTTTTTGAAATGGATATTCGAGCTGGGTGTGGTGGCCCACACCTCTAATCCCAGCACTTTGGGAGGGCGAGGCGGGCAGATTACTTGAGGTCAAGAGTTGAAGACCAGTCTGTTCAACATGGCTGCACTAAAAATACAAAAACCAGCCGGGCATGGTGGTGCCCAGCTGAGGCACAGGAATCTCTTGAACCTGGGAGGCGGAGGTTGCAGTGAGCCGAGATCGCACCACTGCAGTCCAGCCTAGGTGACAAAATGAACCTCTGTCTCAAAAAATGAAAAAACAGAAAAGAAATGGGCATTCAGGTGTATGAAGTACTTTGGTTCCTTTTCCCTCTTCCAGTGTCACCTTAACCACTACTGAAACAATAGCAGGGAGACAAGGCTCCTCACACTATTGTTCCCAGACTCAATTCAAATGAACCCTTCTAGTAGTGAAAGCTACTAACTATGGACTCTGGATAAAGGAAAGCTACTTGCTCCTTCCATTCCAAGTAGTAAAGCTACTTGCTCCTTCCATGGTATTCTCCCTCCTTTTTCTTGAAAATGGGCTTTGTAAAAGAAATGTGGGACTGTCTTGGCAGAGGCACGACGAGTGGAAAGCAATGAGGAGGGGAGACTCAGAGATGCCTCCACATGGTTCTAAGATAAGTGGTAGACAGGACAGCAGTTTCTTCAATCTCAGCAACTGGGCAACTCTAGGACAAACCAACTTGAAAGACGAAACAGTGCTTGCCTGGGACATAAGTTGAGATATTAGGAATGCCCATTTGTTCTGTTTCAAACCCCTTTCTTTGCTCTAATTATTCACTGCTTGAAATAAGGCTCTTGAGGACAAGGGCCAGGGGGAGAGCTTCAGGGGTAAACAAGGCAGTATAGACACGAAGATTCTGTCTGTCCAATTTTATTGGGAACAAGGACATTATAATTGCTATCAAAAAGGAGGGAGCCCAAGGGCTCCTCCTGGAGCAAGATCCTTCTTCAGATTTGAGCCAGGGCTGGGAGGGCAAGAGACCCTTTTTTCAGGCAGGATCACACTGCCACCCTTAGCAGGACTTCCCCAAAAACTTATCCTCCTTTAGCTCAGTACTTGGCACTTAAGGAAAAAGGACCAACAAAGGTAGCGTTAGGAAGACAAGCCCAGACTTATCAGGATACCCACTCAGCCAACTGCTTTAGTGCTTCTTCATCTTCATCCGCTTTGGGAGCTTTGAGGACAGAGATGCCCAGAGAAAAGAAAGAAGAAGCATTAAGGTCTCAGCAATTCCAACCATCCCCTGCTATGACATTCAGAGTCTGCTGAATTCTCTCTCCCCAGCAAAAACCCTAAAGATGTGGTCACTCTCCCATGCTCTAAGTCCTCAAGACAACAGAACAACCCTGCATACCTGGTCCTGCTGGCAGATGTGTAGAAGGTATACTCGGCAATTTGACTGGGGGTTCTTCCTCCTTGTCGCCCACATTTAGCAACTCCTGAGCCAATTTCTCCTGCTCCAGCTCCTCTAGTTCCTCCAGCAGTTCATCCTGGATGGGGAAAACAAGACCATTCAAGATGAAGAAAAAAACTTCTACCTCTAAAAACATACCACTTTTGAAGTTCTCTCCAAAACTTGCTCCAAGAGCCTCTCTTGGGTGTTCCTTCTGGCCAGTCCCATCCTTACTCCAACATTCCCCTACCCCTCACCCCCAATCACCTCATCCACATCATCTCCAAAGCCCACAGGCTGAGATATGGCATCTGAGATCTGCTGGGCCACCTCCTGTTGTTCTGTGATGTCAGCCATCAGTTCATCTACTTTGTCAATGTCCCTGAGAATGAGATAGACAGCTAAGAAATCAGGAAATGATGCCCCCTTGACTTTTTCATCTCACATGAATGAAACCCCTCCTGCCTTGTAGGGTCACACTGATAAGCCCATAGCTATCAAGTAGAAGAGATCCCTGGAAAATTGCAAAGACACAAATCTGGGCTAAGAAATAGCAAGGAGCCACCCTGGAGAGGACAGGCTGCATTCTCTTTCCTGAAGGATCTTTAAGAATCAGAGAAGGCAGCGGGGCGTGGTGGCTGATACCTGTAATCCCAGCACTCTGGTAGGCCAAGGCAGGCGGATCACCTAAGGTCAGGAGTTCGAGACAAGCCTAGCCAACATGGTGAAACCTACTAAAAATATAAAAATTAGCCAGGAGTGGTTGTGTGCACCTGTAATCCCAGCTACTCGGGAGGCTGAGTCAGGAGAATCACTTGAACCTGGAAGATGGAGGTTGCAGTGAGCTGAGATCAGGCCACTGTACCCCAGCCTGGGCAACAGAGTGAGACTCTGTCTCATTAAAAAAAAAAAAGAAACATGGACTGTGCCACATAGCCAGTGATCCATCCAAAAACAAGGACTGCAGCCTAAATTCCAAATACCAGAGACTGAAATTTTCAGCCTTGCTAAGGGAATGCCTTGATGTTTGAACCTTTGTGTTTTGTACAGGGCATTCTCTGTACTAGTTCGTTGTGGTTATAAAAACAATTAGCAAAATAGCCTATGTTTGCATTTGTTTTCTGTTCCATATTTCTGTGCCACATAGTTTTCTCTCAAAATCCATTCCTTTAAAAAATAAATGTTGCAGATGTGAAAACAAAAGAAAGAAAGAAATAATTAGAGAAAGTGGCTGGGCACGGTGGCTCCTGCTTGTAATTCCAGAATTTTGGAAGCCCCAGGCAGGTGGATCACCTGAGGTCAGGAGTTCAAGACCAGTCTGGCCAAAATAACAAAACCCCATTTCTACTAAAAATATAAAAATGAGCTGGGCATGGTGGCCCCCACATGTAATCCCAGCTACTCAGGAGGGTAAGGCAGGAGAAACACTTGAGCCCCGGAGGTGGAGGTTGCAGTGAGCCAAGATCGTGCCATTGCACTCCAGCCTGGGGCAACAAAGCGAAACTCCCATCTCCAAAAAAAAAAAAAAGAAACGAAACAAAAAAAGAATTAGAGGAGGCATCTTTCCTCCCTAGAATGCCCCAGCCAGTGAAAGAATCTTATAGGAAACAAGGAGGCAGACAGAGGTCTAGCCATCACAAACATCCGTACTGTAAATCCACATTCTGAGAGGCTTTAAAGTGTGGTAGCAAGCCACTCTTCCCAGTGCCTGGGTCCCTCCCCGCCCCCCCCGTACCCACATGTCCTGGTAGGCCTTCTTCATGCCTCGGGCAGCAAGCTCCATGGTACGAAGAACTTCTGCATTGGTGGTGGCATTCTCAATGGCCTCACGCTGAAACTCCAGGGTGGATAACGTCCCATCAGTTTGTGCCAGCTGCTGTTCCAATCTTTTCTTTCTCCGCAAAGCCTGTAGGGCAGCTGACCCAGCCCACACCCTGAACATCAAGAGTCAGAAGCACCTGCTTCCCATCTGTGCCCTCCCCATAGGCTCCTTTCCCTCATTACCTCTCTTATTCTTGGTCCCATACTTCTTGGCTGTTTGTAGCTCCTGCTGAATCTTCTGCTCCAGAAATTCCTGTTTCTTGATCAGTATCTTCTCTGTCTCCTTCAGTTTCTGTATTGCTTCTTCAGGGGTTGGCCCCTTCTCCTTCTTCCCTGAAGAGTCCAATGAAGTAGGCCCAAATTTTGTGAAGGAAAAATATTAGCCACCAAGCATTGAATGCATAGTATGTGCTAGGCACCTGACTGTGTTACTGCTAATCCCCAAATCTCTACAATGAATGTGCCATCTCTTCACTTCCAAATGTGAAAACAACCACAAAGATGTTAAAAATGGCAACTAGTAAGAGATTGTGCAGGAATCAAAATGTGGCAGTAGGAGTTCTAAAACCAATATTCTTTTTGCTATTCCTAGCTGCCTTTTCTTTCTTTCTTTTTTTTTTTTTTTCTGAGATGAAGTCCTGCTCGGTTGCCCAGGCCAGAGTGCAGTGGGGCAATCTCGGCTCACCGAAACCTCTGCCTCCCAGGTTCAAGTGATTCTCCTGCCTCAGCCTCCCGATTAGCTGAGTCTACAGGCACACACCACCATGCCCGGCTAATTTTTGTATTTTTAGTAGAGATGGGGTTTCATCATATTGGCCAGGCTGATCTCGAACTCCTAACCTCATGATCCACCCGCCTCAGCCTCCCAAAGTGCTGGGATTACAAGGAGCTACCACGTCCAAGCAATAAGGCAGTATTTCTTTTTCACCTTAGATCCCTCTTGCCCAGCACAAAGTACTTTAGAACAAGGTTTTGGAGCCGGCTGAAGACAGCAGGAAACTCGTCTTCAAGCCTGAACAGTGGGAGCCAGCACGACTGCCACGCCCTCAAGTCCCCTCCCGGATCTTGAGTTCTCCCCTCTGAGAGCGGGGAAGGATGGCGGATGGGGACAAGGTGCCCTGACAAGGTGTGCCTTCTGCCACCTGTGATGAGCCTTGCTCTGCCATCGGCCGGGGTTTTCCAGCCTGTCTCCCGAGTTTCTAACCCCTGTCCGGTGCAGCAGTCTGGCCGAATTTCGCCGGGGTCTCCTCTTCCCCAGCACCAGCCAGCGCGTCCTGGCTGGCCAGTGCCACCCCGGCTCACCCTTCCCAAAGAGCCTGCCGAGACCACTCATCGCCTCTCCCGCCTTCGCCACTCGGCGTCCTCCAGACTTCTGCCTTGCTCCTGGGAGGGTGATGTTTCATCACACAGGGACCAGCCTTGCCCAATCCCGCCTTAGGGCGCCGCGGCGACATCATCAAGAAGCGCAAACCAGACCACCGCTGTCACGTGACCCAAGCCGCCAGCCCCAGACCTACATGCTCCTCTTAAAGCGGCCGCATCATTTACTATTACATAAAAAGGCAGTCCTGTCTCCACCCCAGAGTATGTGCTTATTCTCCTGAGGGAAATGTACAGTGTGATGGCACCTCAATGTGTGGGGTCAGTGGGAAGACTCTTCATGCTCTTTACAGAGCTCAGGAAAATGGTATGGGATGGGTTCAAGCACTTGGGGTTGCCCTAAGTTTAGATGGCAAACCTGATGCTGTCTAATACCTCACTCACATTCTGGTCTCTGCACCTCAGGACAACCAACCCCAGTTCACAGGCTAGAAAAATAGAAACTACCCACACTGTTGGCAAAATCTCTTCTATCACACACAGATGAACTTTAATAAATTACAAATGCACCTGAAAATGCCTTCTTGATTTCCTTTCAGTTTAGGCCTAAAATGAGGCTCATCCTCAAGGCCCAGTTTGGGCCTTTGCAAATGTCTCTAACCCTTGACTTAGAGTTTGAAGATTCATTCCATTCTGGATGTGAATGCAGGTAACACCTAGAAAGATAAGAAGTCACATTTCATCGGGCTTTCAGGGCTCCCCATTATTACTCTGACCTTTGGGGGTGCCACCTATAGGGCAAACTATCCATCCTGTATGTATCTAATCCCTCCTAGGGACCCCAAATGGCTGTCCTCATGGCTCAGTACCCAGTTTGCTGACGTCTACAATATTCCGCCTCTCATCATCAAAGAAGATCATCTGGGAGAAAGGAATTCCAGTCTTCTGCTGTAACCTGTGCAAGATAGAGCAGGGGTAACCAAGCTAGTATCTTGGTTCCCAAGCCTCTCTGGTACTTTCTCACCCTGTTCCTCCCTTATCTCCACATACCTCTCAAAGTGTGTGACTTTGCTGCCTGGATAGATTTCCCGATGAACAAAGTACCTGATGAGGTCAAAGAGCTCCAGTAGCTGGTTGGCCCCTTCTATCTCACCTGTCCTGCAAAACGGTGTGAAAGATGGGATTAGCAAAGTGAAGGGCCAGGGCTACGTTAACTTGTTAAGCAAAGTTAATAAGTATAAGTGGGGGAAATCAACTTGCTGTTTTTCCAGGATGGACAGGCATCCTCAGCCTCTGTTTAACTCCATTGCCTTCCTGTTTGACACGGCTGGTGCTGGGCCAATGTTTTAGTTTTTGTTTTGAGACAGGGTCTAGCTCTGTCACCCAGACTGGAGTGCAGTGGCCCAATCGTGGCTCACTGCTGTCACAACCTCCTGGGCTCAAGCGAACCTCCCACCTCAGCCTCCCAAGTAGCTGGGACTACAGGTGCATGCCACCACAATTTCGTTTTTAGTAAAGATGGGTCTCCCTCTAATGCCTAGGCTGGTCTCAAATTCCTGGGCTCAAGTGATCCTCCCGCCTAGGCCTCCCAAAGTGCTGAGATTACAGGTGTGAGTCACTGCACCCGGCCCCACTTTTTAATAATTAAAAGGCACAGGAGAGCATACAAAGAGAAAAAATATGCAAATACTTGCAAACTTGCACCGCCCCTATTTTTGTAGCCCAGGGGTTTCACCATAAGTCTCATGCATGCACCCTTCGGCATTAAACTATCAGTTTTTGTCAGTTGCTTTTCTTACCGTGAAGCAGCTGCACTGGGCACCCCAAGGCTCTGCAATCGTTTTAGGACCTCAGGCACTTCTGGGTACAGTCGGACGTCTTGGCCCCGCCTATCTCGTACAGTTCCATTACTGGAGAGGGCAAGAGTGCACTCAGCCCTGGCCAGGCCCCACCTCGCCCCAGTCCTCCACGTCCCTACCTCACCTGCTCTTGTGAAACGGGGGGTCTACGTGCGTGTCGACCCAGAAAGGCCATAGAGTGTAATCTGCGAGAGGACGGAGAGGGAGGTTCAGCCTGGGGGCGGGGGCGCAGGGACTCGAGAGCTGCAGTTAGGGAATGTGGAAAAGGACAGCGCCTTACGAACTTCTCCCCTTCCTGTCCCTCACCCAAATCAAAGACTGCCAGCTTCGGTAGCCGCGCCATGACCCGCACCGCCGGTGCTGTGCAGAGGTGGGGCTTCACCCAGGGCCGTAGAGAGAGCGGCAACTCCAGCAGCTAACACAGCCACTGGCCTGCCATAGACAAATGGCGACTAGAGCGTCGCCACTCAGAGCGTCGTCGGCCTGGAGACAGCGCAAGAGCGCCGTCTGATGCTGGGCGGGGATGAGGATTGCAGTGAGGTACCAACACGACTGTAGCAGTCAAGTCTCTCCAAGGCATTTGGCCACAGGCATCCTCCCTACTTCCCCACTCCATCCAGCCTTGCTGGATTCTATAAAGAAGCCAGGGAAGGCCAGGCGCAGTGGCTCAAGCCTGTGATCCTAGCACTTTGGGAGGCCGAGGCAGGTGGATCACGAGGTCAAGAGATCCAGACCATCCTAGTCAACATGGTGAAACCCCGTCTCTACTAAAAATACAAAAAATTAGCTGGGCATGGTGGCACGTGCCTGTAATCCCAGCTACTCAGGAGGCTGAGGCAGGAGAATTGCCTGAACCCAGGAGGCGGAGGTTGCGGTGAGCCGAGATCGTGCCATTGCACTCCAGCCTGGGTAACAAGAGCGAAACTCCATATCAAAAAAAAAAAAAAAAAAGAAGCCAGGGAAGAAGAGAAGCATTTTCTAGCATCTGCCTCTTCTCGAGACCAAGTGATAAATCACAGCTTGCCACTCAGTCTTTCTCCATTATCAACCTTTCCATAGCGTAGAACCCAAAGCCCTCAGTAATATTCTGTCCAGAGTGTAGTGTCAGCCAAACCCTTGAGGGCTTTCTCCAACCAGGCCTAAATGTCCACTAAAGCCACAGTCAGAGAATTCACTCTCCTAAGGTTTCCACCATCCATGTCACCACTACACTGGTAGATGTTTGTGGGGAGGAACTGACCTGTATTGTTTGCCAATTTCTGTAAATAATCCTACCATGGCCAACTTCAAGCTATCATCATGAAGTTGCTTATTGAGTTGGAAAGAGGGGCCAATAATTGGCTCTCATGAACCACTAGGAACTGGCTCCAGCAAACCACTAAGTAGGCTTTCCTAGAGTCTCAGAATCCTTCTAAGAACACCATCCCGGCAGGGTGTGGTGGCTCATGCCTATAATCCCAGCACTTTGGGAGGCCGAGGTGGGTGGATCACGAGGTCAAGAGATCGAGACCATCCTGGTCAACAAGGTGAAACCCCATCTCTACTAAAAATACAAAAAAAAATTAGCTGGGCATGGTGGTGTGCACCTGTAGTCCCAGTTACTCGGGAGGCTGAGGCAGGAGAATTGCTTGAATCCAGAGGGCAGAGGTTGCGGTGAGCCGAGATCGTGCCATGGCACTCCAGTCTGGGTAACAACAGTGAAACTCCGTCTCGCGGGGGTGGTGGGGGAACACCATCCCTTCCATTGTCCTGCTCCTTCAGCCTGTTCTAACTGAGTAAGCATTAGGTACATTTTTATTTCAGTCAGCTTATACAACAGAAGAAAGATTCCAGGAGGCCAGGAAATATTTTATTGACAATCAGGGACACAGCCATAAGAGAGGGAAGCACACAGTACTGCAAACTAACACCCAATAGCCAGCAAGGTCCCTCTGGGCCAGGAATACTGCATCCTGGGGTCCTCATAGTCTCCCACCAGTAGACATACATTACTGGGTATCCAGGGGAGGGGGCAGTGGCTCTGGTGTCCCAGAGAGTGAGAGGATATATGATGCCTCATTATGAGCGACAGGGTAAGAAGGTAAAATGGAGGGTCCATCACTGCCTTAGACCACCACCTCCTCCTCTCAGAGCCAACACGAGGTGGAGGACTGAACCACCTAAAATCTTGTAATCAGCTGCTGTTTTCTCATCATTCCTGCAGGAAAAGGAAGCCAAAAAAAAAAAAAAAGCCTTAGAACAGTTATTTTGTTTTATTTTGTATTTGAGACAGTCTCTGTCACCTAGGCTGGAGTGCAGTGGTGCAGTCTTGGCTCACTACAGCCTCTGCCTCCTGGGTTCAAGTGATTCTCCTGCCTCAGCCTCCTGAGTATCTAGGATTACAGACACCCACCATTACACTCGGCGAATTTTTCTATTTTTAGTAGAGACAGGGTTTCACCATGTTGGCCAGGCTGATCTCAAATTCCTGACCTCAGGTGATCCGCCCTCATCAGCCTCCCAAAGTGCTAGGATTACAGGCATGAGCCACTGCGCCTAGCCAGAACAGGAGTTCTTAACCTAAATTTCATGGATCTCTTTTGGAGTCTGTGAACTTGAATAAGGAAAAAAAAAATCCCATCTTTATTTTTACTAACCCACAACTAAAATTTAACATTTCTTCTAACTTTAAACATAGGCCAAGAACTACAGCAATATTAGCAGTACATTAACTTGTTAACAATAGAAATTAGCTATTTTCATATCATAATTGTTTGTAGGTATCTTGAAAATATTTCAAAATTATGGCCATATTAGACCTGCTATTAGATCTCATGTATTAATAAAAAATCACATATATCACTATATTCACTATATTGCAAATTTGTTTTAGTATTTTGATAATTGTATTTCAATATAATTAGTTTTCTTTGTAATTCTATATATTTTGTTTTATGCCTGAAAAAATCTTATTCTGAGAAGGGGCTTAGAGGTTTCACCAGATTGCCAAAGGGTCTAAGGCACCAAAAACAAAAGGCAGGCCTGATCCACCTCAGTATGTGGCCCCTCTCATCTTCACAGAAGATCGCCATGCTGTCATTCTCACTCCAAACTCACATCTGTTTGCCACTGTAGATGAGTCTCTGCTGTTGTGGAGGGATTCCCTCCTTCTCCTCCACACGCTCCTTGATTCGCTCCACCTTTAGAGAGACAAGTAGTCAGGAGCTGCTCAGGGGTAGGACCATGGAAATGGAAAGAACAAGGGCTATGCAGACAGCATGAGATCAAAAGGACCAAATTCATAAGCATACGCAAACAAATATACACGTCAAGAAGTATACGAAAAGAAGTTGGGCATGCATCACCTTATCTGTAGGTTCAATGTCAATCTCAATTTCCTTTCCGGTCAGCGTCTGAAACAGGCAAGGGTTTCTTTCATGAGTCCTAAAGCCCAATGTACAATGTGTCTTTTAGGTAAAACATCCTATCTTGGTCTTTGGGATCCACTGCCTTCTGAGAGATGCATATTCTCAGCAGCACTGCTTTGGAGAATTAGAAGGCTTTGAACATACCTACATTCATCAAATATTTTTAGGCTGTAAACAACTTTGATAGAGCAAGATTCATTGAATCATCTGATTCCCATAATCCCGTGAGTCATCTTCCATTGCCTCTCCCGTCCCCCAAAATCAGTGAGAATATTGGCATTCTTTTGGATGATATGGCAATGAAAGGTATCTTTTATTTACTTATTTTGAGACAGAGTTTCATTCTTGTTGCCCAGGATGGAGTGCAACAGTGTGATCTCAGCTCTCTACAACCTCTGCCTCCCGGGTTCAAGCGATTCTCTTGCCTCAGCCTCCTGAGTAGGTGGGATTACAGGCATGCACCACTAAACCCAGCTAATTTTGTATTTTTAGTAGACATGGGTTTTCTCCATGTTGGTCAGGCTGGTCTCGAACTTCTGACCTCAGGTGATCTGCCCTCCTCAGCCCCCCAAAGTGATGGGATTACAGGCATGAGCGACTGTGGCTGGAAAGGCATCTAAAAAAAGCCAGAAGGACCTTGTTCTGTTATAAATATCAGTGCTAAAAATTAATATTAAGATAATTCAAATAATTCTTGAGGACACCAGAAATCACCTCTAAGCAATTTTTCAAAAACACTAGAATTGGCTGGGCATGGTGGCTCACACCTGTAATCCTAAGGCTTTGGGAGACCAAGGTGGGAGGATCACTTGAGCCTAGGAGTTCCAGACCAGTCTGGACCAAAAAAAAAAAAAAAAAAAAAAAAAAAAAAAAAAATAGCTGAGTACAGTGGTGTATGCCTGTAGTACCAGATACTTAGGAGGCTGAGGTGGGAGGATCACTTGAGTCCAGAAGTTAGAGGCAGCAACAGTAAGCCATGATTGTGCCACTGTACTCCAGCCTGGGTAACAGGGGAAGACACTGTCAAACCCCCCACTCCCTGGAAAAAAAAAAAGAAAAAAAGACTAGAAGTCAACATCGCATCCCCATATCTTTATAGATGTCTACCTAAATCCTAAATTACAGCTCTTTTTTTTTTTTTTTGAGACGGAGTTTCGCTCTTGTTACCCAGGCTGGAGTGCAATGGCGTGATCTCGGCTCACTGCAACCTCCGCCTCCTGGGTTCAGGCAATTCTCCTGCCTCAGCCTCCTGAGTAGCTGGGATTACAGGCACGTGCCACCAGCTAATTTTTTGTATTTTTAGTAGAGACGGGGTTTCACCATGTTGACCAGGATGGTCTCGATCTCTTGACCTCGTGATCCACCCGCCTTGGCCTCCCAAAGTGCTGGGATTACAGGCTTGAGCCACCTTGCCTGCCTGCGGTTCTTATCTTCTTGACTTCTGCCATAGGTTAAGGGCTTGTGATACCCAAACACAATAATTATACTGATTATGCCATCACAAATGCTGTGTTCCACGCATTCTCATCTCCCATTCCTCCTGCTCTTAAAGCTCTATCTGCATTAGTCTACAATGATCCAGGCCACGAACACCATACTCATCTAATTTACAGGCATTTCTTTGCTTCTACTGTTTTCCTTGTTGCAATATCCTCCCCTGCTCCTTCTCCAAACTTCAAGACCCCTTTCATATAAGATCTCCTCCTGTATAATGTGTAGACCAGTTCCCAGTATACTTTATTAATACTTCCAATATTAATATACCAATTACAGCTAATTGTTTAAGTGTTAAACTTTCCCAGTGTTTGACACATAAGCAGTCATTGAGTATTTTTTAAGAGACAGGGTCTCACTCTGTCACCCAGGCAGGAGTACAGTGGTGATCCTGGCTTACTGCAGCCTTGACCTCCTGGGCTCAAACAACCCTCCCACCTCAGCACTTTGGGAGGGGGAAGTGGGAATAGTGCTTGTGCCCTGGAGTTTTGAAACCAGCCTGGGAACATGGTGAGATCCCCATCTCTACCATAAAATCAGCCAGGCGCAGTGGCACAAGCCTGTAGTCCTAGCAACAGAGTACTCAGAAGGCTGAGGCAGGACTGCCCAAGCCCAGGAGTTCAAGGCTGTAGTGGGGTGACTGTGCCACTGCATTCCAGCTTGGGGGACAGCGTGAGGCCCTATCTCAGAAAAAAAAAAAAAAATCAAATGGTAAATTTTCATCCCAAATAAATACTAGACCTATATTTACATTTCATAATTTGTAATTGAAAAAGAAGATTTATACATTGAACTTGTTCCAAACATACACCCTTCTCTTTGCTGTTGTGTTTGAACCTGTCCATAATTAAAGCTGTTTTAAAGTAACTGAACAATTTTAGAAGACATTCTTGATGTATCACACTGTGATCTGACATATTCAATGCTATTTTAACAAGTATAAGATGAACCTAAGCTGGGTGCGGTGGCTCACACTTATCATTCCAGCATTTTGGGAGGCCGAGGTGGGCACACCATATGAGGTCAGGAGTTCAAGATCAGACTGGCTAACATGGTGAAACCCAGTCTCTACTAAAAATACAAAAAAAATTACCTGGGTGTGGTGGTACATGCCTGTAATCCCAGCACTTTGGGAGGCTGAGGCAGATGGATCACTTGAGGTCAGGAGCTTGAGACCAGCCTGGCCAACAGGGCAAAATTCTGTCTCTACCAAAAGTACAAAAAATTAGCTGGGAGTGGTGGCACATGCCTGTAGTTCCAGCTACTCAGGAGGCTGAGACAGGAGAATCGCTTGAATGAAGCTGGAAGTTACAGTGAGCCGAGACTGTGCCACCGCACTCCAGTCTGGGCAACAGAGGGAGACTGTCTCAAAAATAAAAATAAAATAAAATAAAAATAAATTAAATATAAAAAAATAAGGAAGTGCGCTATTGTGCAAACACCAAGGGGTAATAACAAAGTGCTATGGTGAATGAAAATCAGTGTCATCAATTTAAGCCTGGAATGAGATAACATTATATAACACTATATATATAGTGTTTTAATTTATATTATGCAGCATTATAACACTAATAGCCAAAATAAAAATGACTGACATCAGGATTTTTATGGTGCTGCAAGGGTACTAGCTAGTAAGGGTACAGAGCAACTGGAATGCTCATACACTGCAAGTGGGAATATAAAATGGTAAAACATGTTGGTTTCCTTTTAAAGTTACATATATCTACCATATGACCTCGCTATTTTGTGCTTAGGTATTTATCCAAAGGGACTGAAACATATGTTCACAGAAAGACTTGCATAACAATGTTTATAGAAGCCTTATTCATAATAGCCAGAAACTGGAGATAACTCAAACTCCCATCAACAGAAGAATGGCTAAACAAATTATCCATCAATAGTATTCCATTCAATGAGTATTATTCAGTAATAAGAAGGAATAAACCAGCCCGGTGCGGTAGCTTATGCCTGTAATCCCAGCACTTTGGGAGGCCGAGGTGGGTAGATCACCTGAGGCCGGGAGTTCAAGACCAGCCTGACCAATATGGAGAAACCCCGTCTCTACTAAAAATACAAAAAATTAGCCGGGCATGGCACATGCCTGTAATCCCAGCTACCTGGGAGGCTGAGGCAGTAGAATCGCTTGAACCCAGGAGGCAGAGATTGCAGTGAGCTGAGATAGCACCATTGCACTCCAAACTGGGCAACAAAAGTGAAACACTGTCTCAAAAAAAAAAAAAAAGGAATAAACCACAGATACATACAACAGACATTACACTGACTGAAAGGAGCCAGATACAAAAACTGTACATTGTATACTTCCATTTATATAAAATTCTAAAACAAGTAAAACTAATCTATGAAACTCTTGAGGGGTAGGAATACAAATGTTTATATTTTGTAATTACATGAATGTATGCTATTGTTAAAAAGGCACTGAACTAGTCGGGTACAGTGGCTCACGCCTGTAGTAATCTCAGCACTTTGGGAGATCGAGGCGGGCGGATCACAAGTTTAAGAGATAGAGACCATCCTGGCCAACATGGTGAAACCCCGTTTCTACTAAAAATATAAAAATTAGCTGGGTATGGTGGCACATGCTTGTAGTGTCAGCTACTCAAAAGGCCGATGCAGGAGAATCACTTGAACCCAGGTGGCGGAGGTTGCAGTGAGCCAAGACCACCCCATTGCACTCCAGCCTGGGCGGCAGAGGGAAATACCATCTCAAAACAACGACGACCACAACGACGACGACGACGACGACGACGACAACAACAACAACAACAACAACAACAACAAACTCACTGAACTAAACCCTCAAGAACTGTACATCTTATTGTATGTTAAAAAACATGAATGAGAAAACTGGTTCACATAGTAAAGACAGTTGCCAAAGTAATCTGCAATGAGGAAATCAATGAAGGATCTGGGGTTAGGACATTATATAATGAAAAAGAAGCTCAAGGAAGACCTGTACATTATGGTTTTGTACATCATCTCTTAGTTTAGACTCTCTACTTTATGACAGTAGGACAACCTGATTGAAAGTATTGGAGAAATAAAGATATAAATAAGACCCCAGACCAGAATAAGGGTAATGAAAATGGAAAGAAAAATGAAACAAAGAGGTTTTTAACTGAAAAATTAGGTCCTATAAAAGGACCATGTAATTTTACATCACTCTAAAGAATTGTATTCCAGACACCTGAGCGATTGATGGGATTAACATATGAGACTGGTATTGGGATATGGTTTATGACAGAAGATTATATACTTAATTTTAGTACCACAGAGACAAGGTGACAAGAGAAGATTTAAATTAGGACAAATTGTAAAATCTTACAGAAAAATATGGAAGAAGTCAGCTATACAGAGACAGCAGTTGAAAATGAATAATTTGGCCAGGCGTGGTAGCTCATGCCTGTAATCCCAGCACTTTGGGAGGCCAAGGCAGGCGGATAGCTTGAGCTCAGGAGTTTGAGACCAGCCTGGGCAATGTGGTGAAACCCCGTCTCTACTAAAAATACAGAAAATCAGCCAGGTGCAGTGGCATACACCTGTAAGCCCAGCTACTGGGGAGGCTGAGTTGGGAGGATCCCTTGAGCCTGAGAGATGGAGGCTGCAGTGAGCTGAGATCACACCACTACAATCCAGCCTGAGTAGTGAGACAGTGAGAATGTCTCAAAACAAAAACAAGTAAGACTGGGTGCGGTGGCTCATGCCTGTAATTTCAGCACTTTGGGAGGCCGAGGTGGGCAAATCACCTGAGGTCAGGCATTCAATACCAGCCTAGCCAACATGATGAAACCCCATCTCTACTAAAAATACAAAAGTTAGCCAGGTGTGGTGGCGGGTGCCTGTAGTTCCAGCTACTTAGGAGGCTGAGGCAGGAGAAACACTTGAATCCAGGAGGCGGAGGTTGCAGTAAGCCGAGATCACGCCACTGCACTCTAGCCTGGGTGGCAGAGTGAGACTCCAACTTGAAAAAAAACAAACCCAAAAACAAACAAACAAAAAAGCTGCACTTTAAGCCTGGGTGACAGTGAGAACCTGTCTCAAATTTTGGAGAAGTATTAGATAAATATGGATTCAAAGAAACAGCCAAAATCTAGAATCTTGCTATTCAAAGTGTAGTTCTCAGACATTCAACATGACCTGGGTGTTTGTGAGAAATGCAGAAACTTGTGCCCCATCCTAGACCCACAGAATCATAATCAGCATTTTAGCAAGACCACAGGTGATAGGACACCGTATTTCTTTTTTCAAGTTTCCACACACAGCATTGATTTTTTTTCCAACACTATTTTTTAAACTGCAGGTCTTAACCCATCAGTGGGTTATGAAATCAACTTAGAATTGAAGTTTCAGAGCATATCACAAATAGCAAATTTTTCATGTGTCTAACACAAACATGGTGAAATCCTGTCTCTGCTAAAAATACAAAAATTAGCTGGGCATGGTGGTGTGTGCCTGTAGTCTCAGCTACTTGGAAGGCTGAAGCAGAACAGCTTGAATCCAGGAAGGCGGAGGTTGTAGTGAGCTGAGATTGTGCCACTGCACTCCAGCCTGGCCACAGGGCGAGACTCCAACTCAAAAAAAAAAAAAAAAATTCACAAAACAATATCCTTACCTAGCACTATACTGATATTTCCCTTTCTTCTCTCTCTTTTCTTTTTTTTTGGAGAAGGTGTTTCACTCTCGTTGCCCAGGCTGGAGTTCCATGACTCAATCTGGGCTCACTGCAACCCCCACCTCTCAGGTTCAAGCAATTCTCCTGCCTCAGCCTGCCGAGTAACTGGGATTTCAGGCACCCGTCACCACACCTGGCTAATTTTTGTATTATTAGTAGAGACAGGATTTCACCATGTTGGCCAGCTTGGTCTTGAACTTCTGACCTCAGGTGATCGGTCCACCGCGCGGCCTCCCAAAGCGCTGTGATTACAGGTGTGAGCCACCGCACCTGGCCTTTTATTTTGAGACAGGGTCTGGAGTGCAGTGGTGCCATCACTGCTCACCAGGGCCTTGACATCCCAGGCTCAATCAATCCTCCCATCTCAGCCTCCCAAATAGCTGGACCTACAGGCGTGCACCCACACCCTCGGCTAATTTTTGGTATTTATTGTAGAGACGGAGTTTCGCCATGTTGCCCAGGATGGTCTCGAACTCCTGGGCTCAAGTGACCGGCCTGCCTTGGCCTCCCAAAGTGCTGGGGTTTCAGGCGTTAGCCACCGAGCCCAGCCTATTTTCTTTTATTAATGGTGGCAGTGATCCATTCACCTATTAAATTGATGTCACGACTCTTACATAGGTCGCTACTCAAAGTTTGAAAAACAATCATCTTTAACATACTATTTTAATACTTGGCCTCACACCTTAGCTAAGAAGTAGCTGGGAAGGACTGGGGAAGAGAAGGTTGAGAAATAGTTTGGAAGGACTGGAGAAGAGAAGGTTAAGAATGACTGTTAAGTACGGAAAATATACTAAGAAGCTGATGAAATAACGACAGATTTACTTAGCTACAAAAAGGCCCAACTAGCATTGGACTTCATCATTTGTCAGCAGTTGTTTCTTTTGGAGTGGGGGAGGTCAGGGCGTCTGTCCGTCTGAAGGCACAAAAGAGGAAACAGCACTAGGACTAGTAAGGGCTGGAAACTGGTGAAGAGCCACCATGGGAGTTGAGAGATGCAGATGAAGGAAACCAAGGCTAGTACCAAGAACTAGGGCAGCAGTAACTAACCTGCCTCTGTCAAGGAAGTGAGGCTGGTCCAGGATGCCAGGCTCAGAAAGGCAGGTGCTGACTGAACACACTCCCCTCTTTGGCTCCTGTAGGACGGCTGAGATACCACACCTTGGCAACCACCAGTAAAGGCTCATAGTCTAGCCCCTGGGAGGCCCCGGTTTCCCCGGCCTAACGTTTTAGGGCTGTGCTCGGAGGCAGCCTACGTTAGGGACTGGGAGAAGCAGGTAACCTGGGAATGAAGAATGGAGAGCAACGCTTATTCCCAGAATCTGAGAGAAGGGGGAGTCAAGCCGCTGCTAGGCCTTCTCTATGACTGCGGTGGTTCGAATAGTGAGATCCTACAAAAGTTAATCCCTTCTGGGTGACAACAGAGTTCTGGCAAAAAAAGCAGGGACGGCAAAAGACCCCAGGGTCGGTAGGTGGGACCTGGGCCCCGCTCTCAAAGCCCTTCTAGGTCCCCCTATTTCCCATCACCCCTCGCGCGGAGCCCTAATGCTGTCAGCGCCCTCCAGGCTCTGGAAAGGCGTGGTTTTCCTTCCCCACGTCTCCCGTAAGGCACAGCTACCAGCCCAGCACTACTGCGTCCTGGCGAGGCTGGAGGTGCTCCCACCTTCACTTTAATTAGCATCTTCTTTCCAGTTTGGGACTGCACACGGATAAATTGCTGCTCCTATCACTCAGGTCGCCGCTGCCGCTTTCCAGCACTCTGCCTGCGAGGGCCACTTCTGCTTCCGGGTCACTGTCTGGCTCCACCCTCTCCCTCCCCCCACCCCGCCCCCCGCTTTCCACTGGGTTCCGGAAAGGCTCAGGAGTGCTCCTGTGTTTCGGTTCCGTGACGTTGTAAATAAAAACGAGGCATCCAGTTTAGCTACAGCGGAGACGAGAACTCTGCGATTCTGAGAGTCCCTAGCGAGCCCGAGTTAGCGAAAAGCTGGGGCAGAACGAACTACATCTCCCATCGTGCCAAGGGGCGGTCCCTCCCATTTCACTGTGGGAGTTGTAGTCTCCCTTACCTCGGATCCAACAGCGACCTCAGTGCGTGAACTCTGTTACCCAGAAGGCCTCGCCCGGCCGTCGCCGAAGCTGGAATTCGTCGCCTAGTAGTTCTTGCCGGTAGCTAGAGGGGCCTGTTGGCGTGGCCCAGAAGGCTCAGCGGTATTGCACGAGGCTAGTCGCTAAGCAAGGTGGTCTTTGGTCAACTGCCACCGGGACCAAGGCAACAGGAAGTGAGTACCCCTATTCCAGAAGCTGGTTATGAACCCTCCCCGCCCCCCGTCGCCCACGTTCGTTCGTCCCCCTAAATCAGCCTCTTGTCTCATTGCTCTTTGCAGGGATAGAAGAAGGAAGTGTAGCGGGGTAAGGAATGCACCGTCAGGGTCTCTCACAACCCTTTCCCAGCTCTTCTTTCCAACAAACAGTACCTGGGATGGAGACCCCTAGGGTAATCGCAGCCACGGGATGGGTCGAGGTGACAGGCTTCAGGAACCACACTTCGGCGTTTGCCCGACCTTCCACGACTTAAGAAAGCAGAGGCTGCCAGCCGTAACGGGGCGTTAAACCCCAGCGGAAGATTGGTCCTTATGACCTCCTGCCTTCCAGCCCTCAGATTCATCGCTACCCCGAGGCTAGGCGCCATGCCTCATATCGACAATGATGTGAAACTGGACTTCAAGGACGTCCTTTTGAGGCCCAAACGCAGTACCCTTAAGTCTCGAAGTGAGGTGAGCAAGCCTCTCTACTTGCTGTTTCTTGACTCCATGCTCCTGGTGGGCCACAACCAAGAAAGACGCCTGCCCTTGCCCTAATACGGTACGTTTTTTGGATTAATGAAATGCTCAGTTTCCTCTTCATATCTGCAGGTGGATCTCACAAGATCCTTTTCATTTCGGAACTCAAAGCAGACGTACACTGGCGTTCCCATCATTGCTGCCAATATGGATACTGTGGGCACCTTTGAGATGGCCAGGGTTCTCTGTAAGGTAGGGCTTTCCTCGTGCCCCATCCCTATTGGTGTCGTTATCCCAGCTGACTGCAGAGGTGTTTGCATCCCCACCCCCATGCCCAGTCAGCTCTCTGGCAGTTAGCAGTCAGGATGCTCTAATTTAGTTTTTTCCCACTACTAAATCCCTTTCAGTTCAAAAGGCCATCTGAATTAGTGAGATTCAGAGCTACGTTTTGCCCCATTTTTCTGATACATGAATAGAATTTTCCCTTTTGTCCTGTCTAGCAGTTTGTACACCTTGCCAACTTTCCCACCACCCAGGTCACCCCTTCCCAGTCACATGCATCTCTTCAGTTACACAGTTGTCCACATTAAGCATTCACTGTTTTAGTCCAGAAACCACAGTTTAAGCATTCAAAATTCCTAACTAGAAGATCCTAGGAGAAGGAACTTATTTTCTTTTGATTATTCTTTAATAAGAACAATTCATTAATAAAAGAATAATTCTGCCATTCTTTTTTCTTTTTTTAATCTTCCTCTTCTTTAAGTCCTAGGTTCCTAGGAATTTCTGGGATGTACCCCAAATGGGATGTGTTTTTCTTATATACAAGTTGTTCACTTTGAAATGGAAGATGCTGCTCCTGTCAGTACTAATACCTGCCTCTATGCTTGTTGCCGAGAAGGTAGAAAGTTATCTGGGCACTTTAAGAATATACGCACTCTGCTGGTTGATCTGTGTAGCCCTGGTTGATTCTGCTACTGTTTGTGGCTCGTTAGTCTTAAGGAGTTCATATCCTTTTTTCTATTTTTGATTGCTGTGTCTTTGTGGAATGTCTTGTCATTTCTTTGAGGTTGATAGTTATGCAGTTTTATTTTTACTTTATTTTTATTGCCATTCAGTAACTGCTTAGGAATCTTGGTGTTGCCCATTGTCCATCTGCCCTGACCAGCAGAGTTCAGAAATGGCGACTCTGACTGCACAGTCAGCCGACATGCTGTAATACATGAACCTTTTTGGGGATTGTCTTGATGCTTTATGTTGAGCCTGGCTTTCAGTGTTGCTGATGAGAGGTAAAGAAATCAGATTTTAGAGATAGAGCCAAGTCTCATAGTAATAAAAAGGTTGGATGCAAGCAAACTTCTTTTTCTAAGCTTGGTATGTAATTTGATGTGCTCATCATGCCACACTATGCCAGTGTATCTCTAATGTCTGCTGACTTCTATCCTATAGGGATTTTTCTCTGCTTACCAGTATGTTGATGGTAGAATGTTGAGAAAGCAGAATTCAGTATCAGCTTGAGCTAGTGTTGATCTCTGAGTACATATGTAGGGCACTTGCTTATTGCTAATACATGTCTTCCTTGCATTTTCTGTCAGATGTCTTTGTGCTGTCTCAGCCAACTGCTGTCTCTTGTCTGTTTGCATGTAGACATGTAAAGCACAAACACCAGCATTCATAATAGCTTTTGAATGCCTTTCTCCAGCTATTGAGATATTGTTCGCCATTTGTTGAGCTAGAGAATATGAACTTGATGAGTCATTATATCCTTGAACTTTATTAAAATTGATTGAATGAAACATTTTTTAGCTTGATCCATGTCCTCAACTAGGAAATCTGTCCTTTTTTCCACTAGAGATGGAGATAGGGTAGCACCTTATCCGCTCTTATCAACCTTAAGGCATTGCCTTTTGTGGGCATCCAGACCTGCTGAATTACTGCTGGTAAATGAATGAGAACCTAACCAAAAATAGTTTAGTCCTGGGTTACCGTAGGAGGAGGGGCTGAGTCACAGCAGAGAAGCACAGGCTCCATCCAACTTCTTCATGGTTCTTTCATGTCTACTGCCTGTCCCACTGCACCAACAGCTTGTCACCTTTAAAGTCAGAAGCAGTAAATGTGCTGGCAGATGAAATCATAGATCACTCAGTACTTTGGTGGGAATATCTGACAAGTACTAGCTTATGGTAAAAAGCCCTACCAGTATTTGTAGGGAGAAGAAAGTTTGAACTCAAATCCCAATTCAACCTGACTTCTTCCAGTTGTTTCCTCCCCAGCTTCAATTATTTCCTCTCTCAGAGAGAATAGGTCTGTTTCTAGAAAGAGACCTTAATGAAGTTTTCTTTCTTTTGATGCTTCTTTTTCTTTTCCCCAGTTCTCTCTCTTCACTGCTGTCCATAAGCACTACAGCCTCGATCAGTGGCAAGAATTTGCTAGCCAGAATCCTGACTGTCTTGAGGTAACACTGGGCCTACCCTGCTCCCTTCCTTATCCTAGTTTTCCAGCAATTATATTTTGGCTTTCTAGGGACAAACCCTCATCACTGACCCATTGGCTGCTCACCAGATCATCTCTGATAGGCCAATGGTCCTGTTTATCCCATAGTATCTGGCTGCCAGCTCTGGCACAGGCTCTTCTGACTTTGAGCAGCTGGAACAGATCCTGGATGCTATTCCCCAGGTGAACTATATATGCCTGGATGTGGCAAATGGCTACTCTGAACACTTCGTTGAATTTGTAAAAGATGTACGGAAGCGCTTCCCCCAGCACACCATCATGGTATGTTTCTATTATAGTCGGTGCTTTTTATCTTTCCACTTTACTGCCTTTCCGTTTTGCTACATCAGTCCAGTTCTCTGCTGCATTACGATATTCCTAGTCCATTTAATCATGATGCTGGATGATTATCCATAGTTCTAAGCTTAAAATGTCCATTTATTTGGCCAGTGCAGTATCTCTAATGCTTGGTTCATAGTCTTTGTAAATCTAGTGTCCCTGACATCACTCACCAAACCATGATGGAACATCTATGCACTGTACATACCTGTGGCACATAGACATCTGCCCACTGAAATGGACACATACTACAATCACATAAAAGGGGTCACATAAACAATTATTTCTTTTTTTTTTTGAGACGGAGTTTCGCTGTTGTTACCCAGACTGGAGTGCAATGGCACGATCTCGGCTCACTGCAATCTCCGCCTTCTGGGTTCAAGCAATTCTCCTGCCTCAGCCTCCCGAGTAGCTGGGACTACAGGTGCGTACCACCATGCCCAGCTAATTTTTGTCCTTGTTGACCAGGATGGTCTCAATCTCTTGACCTTGTGATCCACCCGCCTCGGCCTCCCAAAGTGCTGGGATTATAGGCATTGAGCCACCGCACCCAGCCAACAATGATTTATTTTCTTACAACCTTAGCAGAGTGATGGCAGGCCCCCATTTTCTTCATTGAGGGGTGTGTCTACTGACCATCAGAAGCCAGTACAACTGGTCAAATGGGTCTTCAGCCTACAGTACCATGCCTTCTCCCTTTTCCTGAAGACAGACAGGTTCTATGACAGAATGGCTTAACAGAGTATGTTTGGTCTCTTGAGGAATGGGAGATAAATCTACTTTAAATCAGATGTGAGCCTGGTCCAGTAGTTCCCTTTGCCTCACTGAATGCTCCTCCATGCCACTTCACGTGTCCCTGTTGATCATAGCACCTTGTTGTCTTAGGAAAAGTGCATCCTGGATGTTGGCTTTACCCTAGGTTCAGTGGTGACATTGGCCACTCACTCCCTACTTTGGCTTGGTGTTGGGGGAATGGGTAGGGAGCAGGGTTCTCTAAAGTGGCTAGTGTAAAAGCCCTCAGAAGGCCCAGTAGAGGGGACTGAAGTATCCTTTCTTAGAAATAATGTTGGAAAGTCATGATCCAGGCATATGGTATATGACAATACATGACCTGTTTCTGGCCCTAAGGATGCTGTATTTCAATTGCTCTGTCTCAGGCAGGGAATGTGGTAACAGGAGAGATGGTAGAAGAGCTAATCCTCTCTGGGGCTGACATCATCAAAGTGGGAATTGGGCCAGGTAAGCTGGTTCACCTGGGCCACTGGTGACCCCTTCAGTGGCAAATACCTATGGAGCACATTATTCTCACCCTTGTCATGTTCTTCCTAGGCTCTGTATGTACTACTCGGAAGAAAACTGGAGTGGGTTATCCACAGCTCAGTGCTGTGATGGAGTGTGCAGATGCTGCCCATGGCCTCAAAGGCCACATCATTTCAGTAAGGCCCAAGGACAGGGTAGGGTATGAACTGGGTTTTCTGCAGGGTATGGAGGTGGCAGAGATGGACTAGAATTCCTGGGTTCTTGTTGGCTTTGAGTTGGGTTGTTGGGACATCACTGAGGGCTTAGAAAATCAATGCTGTGTGTTCATAATGCTCCTTACTTTGCAGGATGGAGGTTGCAGCTGTCCTGGGGATGTGGCCAAGGCTTTTGGTAAGAAGCCTGAGGGCACAGAAGGATTATTCTTTATAAGAGGATGAGTCTCCTCTGAGGGTCTAGGGTCAGGGTAAGAGAGGCTCAGAAAGTCATTCAGATTCTTTCATAATATGAATTAGTGACTCTGAAGTCTATGGTATCACCTGGGGTGGCCAGCAGGGGACATCTGAAACTCTCCAAGTGTGGGCAATGGCCATCTGATCATCTCCTAGATTGTTGCACAGTGCAGACTCCTGAGCCCCACCCAGACCTAAAAAAATACTAGGCTCTGAGGAATAGGGCAGCAAATCTGCATTTTTTATTTTGTACAGCTTCCCAGGAGATAATTACTCCCATTAAAGTTGGAGATCTTTGCTCTTGGCACACATGAAATGAGTCTTGTTTAGCTGGGCACAGTAAAATGAAATGACCAGATGATGATGGTGAAAACAGCAAAAGGAGAAAGCAAGTGCCAGGCAGGGACTCTCCAGAGCCTCTTTTTTAAATCTTGGGGAAATCATACTCACTAAGGAATAGAAGCCAGAGCAGATGAGGCCTGCATGGATTGTGGGTCAGCTAGGGAATCACAACCAGGAAGAGGCTGGAATCTGTCAGGACTGAGAATGTGGTGTGAGTTGCTTTTGAGGGTGGCCATGCGGGCACCTTGGCCATATTAATAATCTCTTTCCCTCCTCCATGATGGTGGCAGGTGCAGGAGCTGACTTCGTGATGCTGGGTGGCATGCTGGCTGGGCATAGTGAGTCAGGTGGTGAGCTTATCGAGAGGGATGGCAAGAAGTACAAGCTCTTCTATGGAATGAGTTCTGAAATGGCCATGAAGAAGTATTCTGGGGGTGTGGCTGAGTACAGGTATGTGTGGTAGCTCAGGAACTTGGTAATAGTATGGAGGCAGAACTCATGGCTGTTGGGAGGGAGATGGTACAGTTCTCTGAGAAGGATGGTGAACTGGGGCTCAATGCCAGGGTCTGGGGAAAAGTCCCTGGGCTCACAGAATCCAGAAGTTTTTTTTTTTTTTTTTTTTTTTACTTTAAGAGCCTCAGAGGGAAAGACAGTGGAAGTTCCTTTTAAAGGCGATGTAGAACATACCATCCGAGACATCCTAGGAGGGATCCGCTCTACGTGTACCTATGTGGGAGCAGCTAAGCTCAAAGAGTTGAGCAGGAGAACTACATTCATCCGAGTCACCCAGCAGGTGAATCCAATCTTCAGTGATGTGAGCTAGATCTGAGCAGTTCTGCCCTCCCAAGACACCAGTGTTCTACCATGGGGCATCCCAAGTGGGCTCCTCACCTATCCCAGCTACAGCAGCTCTGTACTACCTTGTCATTTCCTGTTGGCTCACTCCTGAGGGCTCCTGCAGTAACTCTGTACTTCGCTATCTGCACACACAAAATGCCCAAGGCACTCACTGGGGAGGAAGCAAGGAAGAAAAGTCTGAGAAAATGACGCAAGATAATCAAATGGGAATCTGGGGATCCGACACCTGAAGATTATTAAAAGGAAAAGATGCTGATTGATACATAAATTTTTTACATGGCTTTGGTTTAGAGGAGGCAGGCTTTTAGAATCATGTTTTGTTAATCAGCTTCACTAAATGGGACCTTCACATATCTAAAAAGCTCAGAAGTATATTTGAAATACCTCAATAAAGAAAGAGCTCATTGACTGTAAATAGATGCTGGGGCTTTCTGTACAAGGCTAGCATCTGGCTGCTGCTCCAGAGTGGGTGGCGGTAGGGTCAGTGACCCAGTGGGTTCAAGGACAATGAGTATTATTCCCATGAAGTATCTCCATTCTAGTGCCACCACCCCCAGATAATCTGAAAGCATGAGAATTTACAAAGTATATTCTGGCATTAGGACACATATTTCCGGAATAGCAAAAGGATCTCTTCCTGGCTCTCAACCTTGTTAACCCTTCTGGGCACAGCTGAACAACACTTACCAAGGGAAGTAAAAAAGGCAAAGGGATCCTTCCAGTCTGGAAGGGCCAGCTGTTTCTAAGGCATGCCTTATGCTGACCTTATGGAAACCTTAATTCCCCTCCCTCACATCAAGGCAGTATTTTAACAAATCTGAAGTTTAATTATTAAGCATTACAAAGTATTTTTAGCAGTGGAGTCAGGCAATCCAAGCCTGGACTTCCACTTCATTCCTACTAAACTACTTGCAGAACCGAGGAGGCAGGAGACAGGCAGAATACAGAGGGCACTTTAGTTCTATCACAGGGGTTTAGAGCTATCTCTCCAGTCATAGAAAGGCATGGTACTATAGCCAGAAGAGGGGAGGTATTCATACAAAGTGGGGATCAGGGTGTCAAACTTTGTCTTCTGATAGTTTTCCAGAGACTCCTGTAGAGAAGGGAGCAGGCAAATCCCACCAAATGAAACCATTGCCTGAGCCCTCTGAATTCTGAAGCATATGGATTTCTCAGTCCTGTTCTGCCCATCCACTTCCCCAGCTTTCTGCTCCTTCCTACTCACCTTTCCTTCCCCCTGGCCATTTTCTTCCTCATCAGAGTCTAAAACCAAGTCCCCTATGGTAATGACGTTGCTGCACAGAGATGGAGTACACACTGTAGGAGGGAAACCAGAATCAAACTACTACCTCTAGATGAACACAGGCTCTTGAGAGTCCCCAAGAGAGGAGGCTGTTATCCAATCCTGACTCAGACTACCTACCTGGCTTCCTGGCCCTAGGAGGTAATAATGATAATCTCAGGGGGTCCATGTAGCAATCCAAGCAATTCCTGAGGTGAGAGCAAGCAAAGAGAATAGGGTGAAAGGAAGGCAGGCAAAGAATGTGCTCCTAGTAAGGAGAATTAACTCTGTTCCACTCACTCCTTTTGCTCTGTGGCAGGCAAGTCAACTGGGTTCTCCTTCAGAGCCCTTCCCCTCAGGGTCTGGCTTGGACTCTTAGACTTCCCAGTGGGGGCTGCTCTTGTGCTCATGGCTAGGTCTGCTGTGCATATCGCATGTTCTTTCTTGCTCTCAGGCTTAGATGTGTGCTGGGTTGCTGAGCCCAGATTCCTAAAGGGAAACAGCATGACTGTGGGGCGCTCCTTATGGCCTCCCCTAGCAGACACCCACTGGGAGTGTACTCTTCGTTGGCCTAGAGGGGCCAGATTGAAGTGGTGGCCAGCTAGAGGTTCTGGGTGTGTCCTTGAAGATGGTCCCTGAGGAAGATATGGGCCAGGCTTGGCTTTGGGCAGAGGATTGTGGAGTGCTAGTCTTTGTTGCAGAGGAGGATTCTGTTCCATGGGCTCAGCCAGGTTCATTGAGTCAGTAATAGAGCACTCTGAAAAAGAAAATGAGGCCCCTTATAAAGAGAACAGAAAGTAACAAGAGTAACTGGTTTCTTATGCCTGGAGCCCATGAAACTATTCCAATAGGCTGCCTCAAAAGATCTCATGCTTAACACTACACCTCCAAATTCCTAGTACCTGGAAGCGGCCACCCCATGTCCACGCCATATTGGCTCCAGGCAAGAGAAGAGGTGCTAGAGACTCCAGGCTGCATCCAACTCAACACATCCTGAAGCTGTGGGCAGGGATAGAGGTATGAAGACCACCGTCCTTGATACAACCACCCCACACTCTGCCCTTACATGTTTTGCCCCAACAAAACCTGCTGTGCCTGCGGTGTAGGCAGTGCTTTCTCTAGCTGACACAAGTATTCAAATAGCAGCTTTTCCATGGCAGCCAGAAAGGGTTCCCCATACTCTTGTTCAAGTTCCTGCAGCAGGGAGAGTAGGAGGTCAAAAGTGGGTTAGTGGCCAGGCATGGTGGCTCATGCCTGTAATTCCGGCACTTTGGGAGCCTAAGGCAGGCGGATCACTTGAGGTCAGGAGTTCAAGGACTAGCCCGGCCAACATAGTGAAACCCCATCTCTACTAAAATATAAAAATTAGCTGGGCATCTACAATCCCAGCTACTCTGGAGGCTGAGGCAAGAGAATTGCTTGAACCTGGGAGGCAGAGGTTGTAGTGAGCTGAGATAGCGGCACTGCACTCCAGCCTGGGGGAGAGTGAGACTCAAAAAAAAAAAAAAAAGGGGGGGGGTTAGAGAAAATAGGAGCCACCTAACAGCCTTCAACCAGTCTCACCTGCAGCTTCGAGGCCAAATCCACAGGATCGTCTGACAGCTGCTTCACCTGCTGACAAAAAGTTTCCCGTGCCTCCAAAATCTTCCTCAGATCCTGCTTTGTCTGTTGAGGATATCAGACAAGTCAGCACCAAAATCCGGTAGACAGGAGGAGCAACTTTATTGCACCAAGTGTAACTGGGGTCAGGGCTTGTTCCAGGGATTACTCACAGCCTTGGGGTCCCGCACTACAGGTCCAGATTCTGGAAAGTGGTGATTCAGGGCAGTCAGGACTTGGGCCCAAGGCCGGCCCTGCAGGATCAGCTCCACCACCACCTGTACGGTACTGAATTCAGAATCCCCACCTCGGGGCAAGGTGACTTTTTCCAACTAGTCTCATCCCCAATTTGTGTGCCCTTGTCAGGTCCTCGCATCCCGCCCCTTTCTTTCCCCTTCCAGGTCCTACTTGCTCCAATACCTTGGCCTTTAGGCCCATACAAAGGCGTTCGTGGTGCCGGTAGCGAACCAAGCCAGGGGCAACAGCGCGCAGAGATTGCAGAAACTCCAGTACTCGCGGAAAATGCTCCACACAGCGGCCGCGCACTACCCGCCAGCTAGCTGCGGCGGCGAAGCGCAGAGCTGCAGGACCGGTCCCCGGGGGCGTAGCCATGGCCGGCGGGCTCCGCCCTGAGGCGGTCCCTCACCCGGATGAGTGAGGCTTCCCGATCACTCCTAGGGGCGGGGCTTCTGGCAACGCTCTGTGGTACGGATCAGTCGGCTCTGGGTAGTTTGCGATTTGGCTCGGCTCCCTTCCGTAGGCACCCAGAGTTCTGCGCGGGGGGATTCTGCTCGAGCTGGAGGAGCCTGAGTGGCGAAGCTGGCTGTCTCCAACGGCACCGGGTCGCCCAGCTTTAAACGCCGCCGCTGTCTCGAGCCCGACGGTGCCTTATTTCCGGCTCCGTGACTAGCTACTCTTGCCCCGGAAAAGGGCGGTAAGAGGCGGCCAATGGGCAGCCACAGAGGGAAGTGTGACGGCGCGTCAGAAGGCCACGCCGCGGCGGAGCAGGCGCGTTCAGCGCCTTGCGCCCTCTACCGGCTGAGTTGAGTTGGCCGCTGAGTCTGTGTGGGCCCGATGGTCTTGGTCTTCCCTATCCCGCTTTCTTCGTGGAGCCAGCGGAGAAGCCACGTCACTCCCCTGAAGCTCGACTTCCTAGTCTGTAAAACGAGGATCATGCCACCGCTTCTTCCCACTGTCTTCACCCATCGAAATTCGGTTCCTTATGTCCCTTGAGCCGGCGTCTACAGAGCCTTCCCTGGCGCGCATCGCCTCCAGTAGGAGTTTCTTTTATAAAACAGAAGAGGGCGTCCCGCCCTTAAAAAATAAAATACGGACCATGCGCGGTGGCTCGGGTCTAATCCTAGCGTTTTGGGAGGCCGAGACAGGAGGATAACTTGATCCCAGACCAGCGTAGGCGACATGGTGAAACGCCGTGTCTGCTAAAAATACAAAAATTAGCTGGGTGGGGAGCAGGTGCCTGTTCAAGTCATCTTCCCACCTCGGCCTCCCAAAGTGTTGGGAGCACAGGAGTGAGCCACTGCACCCAGTCCCTGACTAATTAAAAAAAAAAAAAAAATTTAGGCAGGGCGCAGTGGCTCGTGCCTGTGATCTTAACACTTTGGGAGGCTGGGGGTGGGGGGTGTGGATCACTTGAGGTCGGGAGTTCGAGACCAGCCTTACCAACATGGAGAAACCCCGTCTCTACTAAAAATTCAAAATTAGCAGGATGTGGTGGCACATGCCTGTAATTAATCCCAGCTACTTGGCAGGAGAATCGCTTGAACTCGGGAGGCAGAGGTTGTGGTGAGCCGAATCGCGTCATTGCATTCCAGACTGGACAACGAGCAAAACTCCATCTCAAAAAAAAAAAAATTGGTGGGTGTGGTGGTTCATGCCTGTAATTCCAGCACTTTGGGAGGCTCAACTGGGAGGATCACTTGAGGCCAGGAGTTTGAGACCACCCTGGGCAACACAGTGAGACCCAGACTCTACAAAAAGAAAAAAGAAAAATGTGTTTTGTAGAGAAGGGGTCTCGCTGTGTTGCCCAGGCCGGTCTATATTTTTTTGTTTTTGATATTTATCCTGCTTGGTATTCTCTGAGCTTCCTGGATCTGTGTTTGGTGTCTATCATTAATCTGGGGAAATTCTCAGTCATTATCACCTCATTTCTTCTGTTTCTTTATTTTCTTCTCTGCCATTCTGACTATGTGTATGCTACAGCTTCTATAATTGTCAGATATTCTGTTCTTTTTCATTTTTTTTTTCCTCTTTGCATTTCAGCTTTTCCTTTTTTTTTTTTTTTTTTTTCGATGAGGCTGGAAGCCCCAACTTTGGAAATTTCTACTGATACTCCTTCAAGTACACCATGTTCTTTGGCCATGTCCAGTCTGTTGATGAGCCCATCACAGGCATTCTTCATTTCTGTTACAGTACTTTTTTTTTTTTTTTTTTTTTTTTTGACACAGTGTCTCACTCTGTTGCTCAGGCTGGAGTGCAGTGGCTCAATATCAGCTCACTGCAAACTGCACCTCCCGAGTACAACCGATTCTGGTGCTTCAGCCTCCCAAGTAGCTGGGACTACAGATCGTGCGCCACCATGCCTGGCTAATTTTTGTTTTAGTAGCGATGGAGTTTTGCCATGTTGCCCAGGCTGGTCTTGAACTGCTGGCCTCAAGCGATCCACCTGCCTCGGCCTCCCAAAGTGTTGGGATTACAGGCGTGAGCCATCGCACCTGGCCCAGTGTTTTTTATTTCTGAATTTCTGTTTTTTCATTAGAGTTTTCCTCTCTCTGCTTACATTATCCACCAAACATAATGCTTATGATTATCTTTCATGTTGTCCCCTTTTTCCTTTAGAGCCCTTAGCATATTGGCCATAGTTGTTTTTCATTCCTGGTCTGATAATTCTAGTGTCGCTGCCACATCAGAATTTGGTTCTGACACCTTCTCTTTCTTCAAACTGTGTATTTTTGTCTTTTAGTGTGCCATGTGATTTTTGTTGTTGTTATATATGGATAAAAGAAACAAGCAAATAAACCTTTAGTGTGAGGTTTATCTGGCTAGGGGTTAGGCTGTGTTTATTGCTTGATGTAGCTGTAGGTATCAGCTAAAATTTTCTCTGGTGTCCTTGTTACCGTCTCCCCTGTCATCTTCGGTGTTCCCTAGAGACTTCTGAAATAAGGTCTAAGATGTGCAGTTATTTCAGTTGTATTCCCTGTTAATATATGAGAACTCTGTTAGTAGTAAGGGAAAGCATTCTGTAGTACTGTAATTACGTCTCTGTCTTTCAGTAAGCCTGTGCTGGAAGCTGTGACTTTCGTAAGTGCTTCTAGACCCTGCTCCCTCCCTCCTTTGTCTCCTCACATGCAGGGAAAACAAGAGTTGGGTATTTTTCTTCCCCCATGTAAAATGCTAGAAATATGCTATCCTGGCTGGAGCTGGACATGTTCCTTTTCCAGATCAGGCAGGCTCTCTTAATGAATAGAGTTAGTTTCTCCTGAGGGCAGGCATTGTTAAGAATGGAATACAGGGCCAAGTGTGGCTCACTCCCATAATCCCAGAAATTTGGGAGTCCAAGACAGGTGGATTGCTTGAGCCCAGGAGTTTGAGACCAACCTGGGCAAAATGGCGAGAGCCCTGTCTCTACAAAAAAATTTTAAAAACCAACCAGGCTTGGATGCATACACCTGTAGCCCCAGTTACTCAGGAGGCTGAGGTGGGAGGATTGCCTGAGCCCAGGAGGTCGAGGTTGTAGTGAGCTGTAATCCAGCCTTGGTGACAGAGCAAGAACAGAATGCAATGGATGTATTTCAAAATGGCTACTTTCCTCCTCCCCTCTGCCAGACTCACAGGAGAGGCTTCGGTTTTCACTGTGGGATCCTGGTAAAACTTATGGCCATGTGCCATGGCTCACACCTAGGATTACATGAGGCTAGGAGTTCAAGACCAATCTGGGCAACATAGCGAGGCCTTGTCTCTACAAAAAAATTTAAAAATTTTGCCAGGCAAATGGTGGTATGCACTTGTAGTCCTAGCTACTTGGGCTGAGGCAGGAAGATCGCTTGAGCCCAGGAATTGGAGGCTGTAGTGAGCTGTGATTGTGCCACTGCATTCTAGCCTGGGCAAAACAAAAATAAGAAAGAAAAAACAAAAAACAAAACAAAAAAGTGTGGGGTGCCCACTTAAGAATGGGACCTCTATAATCTTTTTTTTTTTTTTTTTAAGACCATCTCACTCTGTCACTCAGGCTGGAGTGCAGTGTCATGATCTTGGCTCACTGCAGCCTTAACCTCCCCAGGCTCAGGTGATCCACCTCAGCCTCCCAAGTAGCTGGATTACAGGCATGTGCCACCAAACCCAGCTACTGTTTGTCTTTTTTGTAGAGATGGAGTTTTGCCATGTTGCCCAAGCTGGTCTTGAACGCTTGAGCTCAAGTGATCTGCCTGCCTCAGCTTCACAAAGTGCTGGGATTACAGGCCTGAGCCACCATGCCTGTAGATTTTTTGGCCTTCAAATTTGTCCACCCTAAACCTCCAGCCATGAGTCAATTACACTTTAAGTTTTCCTACCCTGGTACTCGTTTCCCAGAAGTTTCTGTTTCTGGGCTTCTGCTATGAAGTCGTGATTCTCTGTATCTGCCTTTTTGTCTCTCCAGTTTTAGGGGCAGCAGTTTTCTCTGTGCCCTCAATTCTCTGATAGATCTAACAGGTTACTGACTTTCAGTCTGTTCAGCTTCTTATGAGGGCAGGAGTAAGGACTCCCAACCTTGTTAGGGGCCAGACTAAAGACCAGAGCTCATTATCTTTCCTTTTACAATATGATCTTCCTCCTGGGTTTCATATTTCTGTGCGTGGCACCCATGAGTCAGAAACCCGGACCACCACCCTTCTCTCTGTCCTCCCTCCTCTCCAAATTGAATCTGTTACCAAGTCTAATTAGTTCTACAGCCTTCAAACTCACCCCCCTTTTTTTCATTCATACTGCCTCTATCCCATTTCAGGTTCTCCTGTCTCTCATCCTGAGAGGACTCTAGTCCTCCTACCTCCAGCCCAACCCCTCTAATTTCTTTCTTTCTTTCTTTTTTTGAGACACTTTCACTCTTGTTACGCAGGCTGGAGTGCAATGGCGTGATCTCGGCTCATGGCAACCTCCGCCTCCTGGGTTCAGGCAATTCTCCCGCCTCAGCCTCCTCAGTAGCAGGGATTACAGGCATGCACCACCATGCCCAGCTAATTTTTTGTATTTTTAGTAGAGATGGGGTTTCACCATGTTGACCAGGATGGTCTCGATCTCTTGACTTTGTGATCCACCCGCCTCGGCCTCCCAAAGTGCTGGGATTACAGGCTTGAGCCACCGCGCCTGGCCTAATTTCTTTTCTATGTTGCTTTCATCATGAATCTTGTGAAATGCAAAACTGATCATATCATCCCTAATTGAAAGCTCCTCCTTACTTTCAGAAGAAAGTCCAGACTCCTAAATATGGCAAAAGGATTTTTAGTGACCTTGCCCAAGCTTACTTCTTCAAGCACATCTGTTGCCACTTTGTACTCATCATGCACCCATATGCCAGTCCTCATCCAGCTGTCTGCATTTTTCAAATATACTGTGTCATCTCGTATTTCTGTACTTCACACATGTTGGATGATTCCTCTGTCCTCTGCCTCTTGGACTTGACTTTTTCTCATCTTTCATGGGTCATCTGGTAATCACCTTCATGAAGCCTTTCTGCATCAGTCCAGGCAGAGTCACCCTTCTCTGGGCCCCTCAGCATCCTGAACATCCCTCTACTACCATGCAGACCCTATCTCATAAGGCTATTGTAAGGATTCAATGAATTCATAAAGTGCTTGGAACCTGGCTCCTCGTAAGTGTGATATATGCATTTACTGTATTTAGAATGTTCTGTCACCCCCACTGGCAGGAGCACCTTACGGGAAAGGCTTGTTTCTTCCTTGTGCATGTTATGCTACTGATGCCTCAAGGTGTGCACCTTGTTCATCTGTTTACGGCTCAACTTTAGTTCTCTTTTTTCTGCCCCATGAGCCCTTTGTCTTGAAAGCCTTCTAAACTCAAAGGTTCAAGAAGACATGTGAATTCAGGACCAGAATATCAGGTGCACGATCTCATGGCTATTGCTGGCCCAGGAATAATATAGGCAGTGGGAATGCAGAAAGAACAGCTGAGAAGAAAAATGAAAGGGTGTTGTTCTTGATCTTTAGTGTGCACAGGAGTCAAATTCTTGGTGAGTTTGTTCTGGGCTTCTGCTACAGGGATTCTGATACACAGAGTCTGTCCTAGGGCCCATATATCTGGATTATTAATACACATTCAGATGATTGTAATAGAAGTGGTCTAGAGACTACATTTGAAGAACCCTGAGGTAAGGGAACAGTTTCATTCAAACCAAAGCCAAAATCCTCCAAAACACATCCACAGGAAAATTTCCAGGTAGAAGAGAGTTATACAAAGAGTCCTGACTCTGTTTCTCTGAGCCTCAACTTCCTTCGTGGTCCCCCTCTCTGGTGAGGGACACCAGCCCCTATCAGTAGTTGATATTGAAAGGCCATGTGCTGCCCTGGGGCAGACCATGGCTTCATCTGTCTTGGTGTGGCATGGACTGAAAGATGGACAGAACAGCAGCTTCATTAAAAAATATTTTATTAGCACCTGTGTCCCCAGTGCAAGTGAAGACTGACTCCCTCTCCAGGAGCCCTGGACTCCCCACCTAGGCTCTGGTGAGCTGCTCTGCAGTGGGCCCCCATCTTGGGGCAGTGTCCTTGCTTATCTGACTCCAGTCCCATTGCTCTTGGCACAGGGCTAAGCTCCACCTCGAGATGCCATAGGGATGGTCTCTCCCAGGTGACTGTCACCTCCAGCATCTGACAAGAGGCCTCTGTCCCCAGAGGCTGGGGCCACATCCACCTGGATAACACCGTGCACCTGGGAGAGCTGCGGGCTGTCCAAGCTGGCAATGAGCTGGCGGGGGCCTGGCCGCACAGGCACAAACGTCTGGCGCAGTGTCACTGTCTCATTGCCCCCGATGTCCCTGTGGGGAGAGACAAGGTCATGGGCCTGGAGTAATTGGGGGTGGAGTGGGGAGTAAGAACTGATCCAGGGCAGTCAGGAGGAAGAAGCAGGAGGTGGAACCATTCAGACATTTCCAGGCTCACCTGGAATTTCCACACCCAAGACCAGGAGCCCCAGGGCTGCCTCTGCATAGCCAGATCAGCAGCCACCCACCAGCTGCCTGGGCTGGAACTCTCCCCATCATCTGGGACTCCTCCCTCCCTGCCCCCACATCCACCTGGACAAAGACTGCTGACGCCACCCCAGAGGCCTCTCATGCCATCCCCTCCATCACTACTGCTCCTGCCCTAAACAGAATATCCTCATCTCACCTGGGGTTTCCAAAACGAAGAAAACTTCAAAATGAGACTTTGGGAACCCAATACAATATTTCCAAATACTTTCAGTTTTGACAAGAGCATAGGTTGAAGAAACATAATTATTCTTTGCTATGATCATTGTTCCAAGAAAAACCCTTCCCAAGAACAGACAACAGACATCTTTAAATGGACATAAACCCTTGTGTGTGTGTGTGTGTGTGACAGGCGGGTGCATAAACCACAACACACACACATACTCTACTACAGTGTTTTCATTTTCTCCTTTCCACATGGGCCTCTGAAAACTTGATTCCCAGACCTTCCCTGGGAATCATGATTTCACTAGTCCTCTAATGGGACCCCTCACTCCCATCCTACTATTGTATTCTGTTCTGCTAACCACTCAGAGGTGAACTAAATCCTTCAAGGGCTTGGCTCCTTTGGTGCTTGTGGCATGAGATCCCGGCTCTCTAACCTGACACACAGGCTCACTGTGACTCAGCCGCTGCTATGAGCACAGCCTCATCATCCCCCACCATTCCTCCTGCTGAGCAACCTAATGCCTTCTTCCCCAGACAAACCAGACTCACCTCCACAGTCATGCTTTGCAGTCTGTCTTGTGTTGAATGAGCATCCAGCTCTGCCTCCCCACCCTGGGTGGACTTGTGAAGGCCTACTTTTCCTCCAAGGCCTGACATACCACTTCTCAGTGAGGGCTCCCCTGAGCACCTCCTGCCTCTAGGAAAAGGAATCTCACCCTTCTCTGAGCTCCTCCAGCAATCTGCATGTTTCACTTTATGCACTGAACATTATTGCATTTATTGCATTTGCTTATGCCTGTGGGAATCTGTCCTTCCTGCCTTTGCCTAAACCTTACCTCTGGCCCTCTATTAACCCAAGCCTGCCCTTGGGGACCGTCTCCAGACATAGAACTTGTACAGTCACTGTTGTCCTCTAAGAGAATGAGCTAACATCCCTAACTCCAAGGATGAGTTCTTTTCAGGGCAAAGCATTTGGCTTGGGCCGGACGCGGTGGCTCAAGCCTGTAATCCCAGCATTTTGGGAGGTCGAGGCGGGTGGATCACAAGGTCAAGAGATCGAGACCATCCTGGTCAACATGGTGAAACCCCGTCTCTACTAAAAAATATACAAAAAATTAGCTGGGCATGGTGGCGCGTGCCTGTAATCCCAGCTACTCAGGAGGCTGAGGCAGGAGAATTGCCTGAACCCAGGAGGCGGAGGTTGCCGTGAGCCGAGATTGCGCCATTGCACTCCAGCCTGGATAACAAGCGGGAAACTCTGTCTCAAAAAAAAAAAAAAAAAAAAAAAGCATTTGGAGTCTGGTTCTGAGCAGTTTCCCTGGACCACTCTGTTCCCTCTTCTACCACTTGTTAGCTGTGAGGTTTAGGAGAAGCTACTTAACTTCTCTGATCCTCACTTTCTGGGTCATAAAATGGAAATGAAAGTAAAAGGAGGAGTGGGATCTGATTGTCCTGAAGGTACTTCTGAGCTCCGTGAAGGAGGGAAGTAGGGATATATAATAGAATGTAGTATGATAGTAAGTCTATAACTTAATGGATAGGCTATGTCCTGACTGCTTACAAATTTGCATTCTTAATTTTTGCTCACTTTTTCATACATAAAAGATTCAAGGTTGTTCAAGCTCAACTAGCCTTCAGAAGTCTATTTAATCTATACCATAAATTGAACTGTAATATTTCAGAAAGTAACCTTTACATTGCAATAACTATTTCCAAGAGAAACTGTTTTCTAGGTGGAAATGTCAAGATCTCTCCCTGCTCTGGTCTCATTGTGAGGTGGGAACTTTACCACACCTCTTTTGTGAGTTGAAGCTGAGTACAAGCTATCTACTAAAACTGGGATGTTCCTGGAACTGAGTTGGTCATGAAACCAACTCCCCAACATGGACACCAGAACTTAAACATTGAAATGAGATTTTCATTGAAATGAAAATCCAATTGTGTACTTGTTCAATCATATTCCCTGGGCTCGAAAATTTAAAAAACTCCTCCTGGACTCTTCCTCAGGGCCATTAAAACACACACACACACACACACACACACACACACACACACAGTGATGAAACAGTCAGCCTGTCCTTCCTTCACAGTGTGCCTTGGTTCTGATGGAAAAGGGCAGTTACCCACCTGTTCACTTGTCTTATTGTCTTAGCTCTAAATGACTTCAGGTTTGTCCCCAAAGTTAGATCTATTCTCTAAGGCAGAGTGACCACTCTGATGACATTCTAGAGGATATGATTCAGGCTCTGAGGGAAATTCCCAGAAAGGGTTTGGAATAGACTTCTAGCCTCCCTGGTGACTGCTTTTGGTGGTGACAACAGCCATCTGGAGGAGTGAGTTCTAGAATGTTTATTAAGTGGCCAGTCACCACGCTGGGGTGGCACACCTTATGCTATAATGGGGTTCCATGCCACAGCCTTTGATGTGCAAATGAGAGGCAAAGTACACCCATCTTGGAATCTTAGGTATCTGAACCAGCAGCTCAGAGATGTCCCCCTGGAGGCTCCCAGTTGTTCTAGAGGCTCTGGTCTGGGCTCACAGCAGCTATGGAGCCACAGACTGTCCAGGGAGGACCTGCCTTGAGAAACTATTATCCAACCCTGTCTTTTACTATAGGGAGACTCATATAAGCCCTATAGCTAAAGATGGGACAGGTCCCCCAACACTCAACACAGCGGCCCTTTCCTTACTTCCAGGCAGGGGCAAGAAGCAAAGGCCTGGTGGGGCTGCTGAGGCAAGTCCAGCTCTGGGGATCCCTTAGGACAAGGAACCTCTCCCTACCATGGTGAGGGTGTGGGTAAGAGATGTCTGCTAGGCAAGACTAGCAGAGCAGGCTATCCGGGGGGGCGTCAGAGACTCCCCTTGCTGAGCTGCCAGAGACCCTGGTAGGGTGACATGAGGAAAGCCCTCCTTTGTGACACATCAAAGTATTTCCAAGGGCCCAGGCTGGGGCAAAGATCAACATAGCTGCCTTCTCAGCTTTGGCCTAATGGCGAAGGTGGTGGCCACCACCATGAGAGCTGCTATGTGTAAGGGAGGGGTGGGCAGAATGTGCAGAGGATCCTCTGCTTCCTCTCCTCAGTTTCCCGCCCCAAGCCATTGCTCTTTCTCAGGAGTCCTCTATATGAAGACGAAGCCTGCCCATGTCCCAGAAGGCTGATCTAGAAGGCCAGGCTCTGGCTTGCTCTGCTTTCTCTCTGTGTTTTTCTTAGGAAGGGACAGGGGACCATGTGTGAGTCTGAACCAGAGATGACAGCTACAGGCCCAGGAACACAGCATGTGTGTGTCCTCACTGCACCCAGGGGCTTGCCCAGCTGGGGATCAGGCCCAGATAGGCTCAGTAAGAGCCTGAGGGATGGGGTTCTCTTCTCTGGAACTGCTACTTGGCCCTCATGGCACAAAATAAGCAATGAGCTTTGAGAGCCTGTGCATGGTGTACACCACAGTGGGAAGAACAGTTTTTCTACAAACTGTGAGACTGTGTGTGACATGGCCGCCGGCTTTCCCATCTGTGAGTGGGGGTGATAATGGCAATAATAAAAATAACAACTACCAATGGAGTACTAACTTTGTGCCAAGAAGACCCTAGGTCCAGGGGCGATTGCTATCCCTGCTTTACAGATGAGAACACTCAGCCTCGAAGGAGAGAAGCTGCTTGCCCAAAGGCATATAGCCGGTAAGTGCCAGAGCTGGGACCTGACCCACATCTTTAGGGTTCCAAAACTTTGTGTGTGTGTGTGTGTGTGTGTGTGTGTGTGTGAGAGAGAGAGAGAGAGAGAGAGAGAGAGAGAGAGAGAGGTGGGGTCTCACTTTTGTCTCCCAAGCTGGAGTACAGTGTCACAAACATGGCTCACTGCAGCCTCAACCTCCCCGGGCTCAGGTGATCCTCCCACCTTAGCCTCCCAAGTAGCTGGGACAACAGGCACACACCACCATACCTGGTTAATTTGTTTGTTTGTTTGTTTGTTTTTGGGACAGAGCCTTGTTTTGTCGCCAGGTGCCAGGCTGGAGTGCAGTGGTGTAATCTCGGCTCGCTGCAATCTCCGCCTCCTGGGTTCAAGCAATTCTCCTGCCTCAGCCTCCCAAGTAGCTGGGGCCACAGGCACGTGCCACCACGCACCCAGCTAATTTTTGTACTTTTTAGTAGAGATGGGGCTTCACCATGGTCTCCGCCTCACCCTCCCAAAGTGCTAGGATTACAGGCATGAACCACCATGCCTGGCCCCTGGTTAATTTTTAAAAATTTTTTTACAGAGACAGGGTTTCACCATGTTGCCCAGGCTGGTCTCCAACTCCTGGGCTCAAGAGATCCACTCACTTCAGCCTGCCAAAGTGCTGGGATTACAGGTATGAGCCACCTCACCTGACCTTTTAATGTACTTTAAAGAGTTTTTTGTCCAAAGGAGATAATATTCCTGAAAGTGCCTGGTCAATTCAGCACTGGGCAACTATATTAGCAATGAGTTACTAACCATTCCTATGTGGGGCTTTAGCTCCCTAATTAGATAGTGAGGCAGGGCAGGGACACAGCACAGCACCAGGTGCCTAGGAGGTCTCCCTAAAGGCTGGTGGGACTGAGCTGGGAGGTATTGCCAGCTGGCCCCAAGATGCTTGGTTGGGCCCTGACAGAACATACTTATCCAGACAGAGAGGAAGCAAAGCTGGGAGCCAGGGCAGCCTGCAGGGAATGCCAGAGTGGCAACAGGGGCAGGGGAGAGGCCAGACTCACCCAACGTTGAGGATCTTGGGTCTCTGTAACCCGGAGCCCTCAAGCCGGAAGACAACATTGGTGAGGGTGACGGGCAGGGGGTTCTTGAAGACAATCTGTACTTCACACTCCTGGCCAACCACTGCTGCTCCCAGTAACTGAGAGAAAAATAGGCCCATCCCCCACATCAGAGACTCTGGCCAAACACATGGGGACCATATACTGCACCAGAGGAGAAGCTGCTTAGAAGCAAAATCTCCTCCTGAACCCCACATTTATCCTCCTAAGAGAATGAAAGTCAGAGAAGAAACTCCAACCTACTCCCCAACAAAGGCTGTCCCATAACCAGAGACATAAGATCCCATGCTGCAGATGAGGAAACTGAGGCCCCAGAGCCAGTCCTTGATTTTCTCCTACAAAGGCTCATCAGGCCAGCCTGCTCCTGGCTTAGCGCCCTCCTCTGATGTCCTTATCCCCTGGCCTTCACTCCTTAATCACCCCTCACGCCCCGGCAACACGCATTCACCGTGAGGGAGAGATCTGGGGTGCGCAGACGGAAGGTGTGCTGCTTGGCCAGCACCTGCCCGCTCTCCTTGACATGGCCTGAGACATTGAGCAGCATGGCCCCCTGGTCCACAAGGTGGGGCCGGTATTCCTTGTAGGCCACAGGCATGGTCACATGGTCCGCTGGGGAGAAGAGGCATGGCATCACTGAGGCCCGTTTTCCTACACACTGCCTCCCGCAGGGACTCCCCGCTGCTCCTGGGGTCTCCATTTCCACAGCCCTGGGGTGCCCAGCCATCCAGTGGGTAGGGTTGGGTAAGGAACACTTACAGGCCCCCGGTGCCAGCGCCACTTCCTTCTTTGTCTCCTTGAAGATGGTCCCAGTGACACCAGTATAGTAGGTGACTGAGAGGTAGAGGTGCAGTTTCACTGTGCGACGACTGCTGCTTTGATTGGTCAGCATCACGGAGACGTTCAGATCCTGCCCCATCACTGCGTCCTGTGCCTCCACCTGCATGGCCACATCCTCAGCTGAGCCCCGGTTAGCGTACACATTGGGTTTGCTTCCATGGGCTGCTGCTGTCTCTACTGCCTTCCGCTCCGCGTCTGAGCCTGGGGGTTGAGGGTCAAGGGTGAGGTTCCAATTCCCACTTGGGTGGGTGAGCACTCAGCAGGAACACTTGTCATGGGGCCCAGAGCTGGCTGGGTTGGGGGAATGGTACCTTCTGGATGCTTATAGAGGTAGGTGATGTCCTCCCGCATGTTGGAGCCAATGGCCTTGGTGACAACGAGTGTGCCAATGGCCTTCTCCTCCACATACACAATCTTGAAGCTGCCATCATCCTGCCGCTGCCAGTACACCTTGTCACTATTCACCTGTGGCGGGGGTGGGGGGGTGGGAGTGAGCAGGAATGAGTGAGCCAGAGAGACTGAGGATGCCTGATTCCTGGCCTCCTTCCCCTGATCCCTGGAGCTGGGGACAGGGCATGGTCCCAAGGATGGGAGCTTCCCGGCAGAGCCAAGGGGCAACTTTCCAAGATGAGCCAGACGAGGCCATAGTGCAGGGAAGAAGCTGGTCTGGGAGGCTCCTTGCAGTGTACTTTGGTAATAATAACAGTCAAACTTCACGCTCATTGGCTGACTTTATGACTAGTGAAGCAGTTTCATACCCATTATCTCTTTTGATCCTGAGTACAGGAAGCAAGGCAGCCTTGATTATCCCATTTTACAGGTGAGGAAACTGACTTGTATAATGAGTGACTTGCCCAGGATTGCACAGCTGGTCAGTCAGCGGTGAAGTCGGGACCAGAGAACCCAGGACTGAAGCCCAAGAAAGTACCCAGAGCCCAGCCCTCACCTCAGCAAAAATGAAAGGTGTGTCATACTTCATGTAGACCAGGCCATTCTTGATGGATTCCACAGAGCAGGGGCCACAGCAGAAAATGCCTAGGGAGTGAGGACACAGGTGAGAGATCTGAGAAGGCCGGGAGGGACCTTCAGACCTTGGGTAAGGTCCATACAGGGCCCCAGGCCTGGTCCCACTGCCTGGTGGCCTCTGGAACAAGGTCATAGGCCCTCACCCAAGCGCTTGGAAGTCAGTTGACAGCTAGTGCAACACAGGGATGGAAAACAAAGAGAGAGCAGCTCCATTTGGCTCTCAGTCCACTTTCCTCAGCCCAGGCTGCTCTGCTGGAGGACAGGGGCAGGGTACAGATGTGCGGACTAGCCTGCCTGATAACCAAGTCCTGGGTATACTCTTTCATGGCTGGCTGACACTGGATGTCCACTATCTGTGATCCCCGGAGGACAGGACCCCCCCATCCTTTATTATAACCAACCCAGTCCCCAGCGGCCCTGCCTGCTGGCTGGGAGTGCAAGGACACCGCCGCCACCACCACTCCAGAAAGATTCAGAACAACCCACAGCTCTGCAGCCTGCTGCCTTCTCTACTTGGGGGAGCTGGTGGGAAATAGAGTCTGCCTTTATCATACTCAGGAGGCTGCCTAGAAGAGACAGGCTGACAGGAGGAGGCCTGGCAGGGGAGGGCGGAGTGGGAAGTTAGTACCATCCAACAGGAAAGAATCTTAGACAACACCTAACACTACACACTCCTTTAAAGACAGGGAAAGCAAGCCGAAGTGCATGCCAGGATTCCACAAGACAGGCGGTGCAGGGAGAATGAAAGGAGCTAAGACTTTTTGAGTAGCTACTATGCTCCCGACATGCTGCTGGTCCCTTCAGATACAGGAGTCCTCATTTAATCCTCCCAATCACCCTATATGGTATATACTATCCCCAAATTGCATCCAAACCACCAAAGCCTAAAAGTGTGAGGTCCTAGCCCAAGAGCACACATCTGAGAAGTGATCAGGCTGGGATCAAGCCCCCGTCTGGCTGTCCCTGAGCTCCCTGCCTGATGTCCACCACACTTCCTCCCAGAGATGGGGGCAAGAGCTCAGATCTGCCAATGTCTGGGCCAGGCCGTTTCAGCATCACAGGCATCACTGGGTTGCACAGCTCAGGGGGCAGCGTTCATATAGATGAGTGAGAGGCAGTGCACTGGGAAGAGGCCAGGGGAGGAATGTAGGCTGGGGAGGGCTCTCTGACCTAGGGTGAATAAGGGAGAGGCTGGACACAAGGCAGCTGGCAGGGCGGGCCTGGTGGCCTGGGGCTGGAGTATCACAGTAGGAAGGGGTGGGGGTTTGTTTGAGAACAGAGGGTACAATAGTTCTAATTTCTGCAGAAACATGTGTATATGGACACAGAAGAGAGACCTGTGGGTTATATCAACAGTGATTATATATTAAGGCTGGGTCATAAGGGCTGTTTTCTTCTTTAAACCTATCTAAGCCCTGATTTTTTTCGATACTGTATATATAACTCCCAGTGAGCAATGGAACAGATAGGAAGGAAGTTGGTGAAAGCAAGAGTATATGTGAGACTAGACTTGCTCTGTTGCTGACCTACTGCCCTGTGCCCTGGAGGAGATCACTCCACCTCTCTGGCCACCCTTTGGAGTGGGTCCCAAATCTGGTTGATCTTCAGAATCACCAGAAGAACTTTCAAAAATATACATTATTAGCATCTATCCTTGGAAAGTCTAATATATCAGGTTTGGGGTAGAACCTAGAAATGTACTTTAAAAATATTTTTGAAAAAAAAAACCCAAATACCTCCTGAGAGAGAATAGGGAACCTTTACATTTTGTGTTATTCAATTCTATACTATTTTCCTTCCAAACATGTATTACTTATAAAAATAACTTTAAAGGGTCCTTCAATTAATTATCTCCAGGATATGTAAGTTAAAAAGCAAGTAAGAATAGTGAATATGGATTCTCTTTCACTGAATACTCTTACATCTTTTGAATTTCGAAACTCCCTTCTATATTAACCATGATTAATAAAATAAACCATTATAAATAAGTAAAATTTAGGCAAATAGAGAGTTATATAGAAAGGTAAAAACTAACGGCCACCTGGTGGCTCAGCTGATAAACCTGTTTAAGAAGCCATGGGGTTGCAGGGCTTGACTCTCTCCTAGCCCAGCACTGACACTCTGGACTATGTTACTCAGGAGGGGAAGATGAGCAGGGGCACGGTGGGGAGTCAGGGGGCGGGGGCTGCCTCACCACTGCTAGTCTCCTGGGGCGTGGCATCCACCACCTGCCACCCGTCAAAGCCCGAGGGCAGATCGGGCCTCTTCATCCAGCAGTCATTCCATACATGGAAGTTCCTGGATAGACATGGAGGGAGGGCTGGGTCTGAGCCCCGGGGTCAGGAGTCCAGGGTTTCCCCAGCGCCCTGGCCCTGCCCACCCTCCACCTCTAAGGCTCAGGTCATCGTTCTTTAGCAGAGACGGGCAGTCCATCCCAGCTCACCAGACAGAATCATGGTTCAGGTGCTCCAGAGGCTTCATATTCTCATCAAAGTAGATGTCCATGGTAAGCGATGTGTCTGTGTCATGGGCGGAGTTGAAGTTGGTGACAGTACGGGTGGCCAGACCCAGGCAGCGCAGCACTGTGGAGGAGCCAAGGTTGGCGTTCAAGGCATGGGTGAGGGCAAGTGATGTATTGTGTCAGGAATATCGGGGGAGAAGGGAAACTGGGATTGCCACGCTGGGCACGGACTGCCAGGTTCAGGGTAACTGGGGTCAGAAGGCCTTTGGGCCACAAAGCACTTGGGGTCAGGGGAAGCTAGGCCACCTGCCTGGCTCAGTCCCTGCTTGTCCCCTCTCCCTCTCTCTGTGTTAACAGTAATTAATGATAATTAAGGCCAGCCTATCATCTACCTGCCTCGTCCTACACTGTAGCCACAGCCGGGCAGGGCTGGGTGACAGTGGAGCCCGGCTTTCCTCCCTTCTCCCTGTAGGGCCCAGGCCACTCCTGTCCCAGTCCTTCTACTACCTGTAGTGGTCACGCCAGCAAAGACCCAGCACTGGCCATAGGGGACAGAATAGCCGGTGCGTAGGTAGCTAAGCAGGATCTCCACGCTGCCCACCCACGCTGATGGGTTGGTGCCTCGGGAGTAATCACCAGACCAGTTCCCAATCAGGACTCCATTGTCATCCAGGGAGTTCACCTGCCCAGGACAGGATGAGACGGGGCTGATGTGGAGGAGGGGCTCAGGACCTGCCATATGATCCCTGGCCCAGCCCCGACCCTGCAACCACCCCTCGCCCCTAAATGCCTCATAATCCAGACATCAGCCTGAGCGCCACCCAGCCCTTCCCTGAGCCATCTGCCCCCTCCCTCCCACCCAGGCTCTGACACAGGAATGTGAATCCTGGGTGTGCCAAGTTTTGGGTTTGGCCCTACATTCCACAGAAGCTGGGACAGGAGCCAGGAAAGGCAGGGTAGGGGGCAGTCAAGGGAGAGAAGAGGAGGCGAGACCCCTTCCTGAGGTATCCTTTGCAAGTGCAGGGGAAGGGCTGGAGGTCCTGGAGGAATCCAGAAAGGGCAGGATGAGGGTGGGGGTGTGGTGAGGGAGCAGGCAGACACACAGTAGGGCTCAGAGACGTGAGGGTGCTCACCATGGCAGAGATGACCCGGGAGACACTGACTGGGTCTCCACGGCCTCCATATGGCATCCCCCGCCGGTCCAGGATGTACAAGCAGGCATCCAGCACTCCATGGTCAAACTGGTAGGAGGGACAGAGGGCAGAGGTGACAGCCTGAACCCTAGGCTAGCACCCTGCTCCAATACCACAGCCCCCACATCCACCCCTGTTCCCCTGGTTGCATGTGACCCTGGCCAGCTACACCATACCTGGCCATAGTTCCAGGTCCGCTCGCCAATCTGTGCTTCGGTCCCGTAGTAAATTCTCCCAGACTCATTAAGCACATACTCCTGCCGCCAATCCTCATGGTCCACATACACAATGTCCTCTGTGTCCCCAGAACATACAAAATTGGTTCCCTCCAGTTCTCTCCCTGGGCCTCACCTACTCCTTGGCCAGTTCTACAGGACTTGCGTCCACAGAAAAAAGGTGGGGATGCTCCTAGCCTGACAGGACTGCAGCGTGAGGACAGGGGGAGCATGACAGATGGTGGAGGAGATTGGCCATAGCCGAGGCCTTCACCAGGAGCGGTATGGTTGGCTGTGGGACCCTGGGCTGGCCACCTTTCTGCATCAGGCCTCGGTCCTCTCATCTGCACGATGGGAGGCTGGCTTCTCCTGGGGTCAGCCACCTAGGCACCCTGCTGCATCGGAGGGCAGGAAGCCCTGCCCTGTCCTTCCCTCCCACCTACCCTCTGCTCCAAACCCCAGCTGCTCACCTGGGCACCAGGGGTTGAAGAGGATGTAGATCTCGTTGCGGGGGTCAAAGGGTAACTGGAACTCCCCAGCATCTGATTGTGTACGGACTGTGAACTGAAACTTGCCGATGATGGCACTGGGGGAGGTGTGGACCCGCAGGTTCAGATTCTGTCCATTGGCCTTCACCACCTGGGCCTTCCAGCCGCCACTGCCCCCCTTGCCCACTGGGATGATCACGTGTGTGCCCTTGCCCACCTCGGGATTGTTTCCTAGAGTAGGGAATCGGCAATTAGCTGGTGAGGCCTCCCTAAGGAGAAGGGATGGAGCCTGGGACTTCTCTGGCCCCACCCAAAATGTGTATGAGCCACTGTGTATGTCCCTGCTTTAGGCCATCGCCTTATTCTCTGACAATCTTCCTCAGAGGAGCTCTGTTCCCACCTGATGTTTGCCCACATGTTAGGGCAGGGCTCTAGTCCAACATCCCAAACCTGTTCCCCTGACACTGAACTCTGAGGTGGGGAGGAGAGATCAGGGCTCTTGTCACCTTCTGCCTGCCTGACTATTGCAGTGCCTGGGCTGGAGGGGCAGAGCCATCCTGGCTGGGTGCAGATCCACCTGCCCCATATGAAAGGGCAGTCCAGGCTGGGCACAGTGGCTTATGCCTGTAATCCCAGCACTTTGTGAGGCCAAGGAGGGCAGATCATGAGGTCAGGAGATCAAGACCATCCTGGCTAACATGGTGAAACCCCATCTCTACTAAAAATACAAAAAATTAGCCAGGCGTGGTGGTATGTGACTGTAGTTCCAGCTACTTGGAAGGCTGAGGCAGGAGAATCACTTGAATCCAGGAGGAGGAGGTTGCAGTGAGCCGAGACTGCACCACTGGACTCCAGCTTGGGCGACAGAACAAGACTCTGTCTCAAAAAAAAAGAAAGGGCAGTCCAGATCCTGAAGGCCAACCCTGCCTGTTCCCTGGGGCTGCAGTTTCCAGAGCCCAGGGCATCCCTGGTAGGGAAATTAGAGGCTGAGGTGGGCAAGGTTAAGCCCTAATCAAAGGGTAAAAGGAGTCGCCTGCCCCAGGCAGCAGCATAATCACCAGCCTGAGAAGTCAAGCTCCACCAAGCAACGCAGTGAGGGAGGCACCTGCCCTGGGTCATGGGGACAGAGGGACAGAGGGACAGAGACAGAGAGAGAAAATTGGCAGAGATGAGGGGCATCAAAGGAGAGAGGGAGAGACAGAGAGAAGAGAGAACAGACACCGAAAGGACAGAGCAGCAATGCCAAAGAAGGCACCAAGGCAGGCCTTGAAGAGGAGTACTCTGAGACGGATGCCGCAGGAGGCTTAAGGAGGGTGGGCTTGGAAAACAGGGAAACACCAAGACCCTCTCTGAGACACGCCCCCAGGGGCACACCCACACACTTGCACCTGCCTTATCTGGCAGAGGTGAGGAGTGGGGCAGGGAGGATCCTAAAGACCTCTCTGACCCTAATGCCAGCCTCTCCCCACCAAATATAGGGCCTTCCCACTCCAGGCCCCACTGACCGATGAGTAACTCAAGGGTGATGCGATCAGAGGATTCATAGGTCCGGGACAGGAGGAGGAGAACGTGGAAAGGCTGCCCGCGGCGCACTATCAGCTCGTCGTACTCATACTCGTCTGTGTGGTGCTCTCTGCGGTTCCGGTCTGAGCGCAAGCTCATCAAGTCCACACCAGTCACTACTAGCATCCCCTCTGCAAGGGCACAGCTTCGGGTCAGTGAAGCCCCATGGGAACCCAGGCCCTCATCTTTAGCCTCCGATCCCCCCAGAAATGCCAGAATGAGTCTCTGGTCCCATTAAAGCCTTTCAGCTCTCAGCTGAGGACAGACTGGTCTCACCTCGGATGGTGCCATCTCCAGCTGCATTGACACCACTGCCCCGGGAGATAGGCCGGCGGGAGTCTGAGCCCCGGGAGCCAGGCCTTCGGGTCCCAGAGCTGGACCCTCGATCCCTGGAGTCAGAGGGTTCAGGTCCCCAGTCATCATCTGCTGCATTTCGGCACGAACAGCAGCCACAGCAGCGAGCCCAGAAGGAACGGCCTCCTCTGCGAGAGCGTCTCTCTGGCTCTGGCTCTGGCGAAGGCGAAGGCGTGCTAGGGGGATGCCAGGGGTTCCCACCCCAACGGCCCACGTCGGAACGTGGCCTGTCCATCATGCCTGTTAGGAAGAGGCAGAGGTGGCTTTTTAACCCAGGTAGCCCCAGCCGGCCGACCCAGAAACCCTCCATCCAGGCAGCTGATTCAGTCGCAGCCTGATGACTGAGACAGTCCCACCATGGCCCAGAGATTCCCCAGACACATCCAGAGACCTTCCCTGAAGACCATTTAGACACCCAGAGAAGCTTCTCACATTGCAGAGAAAAGCCTTCCCCTCAACCCCACCAAACCACATCCAAAAAACTCCCCAGTGGAGAAACCCACTCAAAGATCTGTCCCAGGAAATGCACAGTTCCCTACATGGACGCATGTCACAGCCTCAAGACCCAGCTGCACACACATCAGAGTGCTCCAGCATCCCTGGGCCTGGTCCCTCCACCTGCTGGCTCCACAGTTTAAAGGTAGAGGTGCACAACGCTCACAGCCTCTAGGACTCATTTCTTAGCAGAAATCCCCCAACTCAAGGCTTCTCAGAAGACAGATGGGGCCCCAAGGCCTGGGGTCCTTGGCATTCCCAAGTCTGGGAAGACTTCATTTGGGGCTGCCAGGAAGAGTAGGGCATGGCAGGTGCCTGGAGCCTGTGCCCCCCAGGGAAAGCAGAGTCTTGGTATTGGGGAACAGCCTAGCTGGGGCTGACAGGTATACGGCTGGCCCACACCCCACCTTGCTGGATCCCAGCATGGCCCCTGATAGTATGGGCTGCCTGGGTTCAGCACCTTGCTGCCCATGGGAGTCCCTCACCTGGCAGCAGTGTTGGCAACCACAGCGCTGGGTCCTGGGGTCAAGATGGAACAGGTCAGGATGGATGGGACGGGACCTATGGACTGGATGCTGCCGGGACAGGCCTGGTAAGTGACTTTGTGAGAGGGAGGGGCCAAACTGCTGTGGGGGGTGGAGGAAAGAGGCCAGGCCTCTGGGCGGGGAACAGGGAGAAGATGCTAGAGAGGAAACGGGGGTGAGATCTGTCTGGCTTAGGCTGGGCTTTAGTGGGATCCACCAGGGTGTGATGACTCCTGGCACCAGGCTGATAACTACCAGACGGGGCATGTGAGGAGCCCCTTCTCCCAAATGAAGAAGCTGCAAGGACAGTGGGGCAGGCAGGCCCTTCCACCCACAGCCCCATCTGGCCGACCTTCTGGTCCCATGCACAGGCTGCCTACCTTGGCTCTCACAGGCTCCTGCTGCCGAGCTCCACACAACCCAGGCCAGGCTCAGCCCTGTGAAACTGGCCCAGGGGCCTGGTCCTGGAACTCATCCTGCCCAGGGAGGTCCCAGAATCCCAGGCTGCAGACTGGTGACATCAGCAGCCAGGCCCTCAGACTGGCTCCACCAGCTAACCCCTAACCTGCTGGCTCTACCAGATATTCTGACTTCCCCAACCCCTAAGTCTGTCCCTTCTTCCTCAGTTGCTTTACAGCCCCAGGCATGAGTGAGCTGACCCCCAAGTTTTGGATTAGGGGGATCAGAGTAGGAGCAATCTCACTTTACACCCCCACACCCGCTGTAGCCTGGGGGCTTGAGGGAGGCTTAGGTCTTTCCACTTAGGCTTGGGTGGAAATTGAGTCCCCCTTCCAGGGGTGCAGATTACCCCCTTCTCTCACTGCGAGGAGTCTCTGCTCAGCTGGACTTGAGGATTCCTTTTTCCAACCTGGAATTCTTCCTGGGAATCCAGACCAACCGGCTCAGGCCCCTGTCCTGTGTGCATCCTAACTCCACCCCAGAACTGGGGAAACACCAAGGATGGCACTGAGGCAATCCCAGGGCAGAGAGGAGGAGGCTATCCATCTTCAGGGAGGCTCTCCTCGGGTCTTGTTCTTGGGCTCATCAGCCAAGGGCTTCTTCCTTCTTTCCTTCCTTCCCATTGGTATCCCAGCTCTGCCCATGGGCCGCCGAGCAGAAGACAGTGAAAATAGGTTGATAAAAAGACACAAGGAAGCAGAATACAGGAGGGGCTGTTTGGTCATGCATCAGGCAGGGCGGTGCCATGGGGACTGGGGACAAAGAGGCCCCAGGAACTGGCAGGGAGCCCTCCACACCCACACTGCCTTTTCTTGTCCAGCTTCCAGCACCAGAACCTGCCCGGAGGGAGGTGGGGGGGAACAGGTCTGCCCCACTTCCAACACCCTCAGTTGGCACACCAGGGGAAATCAAACTTCCAGGCAGGTCAGCCAGAGGGCTTCGTGCTGGGGCTGGGTGTTTGTGCATCACTGCAGATACGGGAAGGGGCAGGGCCCTGGTTGTCCGGATGTGTGTGAACACATGTGGGCCCAGGTGGATCCCAGACAACCAGGAAGATGCCTTTGTCACACTCTCTCTAGCTAAAATTAGTCTTTCTCTCCCCACCCAGCCATATTTGAGTTAGTGCCCTAACCCCTGAGCCAGTCCCCTCCCCCACCAACACTCAGGCCTCTCTAGGTCAGGACAAGGTGTGTACATGGTATGTGTGGGGGGACACCATGGGAGTAGACACTCAGCTCAGGACCTGAAGGAGCCGAGGCCAGGCTGCTGCCCAATCATTCCTTAGCAATACAGAAGCAAGAACGTGAGTCTAGAGTCCTAGACCAAGGGTAGAGACAACTTTGGTTTCAGTGCTGATTTGTTCAGCAAGCTTGGGTAAGTCTCAATGGCAGTTTCCTCATCAGTACACTGGGCCTAATCATCCGATCCCTGAAAGCCTGTGAGAATCAAATGGTATCAAGTATGCTCAAGGGTACTTCAACCATAGAATGCTACTCACGGGGACTGATACAGTTGTTAAGGCAGGGCAGAGCAAGGGCACACTGGCCCACTCCTGGGAACACGAAGCCCCTGAACCTCCCTGGCTGTGGTGAATGGGGCCAGGGCAGAGAGGACATCTGAAAAGTGCAGGGGTCACAGGAAAATCTTGTATGATGCTTCCAGCTGGAGAAACTCACAGCTGCTCTGCAGCTCAGCCAGAACCAGAACCTGATCCCAAGCCCTATTCCTGCTTGGAATCTAGACCCAGATCCAGGTCCCACCCTAAACCAGAAGGTAAACTCAAGCTCAGCCCCCATCCTGAATTCTGCCCAAACACTGAGGTCTTGGCTGTCCCTGAGAGGAAACAGCAGGATGGTGCAGAAAGAATGAGCCAGGAACACCGCACGTCTCCCCATGTCTCTTCCCTTTCTTTTCCCAAGATTTTTGACCTGCAGAAACCCCACACTGTGGAGGCCCAGGTTCATATGGGGCAACCAAGGCCAAAATAAATGGCCGTAGTGATGAAGGCAATGGTGAAGTGGTAGCCACAATAACAGCTTGGTAGCCTGAGGACGCCTTTCCATTCTTTATTCAGTCCCAATAAATTAGAGGGCAAGGGGAGGCCGCAGGGCCTCTTAGGTGAGGATAGCGCTCACTGAAGGCAGCAGTTCAGCCAGGTGCTCCAAGATGCCCACTGATTGGCACAGCGGGTTACCCTGCAGGTTGAGGAGGACCAGCCTGGGGCAGGAGGCAAGAGGCTGGAGTGCTGCAGGCTGCTGGAGGCCTTGTGCAGGAGAGTCAAGGAAAGCTTGGCAGGTTCCTCCCAATCCATTTGCTCCTGTGTGCCCTCAAGAGCTGGGGACTGCTGCCTGGAAGTATGTTTGATGGGCATCTCATATGCTCCCTGGAGGGAGTCAGGCTCTAGGCAGGGACTGCAAATGCCTGCGCACAGGGTTAGACAGAAAAGAATGAGCCGCAGCACCCCACGCAGGCTGGTATAGCATGAGAGGAGTGGTGGAGGGGATGGTAAGGTGGAAATCTAGCCTGGTCCAAAGAGACATTTACTATTCAGCAATGATCCAGGGCAGGGCTGCTGCATGAAAATACTAGTGAAAGGTTGCTCTAACTTCCAAGAGAGGAATCAGAACTCAGATTTTTTTTTAAGTATGAAACTTCCTGATTTTTAAAAAACTACATGGTCCTGAAGAACATCTGCAGGCTGCCCATTTGTGAACTCTGACTTGAGGAAGTCACTTACACTGCAAAACTCCACCAGTGCAAGTCAGTGATAGCCCAAGAGCCCCAGGCTCTCCCTCTTCAACTCACACTATAGAGTCCCTGTCTCCTGACCTGCCAGAGGGTGGCATGTACCTTGCCTGCTGTCTGTCCCTCCCAGGGTGGCACTTCACCTTACCCACTGTCTGAAAGGCACCCAGAAGGAAGGATACGGTTGTTGCACAATAGCAGCTCCTGTAGCCGGGGTAGGTTGGTGACGCCGTCCAGGGACTCTATGGCATTATCGTTGGCCTGCAGCACCTGGGGGTAGGAAGGCACAAGGCAGGGTGGGCGCCATCAGCCAGGGATGGTTCAGCAACTGAGAAGCTCAGGCTGATGGGCCCATAGCACACAGAGGAGCTCAGGCTGGGTGATGGAGGCAGAAGGCACACAGTCATCTGTTAGGGGTGGAAGGTCCTGGACATCTCTTTGTAAGATAAGCAGACTTCTGAGGTAAAGGAAGGGGAAAAGAACCACCCATGACAGCAATGGAGACATGGGTACTTTACCTCAAGGCAGCGCAGGGCAGCCAGGGCAGGTGGCAGGGTTCGGAGACGATTGTGTGACAGGTCAAGATGGGTGACCAAGAGCAGCTGCTCCAGATGGCAGAGCACTGTCAGATCCTGGGGGTGAAGGGAGGAAGGAAGTGATGGGTTTCCTAGGAGACCTGGGAGAGGGTCCTCAGCCGGTGTTTATTAGGCACATGCCCTCTGTGCCCCACAAGCCCTTGGGGATCCCAGCCAAGGAGAGGATGGGAGCAGGTGGGAAGTTGACCTTATAGCCCACAGTAGTACATGCTACATGTCACAGACGTGGGACAGACAGTGAGTGCTGCGAGTGGAGTGACCAGTGGAGTGGGCAAGGAGGAGGAGGCCTGGAGCTTGGAGCTACAAGGACCAATGGAGGGTGCTGGGCAAAGAAAGACACCATAGGGACTGGATTCTGATGAGGCAGGAGATGACTTTGGCAGGAACGGAGGTACGTTGTAGTGATGTGATGAAACTGATGTGTTGGGAAGGACTAGGAAAAGTGGAGCCTGGACAGCTTCTCAGGAATCTCTGGAAACTATTTGACTTTCAGGTGTTGGGGGTTGCTCCAAGGTCAGACGTGCTGGAATGTGTACGAGGGGCGGGGTAGGTGTCACTGTGAAGGAAGATGAAGCTGTGAGCAGACTGGGGAAGGAGCAGCACAGGGAGGTCCTGGTGACTCGGGATTTGAAAGTGAGTGACAAAAAGAAAAATGGGCTGAGTGACAGAAAGCAAGACTGGAAGAGGAGCAAGCTGGGAGGAAGGAATGAACTCCATCTTGACTGGGAGGAAGTCCACCAAAGCATCTGAGACTGGGGCAACATCAGGGACATGGGGAGGCCAGCAGGATGAGGGCCAGGGGAAGGCACATGCAGCACCCATACCTTGTGAGCCAGGTGCAGCACGCGCACCTCGGCATACTCCATCTTGAGCACGCTATTCTCCAGCAAGAACTTGCTGCGCAGGTCATCCAGATATGCTGCCCGCATGGGGTCCACGGCCTGGAGTGGATGGGGTGGGCAGGGTATGCATGTCAGCTGCCTGCCTCCTGCCTGCTGGGCCTCCCCCTGGCCTGTTCTGCAGGCACAACTTGCCTTCAGGGTCTGGAAGTACTGCAGGGTTTCCTTCTCATACAGCAGGGGGTCCAGTGCCCGCATCAGCAGGATGATGGTGAGCAGGCACCCTGAGGAAAGGGCGGGGAAAAGGAGGCTTTCTCCTGGATCCTCCTCTGCTCCCATCCACCTGAGGCCCTCCTGCTTTCCTCTCAGGGCCACACTGGAAAGGGGCTTCCTCAGTGGGCTCTGGGAGCAGGCTCTCACAGAATGGGGCCTCACATTTATTCTCAGGCTCCAGCTCCTGCAGCTCCTTACAGGATTCCAGCTCAGACTGTAGCACTGTGGACTTTTCCACTGACAGCTCACACCTGAGGGTGGGCAGGGTGGGGAGGTGTTGAGGCCAGCAGCCCTGCAGTACTGGTCAAATCCCCAGAATCTACCCTGAAACATCTTCCCGAGATGCCGGCTCCTGTCCTAGCTGCCTGCTGCCCAGAGCCCAGAGCCCCTCTCCTTGTTTTGTGTTTCCCTGTCACCACCTGAATAGCTGCTCATCTGTGGTGGAGTCCCGACACCAGCCCTCCTGGCGGCCTGGGGAAAGAGTAGGTGGTTGTGGGGTGCACCCACCAGAGGAAGAAAGGGATGGGGGCTGCTGCAAGGGGTGGAGGCTGCAAGTTCCATCACCTTTTAAAAGCACGCATTCTTTCTGGACATCACCTTCTGTCCAAATGACGCGAAACGTGTGCTGGGGCGACTGGTTGTTGAGGGAGGCGGCAGGCAGGTCACAGAGCTTGGAGTGCTGGGTCAAGGAAATGCCCGGGCCTAATAACCACTTTTTTGACTTCCCCACCCAGCTCTGCCTCAGACCCCCAGTTCTGCCCCACCAATCCTGGGATACCCAGACATGGTTGGGCCGGTTCCTGCCATCTGGGGTCCTCCACTCCACAATCAGGGGAGACTCATCAACCATGAGCAGCAAGGTCTCCGTTCTGGAGCCTACCTGGTACAAGGGACAAAGAGAGACTTCAGCCCCAACAGCACCAGGCCCACAATCCCACAGTGCTCTTGACAAAAGCTGCAGGACTCACTAGGAGGGGCCGAGAGAAGGAGACAGTCAGACAGGCCTCATCCCGGCTCACATGTAGGCAGCGCAGTGCATCCTGGGGGTCAGCTACGGGGAAACACAGCATCAGATCTTAAACCCTCTCCCACTCCTATCAAGCCCTAAATACCCAGCCCCTTTCCTCATTGCTCACCTCGGCCTAGGAGCCAACGGTGATAGAACCAGGCACTCTGATCATTGGGGTCAGTGAAGAAGGCATTCTGCACCAGCTCCAGCTCTGTGGGGTTCCGGGAGGCATGGGCTGTGGTTAGGCCAATGGTTGGCTCCTGGCCACTTCAACACCCTACTCTCTCCTTGGAGTACTTCCAACCCCCAGTCTCACTTATATGCTGTCCTTGCACAGGGGCTGCATATGTCAATTTTATCTTCCCCATCAGACACTTGAGCTCTCTGCAGCCAGGGACTGAGTCTTAGGCACTCATGGAGCCAGGCATGAAGTAGGTGCTCAATAAATCCGAGTGACAGGTTCAGGAATAGGGTCAGGCATGGGGGCTGGAAGGGTGGCACTGCAGAGTCCTCCCGAGCACCCCTGACCCTGCTTACCTTTGAGCAGCACATCCTCAGGGAGGCGTCCCTGTGGTTCAGAATCTGGCTGGGGGTGCAGCTGGGGCAAGAGGCAGGAACGGTAATGCCAGGAAGAGTAGTTGGAGAAGTTTCGGGTGATGAGGCTGTCAGTGAAGGCTAGCTCTTCTGCAGGGGGCACTGCTGCCTGTGAGGCCACAAAACGCCGATAGTCCCAGCAGTGAACTGGAGGGGAGAGGTGACAGCGTATATTAGAAGCAGGGCAAGAGGAGCTACCTGGCTGGAACCCCTAGAAACACCTCAGTGCACTTCACAGAGGATGCATTTGACTCCATCATCCCTTTCAGCACCAGCTCAGTGGACCCATCCTGGATATCCATCCCCATTCTGGGCCTTAATGAGGCTCCAGCACCAGAATGTGGGCAGGTGAAGACTGTGGGGACAGAATCTACAGGAACGTACAGTTCCGCTCATCGACCTCCAGGAAGCGGGCACACAGTTCCAGCTCCCGGGCCCAGTTGGGCTCAGGCAGGCGGCCGAGCAGCCAGCTTCGGTGGTGCCAGGTACCATAAGACTTGGGGTTCACCCGTAGGCAGCTCTCCAGGAAGCCCAGTTCTGCCTTCACCAGAGCAGCCAATTCCTCAGGAGACCTGCACCCAAGGGGAAGCAGGGTCAGGGCTTTCCTACACTCAACCTCAGCTCACCCCTCACTTTCTGTACCCAGCCCCCTACTGTCCTCCATCTATGCCACTGGCTGCCACATTTCTCCTCCACCCCTGGACCCAGGCACTGCAGGTGCAGGGCCAGGGCAGTCTTCTAAGACCCTGAACCCCTACGCACTTCTGAGTCTCCAGCTGCTGGAGCACTTCTCGTCGGCAGTTCCAGAGGGTGGCAAAATCAGGGTTGGCTCCCAGAATCTGGCTTGTCAGTTCCAGCACTGACTCATCCAGCTCACCAGCCTGGCGCTGAGAAGACAGGTAGCAGGGTCAGAGATCATACCATTTGCCCACTACAGGACTAAATAACATAAATATAGAACCACCCAATATTCTGTGAATCCCACACTATACAACAGGTACTATGAACCATGCTTTATGGCTTTACAAGTATTCTCTCATTTAATTTTCACAACAGCCTTATGCAGTAGGTACAATTATTAGCTCCATTTTACAGAGGAGCAAACTGAGGCCCAGCGATTCAGCAACTTGTCCAAGGTCATATAGTTATAAGTGAGAGAACCCAGAATTGGATCCAGGCAGTCTGACTCTAGGGACCAGCTCTTGACCTGTGTACTATACTGAGGTAGCCTCCTGGGGTTGGGGCTACCTCTGAGGGCCCCACCTTCTGGAATACGGCTTGGGTGGCTGACTGGTACAGCTTCAGCTTCTGCTCTCGCTCTAGCCTTTTGGCCTCCGCCTGCTCTTCTGACGTCTTCACCTTCAGGCGTCCGTGCTACAAGGATGAACGGGTTGGAAGAGTGCAGTTTGCCTTGCAGGAGCTGACCTGCAAAAACTCCACACTGTGGAGCCCCAGGTTCATGCGGGGCAACCAAGGCACAGCCACTCGGGGTGAGGGCACGGGCCTGCGGAGGTGAAGGGCGGGGCTCAGGGTTCTCACCATGGTGCCGGCTCAGGGTTCAAGACAGGGTAAGGGTCCAGTAGCAGCCCTTGGAAGTCTGAGGAGAGAGGTGTCAATCACGTAGCCCCGCCCCTACTAGCTCCGCCCTCAGCTGTGTCCCGGAAGCAGCAAGCGTGCCTGGGCAGAGACCCCGAGGGTGTAAAGAGGTCCTGGGACAGGTGTTGCACATTCAGGAAGAGGCGAATACCCGGACTAGGACTTCCATCCGTGTGGCCCTTCCCATAGCTGGATTCGCCACGGCCAAAGCCCCAGCCGGGACACCTAGGCGATGGAGACCACTCTGCGCCCCAAAGGTTGCCGCTACCCGCCCATCCCACGGCTCCCGGGCACCCCCGCCCCCCGCGGGCGGACCCACCTGCGCTGGGAGGAGGCGCGGGGGACGCAGAGCTGCGGCGCCCGCTACAGAGCCCAGGAGCTGGCTAGAGCGGCGCCACGTCCCGGCTCACCGAAGCGCAGCGCCCTCTGCAGGCTTGGGGAAGGGCCTGCGGCGGAGGAGGCGGCTCGGAGGCGCGTGCGCGGGGGCTCTGCGCTCGGTGTCAGGACACGCTTGTACCTATTAGCCACCTGGTGTGTACGAGTGCGCTCGTGCGACTGTAGCGTGCATGTGAAATGGGGGCGGACCATGCTGGTTGGTAACTCAAAGTGCAGTGTAGTTAGTGGAAAAGGTTTTCCAATGGCTGGAAACCCACACCTTCACTACTCCACTGACCTTACCCTGGCCACACCGACAACCTTCTAGAAGTTAAATCTAACAGGTGGAGTTGAACTCCCTGTCATTTTCTCTTACCTCTGAAGCATTTGACCCTACCCACTTCTTTACACTTGGCACTCCCATTCTGGCTTCTCATCCCGCACGTCTGCCTCTCTCTTCTCATCTGTTCACCTGCTCCCCTAAATGTGGTGATCTCCAGGGCCCTTTCCTCACCCCTTTTCCACTGCATACACTGTTACTGGGAGAATGTTTAAATCTAAGTCTTCAACTGCTTAGAGTTGGAGTTCTGCAGAGCTCTCTCTTTTGGCCCACAAATCTGGCATCACACTTTCTCTGGGTGACATCATCCACACTCATTGTTTTAATTACTACCTATAAGTTGATGACACCCAAAATTATATCTCCAGCCCAGATGTCTTGGAAGCTTAAATAACAATAAATAATATACATGCACATACATATTCAAACACCTATTGCATTTCACCTGAGTGTTCCAGAGACACCTCAAACTCCAAAAGCCAAAAGGTATAAATTGTCTCTCATCCATCCTGTCTCAACATTGGCCTTTATGTTTTCTATTGTAGCGAATGGCACTATTTCCTCCCCACTTCTTAAACTCGCTTAAATACTCTCTATTTCCACTGCCTTTAAGAGTTCAAACTTCAAATTTCTTTTCCAGATTGTTGAAGGTCTTTTCAGTGTCTTCCACTGCGTCCCTTGTGTTATCAGTACCTCCTCTGTGCTGCTGAATCAGTCTTTCTAAAATGCAGATTTGATGTTATATCTCTGCCTAAAAGCCCTGAGTGGCTCCTTTTCAGGACAGAATTGTAATCTCTCAGCCTAGCACATCAGACCTTTTGGCGTTTGGGCTCTGCCTACTCTCTGGTCCTACGTCCTGCTGACCCTGCTAAAAACTCTTCATGACAGCCTACAGAAATACATGCAGTTCCCTAAATGTTAGCCTCTTCCCTCTTCTTCACTCTCCTTTCTCTGTGCCCCTCCTTTGCCACAGTAACTCCTGTTTATCTCTAAGATTTAACTTTTTGAACTCCACAGAACAAAGAAAAAATATTTAACTCAAGTGGCACCTCAGAAGTTCTCTAAAATGCCCTTGTTCAATCTGATAGACCTTTACAAGTACTTTCAAAGGCAGTGCTTTTTTCCCCTGTGCCTACTGTAAATCTTCTTTCCCCAGAAGTCTTGATTTGTGTGCCAGTATCTTCTGTCATACTGAAAGTTCCTGGAGGACCGGAACCATACTTTTTTGATCTTGCCTCTTTGATACCTAGTCCTGATTCTCAGTAGGTATTCACTAGCAATTTGAATGAACAAACAAAATATCACATAGTGAGGGCTGGCTTGGTTGGGCCTAACAATGAGTTCTGTTGGCATTCAGGAATAGGAGAGATCTGCATGGCCTGGAGCAGCTCAGGAAGGTTTTCTGGTGGAATCTTTATGGGGTTCAAGGTGTCTAGTGAGTGTGTGTGCACCTCATGTATATGTGTGTGATGTCTTTGTGAATAGTGTGTCCATGTGGCACTCACACCTGGTTAAGAAGGTAGTGCTTTAAATCGTTTTTTTGTTTTTTTTTTTCTTTGAGACAGGGTCTCACTTTATCACACACGCCAAGAGTGCAGTGGCACGATCTTGGCTCACTGCAACCTCTGCCTCCCGGGTTCAAGCGATTCTCTTGCCTCAGCCTCCCAAGTAGCTGGGACTACAGGCATGTGCCACCACACCCAGCTAGTTTCTGTATTCTTAATAGAGAGGGGGTTTCACCACATTGGCCAGGCTGGTCTCAGACTCCTGACCTCAGGTTATTGGCCTGCCTTAGCCTCCCAAAGTGCTGGGATTACTGGCATGAGTCACATGCCCAGCCAGTGCTTTAAATCTTTATAAATCCTTCACACTTCTCTCAGCCCCTAGAAATGTATGTAAAGTGCCCATTATATACTTCTTTCCTAGCTCCTATAACAAATTACAGAGGAAAAGAGACTTTTTTTTCTATCCTTGTGTATTTGCCATCCCAGCGAGGAAAGAGTTAAACCATTTATTGGTTCTCTTTGTGCCAGCCACTGTGATGGGAGCTTTGCATATATATGAGGTATATATGTATGTGCACATACACAGAATTACAGGTGGGAGGTAGTTAGCAGAGTAATTAAGAACGTGGATGCTGGTGCCAAACTGCCTGGCTACAAATCCTAGCTTTGCCACTTACTTGTCCCAGGGTGACCTGGGGCAAGTTACTCAACTTCTGTGTTGAGCTTCCTCTGTGTCTCTTTCTTCAACAGTAACATAGGAAAAATAATATTATCTACCTGCTGCAGTTGAAGTTAATCTGTTGAAGTTAAGCTGAAATAAAAGAATCTGTGTAAAGTACTTAGAATAGTGTCTGTCCTAAGTAAGGGCTCAGTATAGTAATAGTAAACTGAGGCTCAGAAAGATGAAGTAACTTGTTGAGGGCCACCATGTAATAAGTGGCCAAATGGGACCTGTATCTAGTCGGGCAGCCCTCCCACCTCACCACCAGCCTTTTTCAGTTGTTGGTCATCACCTTGTCTTGCTTCCTGCTCTGCACACACTCACAGGCGCAACTAGACACCTGGGAACACAGATGCCCTCAGGTGCAGATTTGCCAGGTACAGCCTTGCTTTGTAGTCACTAAGAGAGGAGGAAGGGGGGTGGTTGGAGGCTGAGATAGGGAAGAAATATTTTCTAGTGATTAGCAATCTTGAAACTGAGAAGGTTAAGTCAAGCAAGCTTAAGAGAGGAAGTGAGTCTTATGAAAAACTCTGCGTCAGGGAAGGCAGGGCCTGGGTTTTGGAAAGCACAGGCAGGAAGGGTATTTCAGGTATGTAATATGACGTGAAGGTGAGGGAGAGAAAGCCAAACAAGCGTAGCTGGCTGGCAGAGAGAGGCCGAGCCAGGTGCCTTTGGAGATAAGAGCAATGGAACTGATGACAAGCCTCTTGCTTGAAGGCAAAAGGAGCTGTCAGGAGTTATACTTGGCCTCCTTTGTGGGATAAGTGGGAACCATGCAGGTGTCTGAGAGCCACAATCTAAATGATGCTCGAAGAAGAGATTTTACCACCCTCTCTGTATAGAAACAAACAAACAATGATTGAGTATCAACAGAGCCCCAGACATCTTATTTATTGCACTCACTACCTATATGAAGTAGGTATTACTATCCATATTTTACAGTGAAGCATCAGGGAATACAGTGGGTTCACAGAGGGTAGTTTCTTGTCCAGAGTCACACATCTGGGAGATTCAGAATCCAGTCAGCTGCATAGGTGACAGTGGCCATTGCCAGAGGCCTGAACTTGAGCTTCTTGAGACTTGGAACCCTGGCATCTTTTCACCCCTGCCAATTCAGTCTTTACTCCTGCTCCCAACATACGTACACACAAGCACACACACATACTCACATATAATGGCTCCAGGACCCTAAGCCTGTCACAGATCAGAGATAGTTTAGAGGGAGGGAAGGGGCTATGAGCCCTGGGTTAGGACCTTGGGTCAAAGCTTGGCTAGAAGCAGGGGAAGTCTGGAGGCAGGGGAAGCAAATGGGAGAAAGGTCATGGAGCTGCCGCCGGGCCATGTGCGGTGTGCGGCAGTGTGCTCATTCACTTCTCTGATGTTCAGCATCTGTGCTGGGCCTCACAGCATGTCGGTGCCAGGGAGCCAGTACTGGACCACAAAGACAAGTCTTTGTCTTCCAGAGCTTATGGTGGGGTGTAGCACTGTCCAATAGAACTTTCTGGGACAATGGACGTGTTTGGTGGCTGTGCTTTCCAACACGGTTGACAGTAGCCCCATGGAACTACTAAGCACTTGAAATGTGGCTAGTGCAATTGAGGAACTGAATTTTTAGTTTTGTTTTATTTTAATTAACATTTTTTTTTTTTTTTGCCAGGTTCCAGCCGTAGTGCTGTAATCCCAGCACTTTGGGAGCCCAAGGAGAGTGGATCACTTGATGTCAGGAATTTGAAACTAGCCTGGCCAACATGGTGAAACCTTGTCTCAGCTGAAAATACAAAACTTAGCCAGGCATGGTGGCGCGTGCCTGTAGTCCCAGCTACACGGAGGCTGAGGCCAAGAATTGCTTGAGCCCAAGAGGCAGAGGTTGCAGTGAGCAGAGGTTGTGCCACTGCACTCCAGCCATAGGGTCTTGCTCTGTTGCCCAGGCTAGAGTACAGTGGTGCAATCATATCTCTCTGCAGCCTCCAACTCCTGGGCTCAAGTGATCCTCCTGCCTCAGGCTTCCAAGTAGCTAGGACTACAGGCACACACTCAGCCAGTTTTTAAAAATTAGCCCATGCCTGGCTAATTAAAAAAATTTTTTTTTAGACACAGGGTCTTTCTATATTGCCCAGGCTGTTCTCCAACTCCTGGCCTCCAAGCAATCATCCTGCCTCAGCCTCCCAAAGGGCTGGGACTATAGTTGTGAGCCACTACACCCAGCCTAATTTAAATGTAAATAAGTGCATGGGGTTAGTGGTTAGTATTGGACAGAGCACGTCTCTTGGGTGAAACATGTAAGCTGGAGTAGGAGGACAGGTGCGCATAGGGCCCACAGAAGGGACACCTCACGCAGACTCAGGTTAAGAGGAACTTGTTTTAGATCTGGTGATATGTAATGGTTTACATTTTTTCTCTTTAACTTTTGATGCTTATTCTATTCTTCCTGTAAAACTTGTCAATGGGGCATAACGTGTTATACTGAAAGTGCACAAATCATGAATGTACAGCTCTGATCCTCGTATTTTAAAACTGTCCCAGACACAGGTATGGGTAAGAGGTTTGGTGGGGGATGGGAGACACAGAGTGGAGGTAAATGTGGGGAAGGAGGTTAGAAAACCCCACCTCAGGGATACTTTGGCAGAACCTAGAATCCACATCAATGTCCCTGTGGCTGTGGGTTGCAGTGGGCATTGAGAATGGGATGGTGAAAGACTGTTTTTGAGGACAAGTAGGAAGGATTTGGTGGCAGGTGAGACTGAGATGCAGGGATGAAGGCAACTTGGAGGAAGACATGTGAGTTGTAAAGTCAAGGACTTGAGAATTTGTGGTGTCTACAGAGGTCCTAGGACACGGGTGCAGGGAGGGATGGTTGTGTGAAAAGAGGAAAACTACTCACATGTTCAGTTTTGATGTGGAGATGTCCTGAGGCAGCAAGAAATCCTTGCCTGGAGAGAGGATGAGAGGTCAAGGCAGAAGAGGTCAGCGTGGGCGTCAGGTGTGTGCAGGTAGTAATTACACCCCAGCAGAGAATGGGTGCTCTGGGGAGAGGGGAGGTGAGGGAACCCACAAACAAGCTTTGGTAGAGTGTAGTGAGGGCAGGGCTGAGGGCTGAGGATGCGGGGCGGAGAAGCCTCAGTGGAGAGCAAAAGAAGAAATGGACAGTGAAGAGAGGAGGAGAGCTTCTGTGCTCTTGAAGCTATACTTAATGAGAGATTATAATGACTGAATACTTTATAGCCATGATGGCAAGAAACTGAAGCTCTGCCCAATGCTGCAAGGCCAGAAGTGATAAGTGCAAGGCCTCATGCTCAGGTGGATTCCAGAATATGCTCTATTTCTGGCTTTTCCTCCAGGCTTGCCTCACCCACCATGCTTTGCTGGAGCCACAGCCAGGGCCAGGAGTGTGGGAGGAGGGTGGAAGGAGGTGTCCAGAGACCTCTGGGAAGCTGGGATGGGGGTGATGGATGCTGGCCTTGTGGAGAAGGGGCCAGAAAGGGGAGGCAGCTCGGGCCAGATGGTCTGGATCTTCTTGGGATCCAGAGGAAATGAAATAGGGAAGTCTGAGTTCCAGCACAAGTTGGGGTCAAGAAAATGAAACGGGAAGAGACGTGCTGGGCGCTTGGTGTGTGTCATTGACAGCAGAGTAAAGCTTACCCACGGCACAAGAAGAAGTGCCTGATTCTTATCTCTTGGAACAGGGACCTTTCTCCGTCCCCAGCTTCCTGATTTTTTATAACTCTGACCATCACAGTACAGAACATCAGAGCGAGACAGGGCTTGACAGGTCTCCAGCAGCCCAGAGATACTCAGTGAAGTCACGCATCTGGAGGTGTGGCCAGGTTTGGAAACTAGGTTTTCAAATGACTGTCTTAGTGCTTTTGCACCCACCAGTACTATCATAGGATATGTTGAACAACGAAACGGTGAACTGTGGGTGGGGTGATAGGATAGTAGATATGGTTGTAATGGGTAGGACATCCATCACTGAATAATATGAATTAATGTGTCTTTGTCAACCTGGAGGAAGTTCCCTAGTGGTGGCACTTTTTCAGTGACATGTGGGATAAGCACAGATGCCATTCTCATAATCGAAGGTCACTGGCATGTAATTGGGAGGAATACTGGATGATGGCATCTGGCAAGATCGTTGGGCCAGATTTGTCACCTGGAATTGAATAGGGACAGGAGTACAGTCTGGTTCTTTGGTCTTCGGATAATCAGCTGTATAGGAGTAAGATATGTGAGGGGTTGGAAGAACAATAGTATATCAAGACAGGAAGACTCTGGTTATATGGGATTGGAAAGAGTTGACTGTGATCTGCTTGCCAAAAGCACTACCATGACTTTGGGATGCACGATGAAAGCTTTAGTATCCACAACAATGGGGCTTATAGGCCCCAGACTCTGTGAGAGTCAAACCCTGTTAGGAGTGTGTGGCCCATTTTGAGAGGGACAGAGACAAACTGTAGAGTCTAGAGGTAGAAATGAGGATGGTAAGAGGAGCCCATGACCAGAGGGAGGACATGAAGACATTGAACTGGGAGAGAAGACTCAAGGGACAGATGATAATGGTCTTCCAACTCCTGGAATAGAAACCTAATTGATTCTGTGTATCTTGAGAGCAAAGAAGAAAGACCAGAGAGTGGATGTAGATTCTTTATGAGGAAAGGACTTTCTAATAATTAAAGCTGCCCAAAGGTAGAATGGGCCTCAGTGAGAGGTGGTGAGCTCGCCAGTGTGAGAGGTAATCAAGCATGTGATGGTCAACCACTTTGTGAGAATGTAGTAGCGGACATTCAGAGGCCAGAGTCTCTCCCCTCTGAAGTCCTGAAACATTCTGATCCCTGGGATGGACTAGGGGACTAGAGTAACTCAGAGCCCAACAAGATCCTCTCCACTGCCCATTCCCCTACACTGCCCATCCCTTGGATACTTGGCTTAAAGGCTTACATTCTTTTTCTTCTCCCTGCTCCCCAGTTCCTTCTGAGTCAGGCTGGAGAAATTCCTTGATGGCCCATGGGGGTAGCCATGTGCATGTAGCACACTTCCTGGCTGAAGAAGAAGACGGAACAGGTTAGCCAGTGAAAAGGGAGGGTAGGTTCCCAAGGCTGCCCTAAAAGACAGAAGGGCCCCAAAGGGAAAGTCCCCACAAGACCATTCTGACTCTCCCAGGGTGTGGTTGGTGCTGAGTCAGGTTGGCATCTCTTGGTGAAGAGTTGAAGGAAGAGCAATCAAGAAATGGTGCTGAAAAGCTGGAAAAACTTCCTGAGCCAGCCAGAACTGAAGCCTCTGTGACAGGAGCCAGGCACTGCATGGTGACTGGTGATGATGATGACATGTTGGCTAAAAATTGCCCAGAATACTGGTGGAGGTGGGAACGTAGCCAAGAAGCTTGCTGCCTGGCAAGACCACTGCCCAACTGCAGGGGGTACAATCGCATTCTGTTTTGGGCATATATGTGAGTGGTACCAGAAGGCAGAAGCCCTGACGTTCTATGTCAGATGAGAAACAGAAGCCATGGAGCTAGGTGAGATGTGGGGTCCTGGGGAAGGACGGGATACTGTCACTGGTAGATGAACACAGGGGATGAAGGACGGGCTCCTCTAGGGGAGGAAAGAGGAACTGCTATTTTGGGGGTGGACTTGGCCGTCACCCTTTCCCTGTCCCATTCATCTGTCGACAAATAACGACTGAGGGCCCTCTGTGCCTGATCCACGCTAGGGCAGGGGCTATGGCAGTAAGCAGAGCACAGACACAGTCTCTGTCTCACGGAGCATACAAGCTAGCCCTGGGCTGTTTAGTCAAACTTTCCAAACGATGGAAATAATTATATAAGCAAATGTAGAAGTACAACTCTGTCAACTGCTCTGCCCTTATGGAGAGGCATGTGGTGGTGGGTGAGCACCTGGCGAGGAGCTGCCCTGTCTGGGGATGGGGGTAGGCTTCCTAGAGGAGGCGAGTGTGAGCAGGAGCTGTCAGTGAGCGGGAACCCTGACGTGGGGCTCCATCGAGTGCCTCGTTTGTGCCTCTCAGCACTAGGTCCTGTGGGGCCTGCATTATAGCTCATCACATGGGGTGCTGGCACCTCACTTGTGCTCCTGCTGTGAACTGCCTACCCAAGGGAACTCATTTGACTGCATTTCCTCTCACCTAGCAAGGTGCCTGCACCATGGTGGTTGCACAACAAACATTAACATAATTTAGCCAGTCAGTTATCAACCAACAATTATTGAGCACCAGTACAGCTCAATATACAGCAGTGACCAAGGCAGACAAGGTCCCTACTGCCATAGGGCTTATATTATAGTTGGGGAGACAGTCCCGATAGGAGTAAATATACACAAAAGACAACTTCAGGGAATCTTAAGTGCCCATGAGGGAAATAAAACAGGGTATTGAGACTAGTTGGGAAAGAATGAATGAATGAATAAATGGTGAGCCGTGGAGGCACCCACTGCGCTGGGGTGGGAGCTTAGGAGGAGGAGTTGGGGATCTTCGAGCCCAGGGCAGGGAGCCTGGTCTGGGGTGGCTGCACTCCAGGCCATAGGGCCTGGCATTGCAGCATTGGGAGGGAGTGGACAGGGAGTGGTTCTGAAGCTCAGAATTCAGTGTGAAGGAGTATGCCGGAAACTGCTGACAGGAGCAATGCTGTGTTCCCGAGCCCTCTGTGGGCCCAATCATGACTCAGACTTGAGCTCTGTGCCTGGCAAAGGACACTGAGGGGAAGAGGGGCAGGGAGGACCTGGAGTAGCCCTGCAGAGGCACCTGAGGCTCCCACTGTGCAGCACTGTTGGGAAATTCTCTCTCAGGTCCCTGAGCAGGGGTTTTGAGGCTGAGGTGTGGTATGTGGGGCCAAGACCAAGGATTGATGGACACTAAAGAGAAGTGAGTCCTCAGAGGGTCAGTCCTGGGATACAGACGCTGCCACGGCTGGCCCAGTGTACCTCCCCGCAGGGAGGAAGGGTGAGGCTCTCACCACTGGGCCTGTGACCTCAGCCACACCTTGGGTTTGCCCCAGGTACTGTGCAGTTCTGTGCTGAAGGTTTCAAAATTTCTGGGCATGGGGAAGGAGACAGCAGGAGAAGGGGAAGGGAGGATGAAGGGTCCAAGACCTAATCCCTAACTTTGGGAAGGTGCCATCCTTATCCAGGAAATGGATGAGGACATCTATGGCTCTGACACTAGTCAAAAGTGAAGTGAATTTCATAGGAAGAGGTTCTCTGGAAGGGGGCAAAGCAAGGGTAGAAGATGCCATGAGAAGCTTCTAGGAGATGGCGTCCCAGGACCTTGAGATGGTCCTGGCTAGATGAATTCTGGCAGGCAAAATGGGGCTGGGGGCTGGGTGAAAGAAGAATGAGTGGTAATCCAGAGATCAGAACAGCTGGAGCAAAGGTGCAGAAGAAAGGGAGTGTAGTCAAGTTCAGGGAGGAATAAGGCTGAACTTGGCCAGGAGGTACTTAGGCTTGGTGAACTTGGAAATGCTTTCGCCATTCTGCCCAGTGCCCAACCCTTCCTCTACCCAAAGTAGAAGGCCTCCAAGTCAAAATCAAACCAGAGGCCAGGTGCAGTGGCTCACACCTGTAATCCCAGCACTTTGGGAGGCTGAGGCGGGTGGACCACTTGAGGCCAAGAGTTTGAGACCAGACTGGACAACATGGCAAAACCCCCGTCTCTACTAAAAATATAAAAATTAGCTGGGCATGATGGCACACCCCTGTAAGCCCAGCTACTTAGGAGGCTGAGGTAGGAGAATCACTTGAACCCAGGAGGCAGAGGTTGCAGTGAGCCGAGATAGTGCCACTGCACTCCAGCTTGGGTGACAGAGCGAGACTCCATCTCAAAAAAAAAAAAAACAACCAACCACAAGAAAAATCAAAACCAAACCAGATACAAGGCAGCAGAGGTATTATGATGCAGGGGAAAGAGCTCACACTTTTATACAGAGTTATACAGATTTAGTTGAATCCAGACTCTCGCTGTAAAGACTTGCAATCCTGGACAAGTTTCTTAGCATTTCTGAGCCTCAGTTTCCTCAGCTGTAAAAGAGTACTTACCTCATGTGGCAGATGAAAAGAGTAGGACCTAGGTAGAGTGTTTGGGCATTGCAGGTGCCCAATAAACCTGAATTCTCTCAGCCCCTACAAGAACAGAGGTTTCTGATGATAGGGTGTTAATGTGACAGTGAAGGGCCAAAGCCAAGGCACCTTTGCTCCCTCTTGCACGAGCCTCTCTAGGGATGCTCAGGCTGTGTCTGTTCTGGCTTTGCTCATTTCTTCTGGAACTGCCTCTCCTATGAGGAGGTTGCCAAGACCTCCCTACTCACCAGTAGGGGGCATATGTGTTGGTACTTGCTAACAGAAATTGCACAAAACTGAGCCCACTTCGTGCCTTTGCCTCCTTCCCAGCATTCCTCATGGGCTTCTCCATTCTCAAGGGTCTAAGGAAGGGTCCTCGTATCCTCCAGATTCGCCACTGTCAAGTTAAGCACAGGCAGCTCCCAGTTCCTCTCCACTGCTGGCATTCAAGTCCTGGCGGCTGGTGATCCCTTGGCCTTGCTTCAAGCGGAGCCTGAGCCTGCCCCTAGACCCAGGCTGGGAAAACTGTTCACTCCCACAGCTGGCCCACTGCTGAGTTCCCTGAAAAGTTTGGGGCGCAGGGCAGTGGGCAGCGGCATCCCACTGAGAACTGCAGAACTCGCAGTGCATGACAACTCTGTCCAAGCCTCTGAATTAAGAGACTTGAACAGACTCTAGATCAGCTTTCAGCATCACAAGGCTGTATCCCTAGGATGACCCCAGCCCCTTGTAAAGTGCCACCTTGAGGAAGCTCAGCGCTGCCAGAAAATTTTATTATTTGTTCTAGCCAACACCTGATGATAGGCCCCTGACCTCACTTTCTTAGAGCATTTACTCAAAAGGGCTTGCAATTGTAAATATGTATCTCTTGCAACTCAGAAGCATCAGGTTTTCCCTTAAAATATACTCATCAAGGCTAGGCATGGTAGTGGACACCCGTAATTCCAGCATTTTGGGAGGCTGAGGCAGCGGATCACTTGAGACCAGGAGTTCAAACCAGCTTGGGCAGCATGGCAAAACCCTGTCTCTCTCTCACACACACACACACACACACACACACACACGCACACACACTCAGTACAGCAGCCAGAGAGAAAGCTGGCCTCATTCCATTCACTCTACGAGGCTCTGCTAACCCTCTGCCTCCTTTAAAGCTCCCAGATCACCTGTGCACAGAATGGAGCTTGGCTCTTTCCCCTACTGTCAGTATTTACTGAATAAAGCCTGCTTTCACTGCTTTAACTAACATTTGCTGTTTCTCTTTGACACCACCTGCAGAAGACCCATCCCATGCTTCTTCTTAGCCCCTGCTCAGTCCTGAGGTGGCTCCTGCCTCCTCTGCTGCTCAACATGAGGCCCATCAGCCTGCTCAAGCCAGCAGCCATGGGACTCTGGGGAGGACCCTAGGCCAGAGCACCCATGGGCATGTGTGTTGGAGGAACTGAGTGGGGTGTCAGGCAGGGAATCAGGACACACTGAGTGGGGAAGGATGCCCTTGGTTTCCTGCAGGCAGGAGCTGAGACAGAGGTGAGGCTTGACAGAGAAAGGCAAGGATAAGAATGTTCTATCACCCCCAGGAAGGTGAAACCTGAATGGAATGAGGGTTGTGTCCAACCTAGGGCGGTGCCTGGCTGTGGCGACCCCTCCCGATCCTTTGAGTCCCCACCCTGGGTCTTGCAATGGTTGCCTAATGTTTTCATGACGCTAACTGCAAGCACTTTTGAGAGCTGGAACTTTGTCTTATAAGGCTTGCCTGTACCCGTCACCCTGCCCTGCCCAGGGCTGGGCACACAGGAGGCTGCACAAACACAGCTGACCAGGAGATGGAGGATTAAAGAGGAGATTGGAGCACAGGGGCTGGTGAGGACAGGCAGGTGATGGGGCTGAGGGGTTGGGAGGAGCAGTGCAAGGAGGGGAAGCCTGAGAAGGTGGAGGCAGCAAGGCCCAGGGGATTGTGCTTGGTGGAGGGGATGGGCCAAACAAGGAGGGGAACACCAGGGACTGGAGGTGACAGGGAGGGACTTCGGCAAAGGACTTCTGAGGCCATGGGTGGGGCTCTCCCCAAGGATGTGGAGGCCAAAAGCTTAAGGGACCAGATGCCTCAGAGACAATGCCAATGCCTTTGGTGTGGGTAGTAGGAGACAGATGCCTCTGAGACAGTGCCAAGGCCTTTGGCATGGGTGTTAGGAGACAGGGTGAGGAAGGGAAAGGGCAGCCCTGAGCCCAGCCGCCTGCCTGGGTTTGTCCATGGGGCCTAGGCTTCCGTGGGGCCCTCATGGATGCTCCTCACTCTACGTGTCTGGATCACACCCCACTGTCACTCACATCGCCTCCTCATTTCTCTGGCCTGCCAGAGACCTCCCATCCTACTTATGGGCCCAAAGGGGCCTTTAGGAACTGGTGGAAACTCCTCCTCAGTGACTTATCCATAACCCTGGAGTCACTGATCCCTCCTCAACCCACCCCTGCACCTATCCCTTTCCTGTTTAATGTAGGCCAGTTGGTCAAAACTCACATCAGTAGGGACACCTGGGGACAGAGGCTCCACAGCCTCATTTTGACACCCCATAATGCTTGGGTAGTTGTTCTACAAAGAGGAATCTCCGTGTGACATGCATCTCACAGCCACGTTTGAGTCCACTTCCTTGGAGGAGAGTGGGGCTGGGCTGGGCCACTCAGGCTGGTCTCTTCTAGGCATTCTCACTGCTTCTCTGCTGTCATTAGTCTCTATTTAAGCCTTCACACTTTTCTCTTACCCTCCCTGCTGGTGTGGTAGGGAAGTTTCTGGTGATGGGAGCAGCTGCATTAGGACCTGGGAAGCGGTGGGGGCATTGGGCCCACTTAGAAGTGTGGGAAACAAGGGCCAGAGTGGGCCTCAGACTGGAACGTATGACCCCTCTGCTGGAGACAGAGGCCCAGATTTGCATGCAGCAAATCTCTTCTCTGAGTATCTTAGATGTTTGCTTATAAGGCATGGGCTCTCTCTGTGGCCACCCAAGAATGTGGTAGCACTGGCTGCCTGTGGGCTAAGGGCAGGGATGAAAAGGAGACTTTTCACTGTACATCCTTCAATACCTTTTGGATTCTAAGCCACGCGACTGTGTTACCTCTGAAAAATATAAATTAACAGGCTGGGCGCAGTAGTTTATGCCTGTAATCCTAGCAGTTTGGGAGGCTGAGACAGGCAGATTACCTAAGTTCAGGAGTTCGAGACCAGCCTGGGCAGGATGGTGAAACCCCGTCTCTACTAATACAAAAAATCAGCTGGGCGTGGTGGCAGGTGCCTATAATCCCAGCTACTCAGGAGGCCAAGAAACAAGAATTGCTTGAACCCGGGAGGTTGAGGTGGCTGTGAACCAAGATCACGCCACTGCACTCCAGCCTGGGCAACAAAGTGAAACTGTTAAAAAAAAAAAAAAAGTAACGGTGCAAAACAAAAATCTCTTCTCTCCCTGGGCTCCTTTGAGGAATTAAGCATCCTCAGGGGCCAGCCAAGAAGCTTGACTTGCTCCAGAGGGGGCAGGCTGGATCTTGGTCAGGCCCTCAGTGCCCCACCAGCGCTACGTCTGGTAGAACGGCTTCTCCTTCACTGCTCAGGCACATTCTTTCTCAGTGCCTGTTGCTGGTTTCATGTCATCCCTCAAGCCAGGGATAACACCACTGCAGTCCCACGCTAGTCCCACGCTAGTCCCAGGTCCCTGTTGAATCTGCCTCCTACAATCTCTCATCTGCCCGCGTTTTCACTACATCACATCCTAGGGATACTGATACTGGGCCAGCCTTCTGGTCACTCCTCTGTGCCTGCCTCTCTCCTCCCTCTGGTGCATCCTCCCCACACTTCAGCCCCAGTGAACTTCCAAAATTCAAATCTGATAATTTTCTGCTTAAATCCTCCTGCAGCTGACAGTGTTAATGCTCTGCCCAGATCCCCCCTGGGCTTTTTCCATTTTTTGTGCATGACACCCCACTCTGTGCTTTCTTTTATTTTTAATTTTTTTTTTTTTTTGAGATGGAGTCTCACTCTGTCGCCCAGGCTCGCTCAAGTGTAGTGGTGTGATCTCGGCTCACTGCAACCTGTGCCGCCCAGGTTCAAGTGATCCTCCTGCCTCAGCTTCCTGAGTAGCTGGGATTACAGGTGTGCACCACCACACAGGCTAGATGGGGTTTCACCACGTTGGCCAGGCTGGTCTTTAACTCCTGACCTCAAGTGATCCACCTGCCTCAGCCTCCCAAAGTGCTGGGATTACAGGCATGACCCACTGTGCCAGTTTCCCACTCTATGCTTTCAAGGCTGGCAGCTGCAGCCCTTCTTGGAGGACTGCTTTGCCCTGGGTGGCAGTGTACCCGGTGACTGCTCCATGGTCACTGAGCACCATGTGCTGTCGGTTGTGTTGGTGGGAATAAAAGCCCAGGAAAACCTCATCCCAAGCTGGAACTACTCTGAGGCCTTACACTCCAAAGCTGTTCGCTCACAGTATGCCAAAGCTGCTTTCTGAGGCTGAGAGGGTGCTCGTGATTGCTTTACCAATCTTGCTTACTGGTCTCCCTTGGCAGTACTTCATAAATCACTTAGGGTCTAAGGTGGATCCTCAGTGGAAACCTATCACACACAATTTAAGTGTCAATCATATATCTTTACTCCACTCTATTTGGAAGTGTATTTCATATCGAATCTAAATGTAAGCCACATCAAACTTCTAGCTGTTCTGCCACTTTTGTGTCTTAGTACCTGCCTTTAAAAAAAAAAAACCTCCACCCCCACCCCATGCCCATCCTTTACAAGTCTGCTTAGTCTCGCCCCTTCCTCACTTCTCCAGGGGTGTTGCCTCCTTCCTCCTGTATCCTCAGGGCACTCTGGGTAAACCTTACTGTAGCGCCCATCTCACCAATTCAACTAGTGTTCCATGGTATCTTGCATGGTGCTGGACAGTTTCAAAAAACAAATGTTTTTGAATGAGTGTTGATTCCTCAAAATGTCCTAGTACTCTCCAGTGTCAGGCTTCTCACATTCTGAATCTCTTCTATCTTCAATCAAAAGTGACTGTGCCATTCCTGGGCGGTGTACTCTGTGGCTTATGTTTCTAAGATGACTGAAACCTTGTCAAAGAGAAGCACAGTGGGCTGCCATGAAGAACACTGCTCCTTCTGGTTTCTTGGGATACCAGGACTGAGGTCTAACTTCACATCTTATGGATTCTTGGGGCCCCAGTTCACTCACTGCCTTCAATAAATGGAAGGTCTAGATGACTTCTAAAATCTTCCATGGCTGAAATGAAAGTTTCTGTGAGCAGGGGCCTGGCCTGTCTTGCTCTCTGTTATCCTAAAGCCAAGAATGGTGCCTGGTGCAGAGCAGGCCCCTCGTTAGATTTATTTGTTCAAAGAACTGACAATTTCAGTGGTTATGTATTGCTTGGTGCTTTACATATATTATTTCATTTAATTCTAAAAGTGGTAGAGTCAGGATTTGTATGATAGTTGATATGACTTTGAAGCCCATGCCTCTCTCATAATATCTTGAGACTTTAGGAGACCATACCATCATGCAAGGTTTTTGTTCCAATAGTGTTTTTTTTGTCTCACTCTGTTGCCCAGGTTGGAGTGCAGTGGCATGGTCATGGTTCACTGAAAACTCAAACTTCTGGCCTCCCACCTTGGCCTCCTGAGTAGCTGGGACCACAGGTGCATTCCACCACACCTAGCTAATTTTTAAAAATTATTTTGTAGAGATGGGGTCTCCCCATGTTGCCCAGGCTGGCCTTAAACTTCGGGCTCAAGCAATCCACTTACTGAAATCTCCCAAAGGACTGAGATTACAGGTATAAGCCACTGCGCCCAGCCCCAATGGTGGCTTTTAATGATGGGCTGTGGAAGGCTGGAGGTGGTCCTGAGGCCTGTCTTCTTTTTATACCACATAGACAACTGCCTCTGCCCCCTCACTAACCTCAGGGGATAACAGGAATATAAGTTGGTAAGTGGAAGAGGGTGAGCAGGTGCTGAGGAAATCTGATCACTGTGATCTTAATTAGCTGCCAGAGCAAATGGTGGCATTTAGGTACACAGTTCCAAAGGTTTTACACCAGTCACATATTGATAAGCCAGCCCTCTCTCTAAAAGAAAGCCCTGATTGGTACCATTTGTGGACTTCCATGGGACATGTACTCTTGCCATGGCTGATTCAAGACACCATATGAAGTCACCTAATGAGGACTTAGAAGAGATGCACATCAGCAGCTCCCACAAGCTGGTGAGCCACTCCACTCACCACTGGAACAGTAACCGGGGACGGTCCCTAGAAAGCCACAGGAAGACTTCTGAAGACCTTGTGGGCAGCCTGGGGAAGCCTCAGCTCTCACTATGAAGATCTTAAATAAGTAAAATGATTACTGCTCCTCTGATGTATGGCAGCCATCCCATTACTTTGGATGGTTATCTACGGTGTTGGCTAGAAGGCTCCCTCAGAACAGCCCTTGGCTCCTCTTGGGAACAAATCCCATTGCCTTGCCTCAGGCTGGGACAGTCCCCTAAACAGGCAAGGCAGCTCCGTAGGGCTCATGCATTTAGTTCTGTAGAAAGCAATTCAGGTAGTACCATCCCTAGAGGAAGGATGAGTCGTTTGTGTCTCAGCTATTCCTCTGTCTCTCAGTTGGATTCAGGCAGTACCTTCTCCCCAAGTTCTAGGAAATCATAAACACCAAGGAATCTGCCTTTGCTGGACTGGGCCTTAGCCAGAGATCAGGCTCAGCTAGAAGGTAGCAGGCATCTCGGAAGAGTTGGTGGAATAGGGGTAGAAAACCAGTGTGAGACTGGGTGTGCCCCTTCTAGCTGTGGAGCGACTCTGCTCCTCAGCTGGGGCATGGGAAACAGGTCTTGCAGGGAAGAGCAGGAACATGTCTGGAGGAAAGGGGTCTTGTCCTGGAGCAGAACCCCTTGAGAAGCTTCATATTTATACATCTTCGAGTTTCCCAAATAGTTAACATGTTGCGGAGCACAGAGTCAGCAGTTAAAAACACATTGAAAGAGAAATGAGACTTTTATTAGCTCCCAGAGCATTTTTCAATACTAAGGCAAAAAGCAAAAAGAAGGGACAAGGAAAACCAAGGCACAAAGAAAGGATCTAGGAGGACCCCAGAACTCACCACAGACACACAGCAGAGGCCTTCTCTTCATATCATGGGTATGGGTAGGCAAGAAAGGTTGCTGTTTCATTGAGATAGGACCAACCACCCAGCCCAAATGAGAATACAAGCAAAGACATGGTGTCAGACCAGGAGGGTTAGAACTTGCTAGTGTAGACGGCAATAATCCACTTGGGCACACGGAGGAAGGAGGGCAAGTAGGAGGCCAGCCAGCCCATCCTGGACACGTGTGGGAGCACAGAGCTCAAAGACAAGTAGTCTTGGATAGGGCGGCCTAGGAACAAAAGGAGGAGGAGGATTAGATTCTCATTTCCCACTCCTCAGATACCTTCACTTTGGCTTGAGAGACCAAGGGAGGAGTGGGCAGGGAACAGAAGGAACAGCAGTCAAGGCTGGCTGCTGAGCCAGGGTCCTCACCATCCACATCCCGAAGGCCATAGCGTCGAGCAAGGTCACAGGATGGCAGCACCTTACCACTCAGGCTCAGGATATTGGGGTCTGCAGGCACACAGATAGGTGGAGATGGCGGACAGGGGAATGTGCAGAGTGACAAGGTTTGGGCCCAATTGGACAGGGCACTGCTGAGACAGACTCAGGAGCCCAAGGGATCCATTTCTTTCCATTCCTAGGAAGGCTCTTGGGCCTCGGGCTTTTCCCCACACTTCCCAGGAGCCCACTGTTAAGGCTCCCAGACCTCAAACTGGGAATCCTGACCCTTTGGGTCTCAAAAAGCAGACATGTTCCTTAACCAACTCCTGAGCCGCATCTGGGCACTGGATACCACCGTCCTACACATCCTCCATGCCCCTTATTACCAGCTGCCCCCAAACTTCACCTGTTGCCAAAGCCACCACACATTTGCCACTCATTTCTGTGGTTTCTGCAGAAGAGAAGACTGATCTCAACTGAAACACAGGGGCAGAGAAGTGAAGAGTTAATTTCCAAGAGCATTGCCCAAGTATCCTCCCCATTTCAATTTCTGTTCCAGGAGAAAGACCAAAGACCAAAGAAAAAGGTCAAAGACCTCAAGCAGGGCCTATAGGACCTAAAGTGTTGGCAGGTGCCAGAGCCACTCCTCCCCACATCCAGATGAGCCTTGTACCCTGCCACCAGGACCTGCTGTCTTTGCTAAGTAGAAGGATCTGGTAGTGCCAGATAGAGTTTGGACCTTCTAGGCTAGCTAGTGTGGGGGTCAAGTACATGGGCTTTGGAGCTAGACAGCCATTCCACTTATGACATATGTGATCATCAACAAGTTTCTTAACCTCTCTGGCTTCAGTTTTGCCATCTGTAGAATGAAGCTAGTATCTCCCTTGTAGGATTAAAGGAAATAATGTGTGTTGCATGCTCAGCCCTGCACCTGCCACAGTAAGCACCTGGTGAGTGGGAGTATCTGCTTTTGTCTTGTCATTGAGGATGGAGAGGCTGACTCCCCTGTGTTCTCTGTTTCCTTTGCCCTCCCCTTGCCAACCTGCTTAAATACAGGATCCTGCAGGCCCTCCTCCTTTGCCATATGCTCCTTCAGCAGTTCTGTCTGCACAATCCCTGGCCACAGAGACACATAACTGACCCCGTAGCGCCGCAGCTCATGGGCACAGTCAGCAGCCAGCTTGTCACACTGTGGAGAGGTGGAAGGCAGTGTAAGAGCCACCTAGCCATGTCACTTTCCTCCCCTGCCCTCTTTGCTTCTACTGTGAATGCTTCAGCCCCCTGCCCTTCCCAGGATCCCCAAGGTCTCAGCTACCGACCCTCCCCAGTGTGATGCCTATTGTAGCCAACTGAGAGGAGCCCAAGCAAAGGAACTATCCATGGATGAGGCAGAGGAGGAGCTGAAAGGAGCCAGCCTTACCATTCTGACCACTGGGGACTGCACCTCCTGAGCTATAGGTACCAACATTGTCTTTTACCTCCTTAGCTCCTATGCCACTGGGTCCTCACCGCAGCTTTGCCCACACCATAGGGGACGTTGAACATATACTGCAGGCCTCCAGGGGAGGAGATGACCACAATGAGCCCCCGGCCAGCTGGTACCATCAGCCGTGCCCCATATACCGAGCAAAGGTAGTGGCCTCTAGAAGGTGGGGAGAGGGAAGAAGGCATGAACTGTGTTAGTGCTGGCCTGGGCGCCACAGCCTCTGGCAGCTTCCCCTGCCTTCTATGGGTTGTTGTCTACTAGAAAAGCTACATAGGGCAGGGTAGTGACCTGAGGAATTAGGGGCCTGAGGCCATATTCTGAGAGGAAAACTGGTCAAAATAACCACTGACAGATGAGAAACAGCAATCTTTAAAAGATGAAATGATAGGCAAGAGCTCTGTCACAATAGCAATTACAAATGAAATTGTTCAGGTGGAGAAAACTTAAGAAATGTATAGGGTCTACATGGAAAAACTATAAAACCATGACAGAACAAGAACAGACAAAAATCAAAAGTAAGAACTGAAATGTAAAACATCATTTCTATGTAAATCAATCCATAGATTCACTCAAATTATATCGCAATAAGACCTTTTAGAGGAATCGACAAAATAAGCTAAAGTTCAATGAGAAGAACGAACGTGAGAACAGCCAGAAAAACTGGGTGTGGTGGCTCACACCTTTAATCCCAGCATTTTGGGAGGTCAAGTGGGGCAGATCACTTGAGCTCAGGAGTTCAAGAGAAGCCTGGCCAACATGATGAAACCCCATCTCTACTAAAAATACAAAAATCAGATGGGTGTGGTGGTGTGTGCCTGTAGTCCCAGCCTGAGGCAGGAGGATTTCTTGAGCCCAGGAGGTGGAGGGTGCGGTGAGCTGCAATTGCGCCACTGCACTCCAACCTGGGTGAGAGTGAGACTCTCTCTCTCAAAAAAAAAAAAAAAAAAAAGGGCCGGGCGCGGTGGCTCATGCCTGTAATCCCAGCACTTTGGGAGGCCAAGGCAGGTGGATCACAAGGTCAAGAGATTGAGACCATCCAGGTCAACATGGTGAAACCCCGTCACTACTAAAAATACAAAAAATTAGCTGGGCATGGTGGCGCGTGCCTGTAATCCCAGCTACTCAGGAGGCTGAGGCAGGAGAATTGCCTGAGCCCAGGAGACAGAGGTTGCGGTGAGCTGAGATCGCGCCATTGCACTCCAGCCTGGGTAACAAGAGCGAAACTCCGTCTCAAAAAACAAAAAAAAAAAAAAGAAGAAAAGCCAGGAAAAATTCTGAAAAGAGGATTAATGTATTATGGGTGAGGGGGATTGCTTTCCCCAGTCTGGCTATCACCCATATTAAAATGCACAGAAGTCAGGTGTGGTGCTTATGCCTGGAATCCCAGAACTTTGGGAGGCTGAGAAGGGAGAATTGCTTGAGGTCAGGAGTTCAAGACCAGCCTGACCAACATAGCAAGACCCTATCTCTAAAAAATAAAATAAAATGTACAGGACATAATAGTTAAAATAATTCAGTACAGGTATAACAATAGACTGATAAGCCAATGAAACAAAGCAGTGAATAATTAATACAAGCGTATGTGAGAATGCAATGTATTACAAAAGGAGCCTATCAAATCAATGAGGAAAGATGGACCATCTGGGACAACTGACCAGTTATTTGAATTGGGGGAATTGGTTCTCTGCCTCATTTATTATTTTAAAACGAAGCCTAAAAGGATCAAATATTTAAATATAAAAAAATGCAAGCATGAAAGTACTGAAAGAAAACATGATCAAATATGTTTATAAACTTGAGGTGGTGAAGGCTTTTCTTAGCATTGCACCAAGATAGAAACTATAAAAGACTGACAGATTTGACTTCTTAAAATTAAGACAGACAGACACACACACAAATACAAACATACATGTATATTTCTGTATATATAAAGAACAGGGAGGCTGAGCATGGTGGCTCACACCTGTAATCCCAGCACTTTGGGAGGCTGAGGTGGGAGGATCACTTGAGGTCAGGAGTTTGAGACCAGCCTGCCCAACATTGTGAAACCCTGTTCTCTACTAAAAATACATAAATTAGCCAGGTGTGATAGGAAGCACCTGTAGTCCCAGCTACTTGGGAAGTTGAGGCATTAGAACTGCTTGAACCACGGAGGTGGAGGTTGCAGTGAACTGAGATTGCACTCCAGACTGAGCAACAGAGCAAGACTCCACCACAAAAAGAAAAGAAAAGAAAAGAGCAGGGGGGAGTGTGCATATGAAAAATGAGTGATAAATTAGGAATAATATTTATAAAATATATGCCAAAGGCATTTGTTTCATAGTGATCTCTTATAAATTAAGGCAAAAGTCAAAGATGATTTACAAAAGAACAAAGAGCCAATAAACAAAGGGGAAAAAAAGCTTAACCCAACAAATAGTGGAAGAAATATGAATTAAAACCACTTTTATATATTTTTGGTTTATCATAGTGGCAAAGCGGGCCTGAGTGCATGAGCTGACACTGCCTGGTAGAGGACATGGGGAAACACACATTCCCCTTCATTGTCTTGAGATAAAAAATTGGTGGGGTCTTTTTGGAGGACAGCTTGATAATATTTATTCAATTTTTTAAAAGTACATATTCTTTTTTTTCTCTTCTTTCTTTCTTTCCATTTTTCCCACAGTCTCTGTAACCTAAGAGAAGTACATATTCTTTGATCTAAGAAGGCCACTGCTGCAACAAATAAGGAATTAGAGAAATAAATGATCATATCTTCTCCCAACAGAATATGAACAGGTATTAAAAAGAATGAGAGATATTGACATGAAAAATCTGAAAGACTGTATGGCAGGCTATTAATAGTAGCTATATATCAGGCAAGGGAGCAAGGGATGGCATTGAGGGGAACAAGATTATACTGGTCTTCAGATTTTTTCCATATCTAAAAAAAGTAACACACACATAACTTGGTAACCAGAAATAAATTTCTTTTGTATGGGGAAGAGTTAGGACCTTCCAAATGAAAACAAGTAGAGTTACAGTTTTAAGGAAAAGCGCAGCCCAAGGTAATGCAGAGGATAGGCAGTAAACGTGCATGGGGAATGGGTGGATAGGAGGTGCTGTGGGACTGTCAGGGGCTCACTACAGGGCCTTTACCTTGGATAATTCATCAGGGCCCAAGGTCTAGGGTCTGGGCTTCTGCCTTGAATCTCTGTTTCAGGGTCAAAACCATGGCCAGCAAGAGATGAGGGTGTAGAAGGCACCTCTCTTCGGAGGCTATGACCATGAACACTGGCCAATTTCCAGCTCTCAGGATTTTCCTTTCTAGCCTTTGGCCTGACCATCCTCCTCTGTCCTAATGATCTCCCTTCCACTTTGGATATCACAATTGCTTTCTAATCCTGCTTCCTTGGGATTGTCACCGGAGTACCAAAATTGGAGCAGTGGGTGTTCTTACATGCTTTAGTCACAGATTGCTGATAATCCTGTGGTTACTCTCACAGGTGACTGATCCCATCCATCAGGCATGGTTTGATTATATGAGAGTGTAACATCATTCCAATGGTAACAGAGGCATAACCTGTGCATTACGCTGGGCGAATTCTAAATGCTGTGTTTCATTTCAGTCCTGGGCTAGATGACCCAGTGTAACCCAGTGACACCCCTGGCCTCCCACCTCTGACCCAGGAGTGCCCTTGCCTGTGAGTGTGGGATGTGGATGTGGGGACTAAAGAGTGTTGGTGTTCACTCTTTCTTATTAAGCTTCTCCTGGTCTAAAACAAAACAATTTCTTCCTCTAACCATTTTGAAAGTATACACTACAGGCCGTGTGCATTACTGAGAAGAGGAGGCTCCCTCTCTTCTGGGTCTTGCATTTGGATGGGTAGTGAGTGACGCAGGAGAGAGGCCAAGGGCTTGTTCCAGTGGAAATTACTGACGGAAACAAGGCAGGAGTTGACATTCTCAGGTACAGACTCACCTGGATAGAACTTCTCCAGAGATAAGTGGGGCAAAGGGAGAAGAAAGATGGGGGAGGCCAGAGGGAAAAGGAGACCATAGGAAAGGTCTGGCCATTGAGCTGGCTAGGTGAGTGAGGGAACTCGGGTCCTGGCAGTGGAGCACCCACCTGAGTCCGACGTTGTTGATATCATCCCACATGGAGGCAGGGGTTTCCCAGAATGCCTTACTCCTGGTGTTCAGGATTGTCTGGAAGGCACAGGGAGGGTGATGAATAATCTGAAGGCAGGGAGGTGTGAGGGGCTGGGTAATGAAAGGGACAATGAGTGGGGATGAAGACGCAGGGGTTAAAGGGGGTGGTCAGAAAAGTGGAGCTGGGACCAAAGTTCAAAGGGTACCTGGACCCCTGCATAAGCGTTGTTGACCAGCACATCCAGACGCCCTTGCTGTTCCCGATCCACTTGCTCAAAGAGGCTTCGTACTTCACTCTCCTGGCTTGAATCGCACACCACAGGCACACATTGGCCCCCGAGGGATTGTGCCTGGAGTAGGACAGGTGATATGAGCTCACATTTGCACATGAGTGTGAGTCATGACAAAACTCCCCCGACCAAAAGTAGGCTGAGAACTGAGAAGATAATCCAAGGAGAACCAGCTGCGGAAGCAACATGGCAGGCAATGCTGCCCTCTGGTGTCTGTTTGAGTAGTTTCAAGAATAGGCCCTCCGACCCACCCCAAAGCAAGGTGAATTGAGATGTAAGTTTTAATAATCTGCAAACATTGACTGAGGCCCACCATGTGCAAGGCATTGTACTCTGCAAGTAGAGGGTAAGAACAAGTGAAGCATGGAGCCTGTTCCTGAGACATGAATAACCATCTTTTTCCTTGTGGTCATTTCCATCTCTCATGTCCTTAGCTCCCACCCTTGACCACTCACCTAGAACCTCTACTCAGTCCCAGCTCTTATCCTCACTCCACCAATGTGCCTGCTTAGTAATTGAAAAAAACTAAAGCTATCTGCCATGAATGATTTCTACTTCCTGGTCTGTCTCACTCTCTACAAATGCCCCCAATCCTCCAACTTCAGAGGAAGAAGAGTCCCTTATCCAAGAACAATCCTATTCTCCAAATTTATGCTCTGGGTCCCATCCTATTACCCTTCTTGCCTGAACTACCTCAATGCCTCCCAACTACTCACCTGACCTCCAGTCTGTCTGGCTTAAATTAATTCTTCATAATCCAGCCAGCACAAACTATCTAAAACACAAAATTCAAAATCTCCTAACTGGATCACCATCTCGTAGAGAATAAAGTCTGAGTTCTCTACTAGGGTCTTCCAAGACCCACTCTTTCCTCTCCAGCCTTTCACACACTACTCTTCCCTTGCAATATCTCACAACATCTACTCTTTCACCCACTGATCCTATGCTTATGAAGCTCCCTCTGCTGGAATGCTTTTCCTAATTTCCTTTACCTACCTCTTACCTTTCAAAACTCAGTTCAAGAACCACCTACCTCCTCCAGGGTGTTTTCCTAAGCCTCTTTCCCTAGCCACCCCCTATGTCATCTGGATGCTCCCCAACACCCTAGAGCATTCTGTGCATATATCTCCCTCTTATAATTTGCCATATTAACATAACATTGAAATGACTGCTTTCTGCCCCTGACTTCCTGTTGCAATCTATCTTCATTTTTAATGGTTTTTTTTTTTGAGATATGGGATCTTGTTATCACCCAGGCTGGAATGCAGTGGTGCAATCATAGCTCACTGCCACCTCGAACTCCTGGGCTCAAGCGATCCTCCTGCCTCAGCCTTCCAAGTAGGTGGTACTACAGGTGCAGGCCACCATGCCCAGCTAATTATTTAAAACACTTTTTTGTAGAGACTGAGTCTAGCTTCATTGCCCAGGCTGGTCTCCAACTGCTGGCCTCAAGTGATCCTGCTGCCTCAGCCTCTCAAAGTGCTGTGACTACAGGCATGAGCCATAGTACTCCGCCATGGACTGAAACTTTGAAGAGCATAAATTAGATCTTATTAGACTTGGTAACTTCAGTGTTTTACCCAATCCCTAGTAAATCATGTGTACTCAAATATTTACTTAACTGAAGTCTAGTAAATAAGTAAAAAATGTACAGTTCAGTAAAGTCTTGCCTAAAATAGAGGAAAGCATAGGTCCACAATCCTTTAGTTGAAATTCAAAATCTCTGCTCTCAAACACAAGGTGTTTTGTTTTGTTTTGACAGCGTCTCCCTCTGTCCTCTAGGCTGGAGTGAAGTGGCTTTATCCATTCCTAGGCTTAAGTGATCCTTTCGCCTCAGCCTCCAGAGTCGCTGTTAGGAGCATGCCACCATGCCTGGCTCAAACAGAGTTTTTTTCATAAAACTCACTTGGGGGCAAAATTCTACCTTACCTGAAGTTATTTATGGAGTTTTAAATTTCCACTTTGAATAAATATTCACGTCTTGTTGAGTAGTGGCATAGTTGCAGGTAAGGGATTAGGAGAAGGATTGGGTAAGTGGAAAGGCTCTCTCGGGTGGTTTCTGCAACTGTAGAAGCACTCACCTCCTGAGCAGCAACGCGAAGGGTGTCCATATGGCGGCCAGTGATGTAAACTGTGGCACCTGCTTTGCAGAGCTGCAAGGCGATGCCACGGCCAATGCCCCTGGAGGCACCAGTCACCACACACACTTGGCCCTTCATGGGAGCTGCCATGACTCACAGGCAATGGAGGAAGGTCTGTGGAAGCAAAGACTTGCTCTGAGGGAAGCCTGTAGACTGTGTGTGTGTGTGTGTGTGTGTGTGTGTGTGTGTGTGTGTGTGTGTTGGGGGATAAGGGGGAAACTCACAAGAGTAAGAGGAGAAGCCAAGGTAAGAATCCTTTGAGGGGAGAGGAGTCAGAGGCGGACAACTGGGTGCGGGCCTGAGGGCAAGGATGACTGTCTCTTTTGGGAGGCCCAGGGAGTGAAAAAGGGGCTGACTGTCCAGAGGTGGGCAACTACTGCGACCCTGAGTGTAGCTGCCTGAATGGGGAATCTGGCGCGGCAGCCACTCGGGGCGCGTCCACGCAGAGTCATGGGCTATCTGGAGCTCTGGACCCCGGCCTGACCCAGTCCGGGCCGAGCCAGAGGCGCGGCTCCCGGGCCTGGGGATGAGCGCGAAGCCTGGAGCTCCTAAGCCCTAAGTGGGAGAAGCGTGTGCCGCTTACCTGCCAACTGCACTGTCGCTGAGGTCCTCGCGCCGACTAGCTCGTCACACACGTGTAACTACACATGAACTTTAATTCCGGCCGCAGGAGAGGAACGAAGTGACTACGACTGGGACAGATTGCGGGGCTGCGGTGGAAGTCCGGGTTCTGGCCTGAATTGAGCCGCTGACGAGGAGGCAGGGCTCAAGGATTGATTGCATAAAAGTACTCGGGGAGATTCTGTGCGTGGGCGGAGGGGCATTGTCCTGGGCCAAAGCTGGAAAAAAAAAAAAAAAAAAAAAAAAATCTGCGAATGGAGGTGGAGCGATCTGGGGGACACACCCACTCTGTCCGTCTGGAGCCGCGCGGAACTATGACGTAGTAGCTGCGCCAGGAGCGCGCCCGCTTTTCTAAACTCGGTCTGGACCAGGCCCACGCTTGGCGACGTTGGAGGTCCGTCCACTGCTGAGGAAGCTTTTGCAGCCAGACAGGTCCCGAAGCTCACATGGGGCTGGGTCCGCGCTCTCCACACAAGGTTGGGCGCCGGTTCCCAGCTGGTGGCAAACGGGGGCGCGGGGCCAAGGGGTCGGGGCGCCCCTCACCTGGCCGCGAACGGCAACCCCGGCCGCCTCCGGTTGGGCTCTCGGAGCCGGCTGCAGATTCGCACCCGCACCTAAGTCCCGAAGCTCTGGGATATTTCCGCCGGGCGCTGTCCGCACTGAAAGAGGCTCCCGAGACTGGGGAAGAACGAGGTAGGCAGCAGCTTCGGGTTTTAGACCAAGAGCATAAAATCCAGGGCAGGCAAGGAAACTTTCTAGAGTTGGCATGGCGTTGGGACTTAGTTTCATTTCCCATGTCCTCTTCCTCGGCCCCCAACCCACGATCCTTGGTTAAGTGAGGGTACGTAACCGTATTCTCTTAAGTCTCTTCAAAATGTTTCTTTCTTCGCTTTTCCAGATCTGATGGTGCACAATATTATGAAGGAAGTAGAGGCTCAGGCCCTAGCCTTGTCCACGAACAGGACTGGCAGTGAAATGCTGCAGGAACTGTTGGGGTTCAGTCCTTTGAAACCACTTTGTCGCGTATGGGCTGCTCTGCGCTCCAACTTGCGCACTGTGGCCTGTCACCGATGCGGGGTCCATGTATTGCAAAGTGCTTTGCTACAGCTCCCTCGATTGCTGGGAAGTGCTGCAGAGGAGGAGGAGAGGGAGGAGGATGGGAAAGATGGTCCCACGGAGACCCTGGAGGAGCTGGTCCTGGGACTAGCCGCTGAGGTGTGTGATGATTTTCTCTTCTACTGTGGAGACACACATGGCAGCTTCGTGGTCAGAACTCTGCTGCAGGTGTTAGGAGGGACTATTCTGGAGTCTGAGAGAGCCAGGCCCCGTGGTTCCCAATCATCTGGTAAGTATTACAAGAGGAAAGTGGACCTAGTGGGAAGAAGAATTTAGAAAGTTCAGAAGAAGACAGTAAATAGAAGAGTAAGTCTTCATGGGGGAGCTTGACCTGTCCTAATCTGGACAGGGTTTAGCAGGCCAAAGATTAGTCTGTGCAGAGGCCCAGAGGTAAGGATGTACAATTGTGTTTAGATGACAGCTGTTAGAATGAATGCAGAAGGATAATTTTTTTTTGAGATGGAGTTTTGCTCTTGTTGCCCAGGCTGGAGTGCAATGGGGTGATCTTGTCTCACCACAACCTCTGCCTCCTGGGTTCAAGTGATTCTCCTGCCTCAGCCTCCCGAGTAGTATGGATTACAGGCACTCACCACCACGCCCAACTAATTTTTAGTAGAGATGGGATTTTTCCATGTTGATCAGGCTGGTCCCAAACTCCCGCCTTGGCCTCCTAAAGTGCTGGATTACTGGTGTGAGTCACGGCGCCCAGACAATGTTTTTTTTTTTTTAAAGCATGACTTAACATACAAATGTGTGTATACTGGACTCAATCAGAAGTTCAGGAAACAATACCCTTACTACATGCAGCCCACTCTGTTATTTTCTTTCCTTTTCCAAACTTTATTCTGCTCTATTTCATTAAAATAAGGATGCTAGTCAAGACTACTAACTTGATTTCATGATACAGTCTTGGGTTGTGATCCACATTTGAAAAAACTCTAGGAAACAAAGAGAGTTTAAATGAGACTTGATTTTGGAATGCCTTGAATACCTGGCTGAAGAGGTTGAACTGTCTTCTGTGGACCATGGGGAAGCTGGTTGAAGCTTTTTAGAAAAATTAAGACAGAAATGTAGTCTCAGTTCAGTCATTCAGAAGAGACATTGAGTGGTACTTCAAATGTTCTGCATCTCCAAGCAGAATCCTTGTTCATCTATGGAATTTTTCTCTTCTGGGTGGCAGTTTGTGATCTCCGTGCTGCACATGTTCTTAATCTTCCTTCAGAAGCACAGAGGGCCCCAGCCCGGGAATGTAAGCCAGCTGATTTTGAAGTCCCTGAAACCTTCTTGAATCACCTTCAGGACCTGAGCTCCTGCTTTCTGAAGGACATTGCAGGTAAGGAGAGAAGTAGGAGGAGGTTCTCATACCTACTTTTCTAAAAGTGATTGTTACCAAGCAAGGCCCTTGGGTCAGGTTATTCCTCATCTTTTCAAACCTGGGCTGGTTTGACGCTGAAAGCACTATATATAATCCCTTTGTGTACATAGTGCCCTGTATCTTTTTGCCTAAAGTTTGAGGGTATGCAGGTTGTCTGGATTTTGGGAAAGCTGCTTTATTTCTGCCCTCTCTCCACAGTATTTATCACTGATAAGATCTCCAGCTTCTGTCTTCAAGTGGCCTTACAGGTTTTACATTGCAGACTACCCCAGTTTTGTGCCCATCTTTGCAATGCTGTGATTAGTTACTTGAGTACTCGCAGTTCCTCAGTAGATGGCAGGTATGATCGGGTCTTAGGATTGACCAAAGTTGGTGGGGCTGTGTGAAATGAATGAGGTGATGTAGTGCAACTGGATTTTGCATAAAATGGAGTTAAGACTGCCTGATGCCCTTCTTGTCCCTAGTCCCCTACTGCTATTTCTCCGAGATCAGACGAGCTCCAGACTCCTGGAGCAGGTCCTGCTGGTGTTGGAGCCCCCAAGGCTCCAGAGCCTCTTTGAGGAGCACTTGCAGGGGCAGCTGCAGACCCTGGCTGCACATCCCATTGCCAACTTCCCTTTGCAGCGCTTACTGGATGCAGTCACTACCCCTGAACTGGTGAGTTGGAAACCTGGGCTGGATCTGTTTCTGCTAATTCTTGATCATTGGACCTTATTTTATGGCGTGCCTGCCTCTATATATTTTTGACATTGTGCTGGCCATTCCTCTTGAAAAATTGTTCCTTGAGGTTTTCCAGAGCTTAGGATAAAGGTGCCCACCTTCTAGTGAGAATTTGTTTTGGCTTCTCTCAGGTATGAGGACCAGCAAGAGACTGACTTCATTCAGGTTTACAGCTTGAGGTTCCATGGCCCACCCAGACTCTGGTACTTGGCTATAAGTCCACATGAGTGCTAGAGCTGTTGCCATAGCTTCTCTTTTCCCTTGCTGCTGGGCTTCCCTGTGGTCTCATGAATTGGGGGTTAGAGTGGAAGGGCAGGTTTAATTTTAGTCCCCCCTTGCCCCTAGTTCTCCCTTACACATAGGGAACAGCCACTTAAAGTTTCTTCCTGTGAGGTGGCACCTCTAAGACTGCCCACTTGTCCTGGGCCTTATCTATCCAAACAAAAGTCCTGATACTGGCATTGCTTTTTATCTAGCATTTTTAGTTGTTTTCAGTGGGAAGATTTCTCTGAATAATGTAGTCTACCATTACCAGAATGCCACAGTTATATCCCATGTTTCCCATCAGCTGTCCCCTGTGTTTGAGGAGCTGAGCCCTGTCCTAGAAGCTGTATTGGCTCAGGGCCACCCAGGGGTAGTCATTGCCCTGGTGGGGGCCTGTCGCAGAGTCAGGGCCTACCAAGCCAAGGTCCTACAGCTCTTGTTGGAGGTAAGTAGATATTACCCACAATCTGTTTATGCCATCAGTCCAACTCCTACAGTTAGGACTTATCTAATCTTAAGTTGTTGTACCTTTGGACTCAGGAAGTCTAATACCCAAGGAGTTTACAGGAATGGGGGAAAAGATGCCAAATTATTTTTGTTGTTGTTGAGACAGAGTCTCGCTCTGTCACCCAGGCTGGAGTTCAGTGGTGCCAGCTCGGCTCACTGCAACCTCCGCCTCCCTAGTTCAAGTGATTCTCTTGTCTCAGCCTCCCAAGTAGCTGGATTATAGGTGCCTGCCACCACACCCAGCTAGTTTTTGTTTTTGGGGTTTTTTTTTTGGCATTTTTAGTAGAGATGGGGTTTCACCATGTTGGCCAGCCTGATCTCGAACTCCTGACCTCAGACAATCCATTACCAAACGGGATCATCCTACCTCAGCCTCCCAAAGTGCTGGGATTATAGGAATGAGCCACTGTGTCTGGCTGAGGCCAAATGTTATTTCACAGTCCTAGAATAAAAATTGTCTCCCAGAGCTAAGAGAGAAGTGTATTTAAGGGATAAATGTTTATTAACCTCTGTATGTGATGGAGTCTAGGGATACAGCAAGGCATGAAATTCTGCTGTCATGGAGCTCACATTCTTACGGAGTTAGGCCTTCTTTCCTTTCCTGAAGATGTTCCCTTAAATGTGAGGTTAGGGATGGAGAAGTTCTCACATTCATCACATTTTGTCTTCTCCTTTAGGCATTCCACTGTGCAGAGCCCTCATCCCGGCAATTGGCCTGTGTGCCTCTCTTTGCCACTTTGATGGCTTATGAGGTGTACTATGGACTGACGGAGGAGGAGGAGGCAGTGCCTGCGGAGTACCAGGTGAGATAGGGAAGAGGCTAAGCTGGTGACTAATTAGGAGCCAGGCCTCCCAGGGTTTAGCAGGCCTCTGACTCCTGAGGTGAGAGTGGTGATTTCATGCAGGTGGAGGTGGCAGTGTCCTGGGGATGGGCTCATCCACCTGCCTTGTTGGTGCCTCCTAATTTCCTACCTCTGTGTTCCCAGGTAGAAACAGCCTCAGCCAGGGCCTTCGGGGAAGTGACAGTTCTTGGGTCTCTACTGCTGCAGCATCTGCTGCACTTCTCTACTCCTGGTCTTGTACTTCGAAGTCTGGGTGCCTTGACGGGACTACAACTTCTGGCTCTTGCCCAAAGTCCTGCTGGCTCTCATGTGCTCGATGCCATCCTGACCAGCCCCTCTGTGACGCGCAAGCAGCGCCGCCGTGTGCTGCAGAACCTAAAGGTTAGATTTCTGGCTTCTGCCTTGATTCCCCACCATCATCCAATTAGAGAATATGACCTTCCCCAGTACTATACCTTCAGATGCAAAGAGGCTATATACTTCCTAGACTATTTTAACTCAGCCCCTAAACTCTTCAGAAAATTCACTCCCTGCAAGCCCCCAAAATACACTTTTGTGGACTTTGCTAGGGGGACCTTCTTTGTTTGTCTCAATACAGGGACAATATGTGGCTCTGGCCTGTAGTCGCCATGGCAGCCGTGTGCTAGATGCCATCTGGAATGGAGCAGCCTTGGGGGCCCGGAAGGAAATTGCTGCTGAGCTGGGTGAGTACCAGCCCCTCTCTTTGATGTTTCCAGACTTTCCCTTCTTTTACTCCAGATCTCTGGGTGGCTGGGGAGTCTACTGAAATTCAGCAGTCTTCAGTTCCAAAGGGTGGTCTTGCTCATGGGTTCTTAGCAGTCTGCTTTCCCCTTCCCTTCTGCTGACTGACTGTGCAGTTCTCTGCCCTCACCCCACCCTCTGACTTCTGTTCTTTGGAAAGTGAGGTGTTCACTTTATCCTAGTGGCAGTTCCAGGGTCTGGGGGAAATGGAGGGATCTTTACCTCAAGTAGTGTCTGTCTTTGAGCATGGGTGGTACTAAACATGAGTGATTCTCTTTGCAGGGGAGAAGAATCAGGAGCTGATAAGAGACCCTTTTGGCCACCATGTGGCTCGAAATGTGGCCTTGACTACCTTCCTAAAGCGGCGAGAGGCTTGGGAACAGCAGCAGGGTGCGGTGGCCAAGCGGAGGCGGGCATTGAACTCCATACTTGAAGACTGAGGCTTTGGATCTGGGACTGGGTGTTGATGGGGGAGGACAATAGGGAGTATCCATCCCATTGCTTTCCTGTTTAACTTGGAGTCAAAAGTCTTAGTAGTAAATATTTCATATTTTTATTGAAAATGTTTTTGTTATTTTTGGGGGAAGGGTATGAAGACAGATTTCAGGGTAAAGTCAGAGGGGGCTGTCATCAGTATGCTGGGGAGTTTAGGGACAGGAGGCCTTGGTAGGGGATTAGAGGTAGCAGCAAACAGGCTCAGATCAAGATGCCTGGGGTTAGGTTTATGACCTTTGAGGGCAAGTGGGAGGCAGAAAGGTGGCTAGGAAGGAAGAGCATTCTTCAGGTAAGGGTATAGACTTGGGATGTGAGGTGTTATGCTGAAAGGTTCTGTCACGAGGGGGTCAGAGGACAGTGGGGAAATTGGGTAAGGTATCTAGCCTGTACTGTCTTCAGGTCCTGAAACTTGATGCTGTCACAGTCTTTGCAGTGTGTATCTTGGAATGGGTCTGGTGACAGAAGCCCAGAGGCCCTTCTTAGTAGGAATGGAGGCGGCCCTTTTGCTGCCACTTCTCAGCTCCCTCTACTACATGGTGAAGGGTGGAGGAAATTCCCAGCAACATGTGGCCCAGGCCTTGCAGCAGTGTGGAGGTCCAACGAAGGAGCTCCCTGAAGGGCAGAGATAAGAGGAAATCAGATGATTCGGGAAACCTGGGAGGAGGCTATCAAGCTGGGAGATGAGGACTTTCCACAAGTGAGAGCTAACTAGGGTTAGGTGGGTGCAGGAGGAGGAATGATGGGGACTATCTGACTGTAGGGGATGGGGAAGTATGACATGTTGATTTCTGACCTGAGTACTTTCTTTGGGCCAAGTCCTTGAAAGTCACAGCTCATAGAGTAGAGCCCGTAGAATGTGGCTTTGATGTTCAGGCTGCCAAAGAGGTCTCGAGGGTTTTGCTTGTACACGTCAAAGGTGATGCGGGCGATGTCCTTGCTGTGCTTGGGCCTCTCCCGGCCCAGGCCGTATGACAGCACTCCACTCTGTAGGACACCCCATCAGTGCAGTAGATCCTCACACCAGACATCCACCACTAATCCCCATCAGCACTGGGTCAGACCCTCCCTGGCCTGGACTTGTCCATTGTGTGACATCCTTGACAATTCCACAACTCCTCCTGCACCTCTGTCCCCAGGATCAGGGTTAGGCTAGACAGGAAATGGGAGAGCTATAAAGGATGGGCAGTGGAAGCAGCCCCAGTATAAGCCTTACCCTGATGGGACTCCAGCTCTGACCAGACTCCAGCACCATCAGGCGCGTGTCATCCTCCAGCAGCTGGAAGAAGTCTTCACTGTCCACTGCAGTTCCATCCTCCTCTAGCACCAGGGTTAGCACTCCATTCAGCAGTAGGGTCTCCAATGCCTGCCCAATGTCAAGCAGCAGAAAGGAAGGGCAGGTCTTAACCCATGCCCTTTCCCTCATTAGCTGCCCAACATCCGTCAGTTGGGACTAGACATTGGTTAATGTCCCACCTCGACTTCCTGGGACTTTGCCATCCCTCCTAAAGGCTACTGCTCTCAGTGTTCTTGAGTTGTTGGGGGATCCTAGCTAGAGGCTGACCTTGTTCCTCTTTGCTCCTACCATGTCACTGGCATCTCCCCTTGATCCCTTCCAAGTCACTTCTCCTGTTTTGGAATTGGAAAGCAAGCCAGGTTCTCCTGAAGTCCACCCTTCTGTCCTACAGTGCAGCACCTCACTTCCCACACCCTCAGAGTTCTCCAGAAGTGTCTCCAGTAAAGTACTTAACCTTTTTGAGTCCTTATTCTGTGCCAGGTATGAGGACTTTACCTACATTATCCTCTCACTCCTTTCAATAACCCTAGGAGGTGGTGATTACTGCCTTTTTATAGATGAAGAAACTGAGGTTTTGATAGGTTGAACAACTGGACAAACTCACTGTGGAGTGGGGAACAGGAGAGGAAGGGAACTGCTGAATCTTCTAGGGGCTGAATGGAGTTTTGTTGCCCTGCCCATATCCCCTAAAGGTGGAGGGTACAGCGGAGGGTTTGACAGGAAGTGGCAGAATTTGAACTTGATTTGTCATACAAATCACCTTTCCATACTGGTTTCTGAATTCCATCCCGCCAGCTCTCCCTATCCACTGCTTCCCCTGCTCCCATAGACAAGCTCACTGTGGAAAATGAACAAATTGACTGGAGGTCATTAGGCCTACCCCACTGTTTTTAGCCCTCAGAGAGAGGGGCAGCTGTGTGACCTCAGCCATCTCTGCTCCATTATCCCAAGTTGTCACTGTTCTCGAGCCCCTTGGCTGCCCCTGCTATAGGACCAAGGAACTGGGCCTACTTACTTTGGCTAGCAGCTCCTGGCGGGTGGCAGCTGTCAGGCCTTTCCGTATGGTCCGCTTGTGATCACAGACACGGAAAGGTCGCTGGGGTGGTGGAGCTGACGTCCAGACCCTCCGTCCAAACTCCGAGCTTATATTAGATACTGACCTGGTCGTTGGGAAGAAAAGTCGAGGAGGGGCTTGATGAGTGTAAGGGGCATGATGGGGGCGGCTAGAGGGCTAGTGAGGGAGGAATGGTTTGGAGATTAGGTATGGGGTAGAGAACATGGAGTGCAGGTGGGCCTGGGTGGCTCAGGAGCTTGATAAGCTCACTGTGGTGTGGGGAGCAGGAGAGGGAGGGTACTGCTGAGTCTCCTAGGGGCTGAATGGAATTTTGTTGCCCTGCCCATATCCCCTAAAGGTGGGGGGTACAGCGGAGGGTTAGCAGTCACCTGAGCAGGTCACTGGGGTTCAGAGCTGAGAGGTACTCCATGGTGGACAGGAGAGTTCCTTCTTCCCTGGAACTTCTGGGCTGAGTGGTTCTCTGCTATGCTGGGGCTTCAGTGGTGTTTTCTGTTACAAACCTGATATCTCAGCCCAGGATGAGGTGGGAATGAGTCAAGCCTGGACTCTGGCCCCCCTGCCTGGCCAGTAAGAAGGGCAAAGTCCAAGGGGAGGGATGAAGGAGGGGCCAGATGTGGTCCTGGAAAAAGAATTGCCCCGCAAAAGCCACCGGAGCTTGTTTGTATGTCTTTGGTGATGGTATGTGTTGTGAGGGTAGATGGGAACCATGTAAAAGGATGAAATGTGACCTCTGGTGTTTCTGTATTACTATGGAGGGAAATTTCTAGGGACAGTTTCTGGCTTTCAGGCTCTGAGAAGCTGCGTTTTGTGAGCGGCTCTGTGTATGCTGCCACCTACTGGAGAAGCCATAAGCTGCAGCATTAGGAAAAGGGAACCCCTGCTGAGTGTGGGGAAGCGGGATGGCAGCATTGCAGGGCTTTAGAAAATGAGAGGTGAGACTGTCCAGGAAGGGTGTGAGGAGAGGATGGATCCTGATCCACGGGTTCAGGATTATTAGGGTCCTGTCTGGGATGCTGGCCTTCCTGCTTACCTGCTCATTCCTCCTTGGTCAAGGGACAGGCTGGCTCATTGCTCTGGCTTCATTTTCCAGAGCTGCCTGCTTCGGCCACACTTAAGTCATCTCTCTCACTTTTCCCCTTTTGCCTATTAATGGACATGAAGGAGATGTGAATGGGGCAGGGATGTCCTTTGACAGGATCAAGACTTTAGCTTTTGCTGCACTGTGTCCTAGCTCTGATTTCAGTTGCAGCTGTGATAGACAGTTGCGTGGAAGCTGAGACCCTGACGGTGAAACCCTGAAATAAACACAATCCCTGCTTTCCTGACCAGGATCCTTGTAGGGTCCCCAGCTTCCCCACTTTTTTTCTGTGTCCTGACAAAGAAACACAGAGTAACTTGCTGGCTCTGTCACCTGGCCAGCTGCATTTCCCCTGGAGGCTTGAGCCCAAGCCAGAGCCTTGAACATTACCAGGCACTGAAAAGGTATTCGGGTTGTTGCCCAAAACACGGAAAGATACTGGCCCTGGCCCTGAGCCAAAGTCCTTGAACCCTCATAAACTCCATACCCTGACCCCCTTGTTTTGGACATACTTTGGTAGAACAACTCTTTCTTTCACTGTCTGTTATGAGGATATGCTGCAGCCCACTCATTAAGTTCTCCTAATAAATGCTTTGGACTGATCACCCTGCCAGTCTTTTTGTCTTGGGCAATCTGTACTTTTCTCAGAGGTTCCCAAGGCCTACCGAAGGGACTTCATGTGCTCTTAATGGCTTTCCTCTCTCTTGTCTTACCCTATGCCCTCACTTCCTGAGTTAGCCTCCCAAGTACAGGATTACCTGTACCCAAGCCCTTAGTTCAAGCTCTGCTTTGGGAGAACCCAAGCTAAGACAATGCTCCTGGTGCCCTGCCCAAGGAACCTCAAGTTCTGGCTGTTACTTGGGCAGAGGCCTTTCTTTTCCCTTACCCCAACTCTATCGATCTGCCAGGCCCCCCTCAAATCTCTTCATTTCCAAGTTTTGCTTGACTTTTCCAAGAAGAGCAGGCTGCTTCTTAGTATGTCTCTACCACTGCATCCATTCCTTTCTTGTCTTGTATCCTGGTGCAGCCTGGTAGTGGGGTCTCTTCATGGTTGTGTGTCATGACTCCCTAACCAGGTTATAAGTCCCTTATACCTCCATGCATCCCCCATTCCTCCTGGAATCTGGCACCATGCCTTACATGGAAAAGCTGTCATTGACAGCCTGGTGAGATCCCTGAGGGTGGAGTGACTGGGGCAGGGCCCAAGGCAAGAGATGGGAGGAGGTAGGCCAGGAGTTGAAGAAAAGGGGCTCAGCCGGACCAGGAAGCTGGAAACAGGCAAAGATAAAGCAGCTGGGGGGCTGAGTTGTTTGGCTCACCTCTACAGGCCAGAGAGGCCAGGCAACATACACACTGTAGAAGGTGGACTGGGGGGATTGGGGCCAGAGCTGGGGGAGGGATGAGAAGAGAAGCAGGACCAGGGTCAGGATTCAGCGGAGTTCTCCTATTCTCTTCCACCGCCAGGTAATCTTATCTGTCCCCCTTCAGCTTATGCTGTTTCCTGGCAAGGCAGGCTCTCACATGCCTGGACGCCTGGATGTGTTGGTGATGGGAAGGAGTGGGGTGAGGGAGGGGCCCCAGGAGAGGCCCCGGATGAGCTTCATCGTGTCCCTCCCCATTCTTGCCTTGCCTTCTGCAAATGTGACAGGCACAGGACAGGAGTAGGCAACTCGCCCACTGCTGCTTAACCTTTCAGCTTCCCAGAACCCCAATCTTGCTTGCTCCCAACTTGGTAAGTAGATCTGCCCACCTTTACACCCCACCATCCACTTTTGCCCAGAGGTACTAGGATTGGGGCTGGGAAGAAGAGGCCAGACTAGAGGAGTGGTGGTAGAGATAGTGACAGCCTGGGGTGAGAACTTTATGACTGTTTACCACTGAGCTCTGGGAAGGAGCCAGGAGTCGGGCAGGTCTACTGACTGAGAGCAGGGGATCTGGGTTCCAAGAAGGGGTAGTGTTTCAGGCGGGGTTTGGGTCCTCGTGGAAGTCAGGACTCACAGGCAGAAAAGAGGCAGGCTGCAGGGAAGTCAGGAGGAGGCATGGCCCCTTCTCATCCGGCATCACAGGTGGGGTTTTGCCCCACCCCTGAACGCCCTCTGTGGCCCCTTCCACCCCTCTGTAGGCCCAGAAGGATGTCGGTCTGCTACCGTCCCCCAGGGAATGAGACACTGCTGAGCTGGAAGGCTTCGCGGGCCACAGGCACAGCCTTCTTGCTGCTGGCTGCGCTGCTGGGGCTGCCCGGCAACGGCTTCGTGGTGTGGAGCTTGGCGGGCTGGCGGCCAGCGCGGGGGCGACCGCTGGCGGCCACGCTTGTGCTGCACCTGGCACTGGCCGACGGCGCGGTGCTGCTGCTCACGCCGCTCTTCGTGGCCTTCCTGACCGGGCAGGCCTGGCCACTGGGCCAGGCGGGCTGCAAGGCGGTGTACTACGTGTGCGCGCTCAGCATGTACGCCAGCGTGCTGCTCACCGGCCTGCTCAGCCTGCAGCGCTGCCTCGCCGTCACCCGCCCCTTCCTGGCGCCCCGGCTGCGCAGCCCGGCCCTGGCCCGCAGCCTGCTGCTGGCCGTCTGGCTGGCCGCCCTGTTGCTCGCCGTCCCAGCCGCCGTCTACCGCCACCTGTGGAGGGACCGCGTGTGCCAGCTGTGCCACCCGTCGCCGGCCCACGCTGCTGCCCACCTGAGCCTGGAGACTCTGACCGCCTTCGTGCTTCCTTTCGGGCTGATGCTCGGCTGCTACAGCGTGACGCTGGCGCGGCTGCGGGGCGCCCGCTGGGGCTCCGGGCGGCACGGGGCGCGGGTGGGCCGGCTGGTGAGCACCATCGTGCTTGCCTTCGGCTTGCTCTGGGCCCCCTACCACGCGGTCAACCTACTGCAGGCGGTCGCCGCGCTGGCTCCACCCGAAGGGGCCTTGGCGAAGCTGGGCGGGGCCGGCCAGGCGGCGCGAGCGGGAACTACGGCCTTGGCCTTCTTCAGCTCCAGCGTCAACCCGGTGCTCTACGTCTTCACCGCTGGGGATCTGCTGCCCCGGGCAGGTCCCCGTTTCCTCACGCGCCTCTTCGAAGGCTCCGGGGAGGCCCGAGGGGGCGGCCGCTCTAGGGAGGGGACCATGGAACTCCGAACTACTCCTCAGCTGAAAGTGGTGGGGCAGGGCCGAGGCAATGGAGACCCCGGGGGTGGGATGGAAAAGGACGGTCCGGAATGGGACCCTTGACCCCAAAACCTACAACCTGCTGCCCTTGCCTGTCCCTTACCATCCCCTCACCCTCCGGAGCTCAGTGTTCTGGAACGTTTGGGGACCCTTTGACTAGAGTTTGGATCTGGCTGGGTAGGATTACTATACACCTGGGGCAGGCTCAGGTTCCTCCAAACTGAGGGATTATGAATGTGGTGATGGTCCCTGTTAAGGACTATTTTGTGCTTGCAGGTTGGCATGTACCCATGTACCAGCACTGCTTACTTGTTGCCAATAGCTGTTATTGTGAAATACACTGGGAAGCCATTAGATGGTGACTTAAGTGTGCTCCCCCTTATTCCCCCCCACCGACCTGTGGTTCTTCATGCCTGAGTTGTACTGAAGCCACCTAGTTCCCTGTGGATCAAGCCAGGGTTGGGCAGTGCTGGCCTTCAGTGGCATCTTGTCCTTCCCTCCCCAGCCCAGGTGTCCTGGTTCCACAGGCCAACCCATAGAACCACTCTGGAAATAAAGGAGACAATGGAAGGAGAGGCATGGGAACTTGGATGAGGGGTAGGAATGGGATCCATTATTTGAGGTTTATAAAAGCCTCTGGGGGAGGAAATGGCTCTGGAAGGGGAAAGTGAATCTGTGGATTTGAAAAGGAAACTTTTCCTGCATGTCTTGTGTTTGGTCCAGTGGATGTGAGAGGCACAAAAGGAGTTGACAGTGTACGGGCCCTGGGAGTCTGAGACTTACCTTCCTCTCTGACCATCTGATCATCCCTGCAAAGGCCACCTGATGTGAAAAGGGGCCCAGGAGCAGGCATTCACTCAGGGAAGTCTGGGGGTTGACTATCAGGGGCTATGAAGAATGGCAGGAATATTTAGAGGACAGCAATAACTTTTTCAGGAAAGTGACACCTCTTCTTTTTCTCTCTGTCAAGTCTGGGCTCCTTCCAAGATGCTGTTAGCTATTCCTAGCCCCTTCCCCAATACTTCTCTGCCCCCATTTTTTGGAATCTATAGCTAGGTTTAAAAACAGTTCTAGATCCTGACATCTTTAATTAGGGGGACATAGAATGGGATTCTTTTCAGGGGACATCCACAAGTACACACCTGTGGTCACTAAGGCGACCAACTCATCCCAGTTGGCACAGGACTTCCCGAGTTTTAGCACTGAAAATCCCTTGTCTCAGCCCTATCAGTTTCCCAACAAACTGAGATTGTTGGCCTCTTGAATGGCTACCCTGATCATCACCTCCGTTTCTATGTTAGTGACTGTTTACACCTCCCTGTCCCCCAGATAGAGGTCAAAACAGAGCAAAGGAAACCCAGTCCCCAGGGCCATCCTAGGGCCACCAAAACTGGAGTGAATTAGAACCTGTGAACTAGAACAGCAGGGAGTATGCTTAGAGCTCCTGGTCCTGGGTGTGGGGAAGAAAGGCCATCAAGGGAGATGTGGGTGGGGAACAGCTTGAGAGAGGAGGCAAGGACAACCCAGTTTCTATCTGAAGGGTCCTCTGGTTGACCCTGGCTTCTATTCCCAAACACAGGTCTCAGGGGATTCTTTCTGTCCTCATGCACTGGGCAGAGGTTCCCTAACTTCCTCTGTTACATATTCCCCATCTCTCACACCCCATGTGGTCAGAAAGCCCTTCCTTAACTCTGACTTCAGTTCTTGCTGTGGTTTCAGCCCATATCTTTTTTATCATATCCTCTGCCTGACAGCTATGAGGTCAACTCTAGTCTGGCTTTTCTCCAAGCATAGCAAGTGGAGGCTCTGGAAAGGTTAAGGACCTCAGTGATCACCATTACACTTTACATATTTCCTAAGAAGTCAGAGTTGAAAGGGAAGCAGGAAAGCTCATGGTCAGATTGAAGGAAGGAATTTTTAGTTCCTTTTTTTTTTTTTGAGACGGAGTCTCGCTCTGTCACCCAGACCCTGAAGTGCAGTGGCACAACCTTGGCTTACTGCAGCCTCCATTTCCTGGGTTTAAGCGATTTTCCTGCCTCAGCCTCCCAAGTAGCTGAGACTATAGGCACATGCCACCACCCCCAGCTAACTTTTGTATTTTTAGTAGAGATGGGGTTTCATCATGTTGGCCAAGCTGGTCTCAAACTACTGACCTCAATCAATCTGACCGCCTCAGCCTCCCAAAAGTGCTGGGGTTACAGGTATGAGCCACCACACCCGGCCAGGAATTTTTAGTTCTTAGCTTCTGCAGGAGACTTCAAGGAAAGGGGATGCTCCTCTGTCCAGGAAGGGGGATGCTCCTCTGTCCAGGAAAGGGGATGCTCCTCTGTCCAGGAAGGGGGATGCTCCTCTGTCCAGGAAGGGGGATGCTCCTCTGTCCAGGAAGGGAGATGCTCCTCTGTTCAGGAAAGGGGGATGCTCCTCTGTCCAGGAAAGGGGATGCTCCTCTGTCCAGGAAGGGGGATGCTCCTCTGTCCAGGAAAGGGGATGCTCCTCTGTCCAGGAAGGGGGATGCTCCTCTGTCCAGGAAAGGGGATGCTCCTCTGTCCAGGAAAGGGTATGCTCCTCTGTCCAGGAAGGGAGATGCTCCTCTGTCCAGGAAGGGGGAAGGGTGACCATTTCCGCATTCCCACTTTCTCTTCTTGGCAGGGTGGGCATGAAGTATCACTGTTCCTGCTTCTCATGCTCAGGCTCAACTTCCTCTGTGTGTCTAAAGTGGAACTCGATAGTGGACTATGGGAAGATAGGAAAGAGGTGGTGCCAATCTCCTTGCCCAGATCTTAAATCCAGACTCAGCAGGGTAACCACACGGGCAAGCACAAGGCAAGTGTCTGGGAAAAGGGGAAGTGATTGGCATTCTGTGCGATACCAAAAAGACCATTTTTATTTTGGCTTCTACCAAAGAGAATGGAGAATTGGTTGACCTAAATGGAACCATCCCTTTAAGTAAGGGGAGAGAAGGGGGTGCTAGGAGATGGCCCTCTTCCCACACCCAGATCATAGCTTGAACTTAAGCCAAGGACAGAGTTCTTCCCCCTTCGGCATTTACTGATGTACCTTCTTTAAATTACGATGTTATCTAACCCAAACCCAGACCCAGGACCTAGTCACAGCTCCAACCTACACTTTCTATTAATCTGGAAAAAAAAAGCAACGAACTACATTATTAATGCAAAAAGCAAAGATATCAGCATTCTAGCCTCTTGATCTGAGGCCCATTTTCCTTCTCTGGCTTCCTCACCTCCTCCCATATGATACGATTCACTACTTTGTTCAGTTCTCCAGTCTAGACCTGCATCTTGAGGCCACACCCAGCCTACTCACTCCCCACACCCCTCTTTCGTCTCTCACTACCCCTTCCTGGTCTCTTCTCATCTGGCCCCATCTCTGAGGAGTACTCCTGCCTTCTGGGTTGCCTGGAACACACACTATCCCCCCTCCCAGTGAAGGGAGTAGGTGAGGGTTTCAGCCCCACCCTTAGGAAGATGCATCTTCCCCCTCCCCTGCTACGTGGTACTTCCTCTCTGGCTGACTTAGCTAACAGCCCTAGACCTGGGGCCCGGCCCTTGGCACTGGGACAGGTCCAGGAATAGGCTACACCACCCTGCCCTGACCCTGAGATTGGCACCAGCTTCCAACCAGTACCTGCCAAAGCGTGTAAGTAAGTATCCTGGGAACGGCAGTGGTTGGGGTGGTGGTGGGACGGTGTGCAGCCATGAAAGAAGGTGCAAAGGAATCTCCAAAGAAAAGTCTGAGCAGTGTACAAAGTTGGGAGGCTTTGTCCTCGTCACTTGTCCACTAACTCCTCTCCATCCCTGTTATTTCTGGTTGACCTTGGGCATCTCTGGGGACAGTAGGCAGGTGATTGGGAAAGTTATGGGATTGAGGGACTCAGAGCCTGGCGGGGGCAAAAAAGCTGGCCTTTCAAGGGGTGCAGCATTGGTAGGAAGTCTCTCAGTTTGGTCCTGGGCCTCAGGGTCTCCTAAGGAGAGGAGGCTGAAAAGGTCTGGAAATGCTGCTGCTGCTGCTGTGGTCACTGTATATTTTGCAATTGGGTCTGCGGGCAGGAAGAGGCCCCACAACCCAGTTAGGAAACTAGTCTTTGTACTCAACCAGATCCCTTTAAGACAGTTGGCCAGCGGTGGGGGCAGTATATTTCAGAGGGACCTCTGATGCTGCTGACCCTGGAGACAGACTGGAGTTCTCAGGCTAGGTGTCTCCGTGGTGTCAGGAAACACTTGGTCCTCTACTCTCATGCGTGTGTCCACACTCACTCTCCAGGTCCTCCCGACGGCCATGAACACTACATCTTCTGCAGCACCTTCCTTGCTAGGTGTCAAGTTCATCTCTCCGCTGGCTATCATCCTACTGTCAGTGGCGCTGGCTGTGGGGCTTCCCGGCAACAGCTTTGTGGTGTGGAGCATCCTGAAAAGGATGCAGAAACGCTCTGTCACTGCTCTGATGGTGCTGAACCTGGCCCTGGCCGACCTGGCCGTATTGCTCACTGCTCCCTTTTTCCTTCATTTCCTGACCCAAGGCACCTGGAGTTTTGGACTGGCTGGTTGCCGCCTGTGCCACTATGTCTGCGGCGTCAGCATGTATGCCAGCGTCCTGCTCATCACAGCCATGAGTCTAGACCGCTCGCTGGCGGTAGCCCGCCCCTTTGTGTCCCAGAAGTTACGCACCAAGGCTTTGGCTCGGCTGGTGCTGGCAGGCATCTGGGTGGTGTCCTTTCTGCTGGCCACACCCGTCCTCGCGTACCGCACAGTGGTCTTAAAATCGAACAACATGAGCCTGTTTTGCTTCTCGAAGTACCCCACTGAAGGGCACCGGGCCTTCCATCTAATCTTCGAGGCCCTCACGGGCTTCCTGCTTCCCTTCCTGGCTGTGGTGGCCAGCTACTCCGACATTGGGCGCCGGCTGCAGGCCCGGCGCTTCCGCCGCAGCCGCCGCACCGGCCGCCTGGTGGTGCTCATCATCCTGGCCTTCGCCGCCTTCTGGCTGCCCTACCACGTGGTGAATCTGGCCGAAGCAGGCCGCGCGCTGGCCGGCAAGGCCGCAGGGTCCGGGACCCTGGGGCTGAAGCTGCAGCTGGCCCGCAAAGTGCTCATCGCGCTCGCCTTCCTGAGCAGCAGCGTGAACCCCGTGCTGTATGCCTGTGCCGGCGGCAGCCTGCTGCGCTCGGCGGGTGTGGGCTTCGTGGCCAAGATGCTAGAGGGCACGGGCTCCCAGGTGTCCAGCACCCGCCGCGGGGGCAGTGTGGGCCAGAGCGTCAAGAGCGTCCCCGCCACTCTGGAGCCCGGCCCTGCCGAGAGCCTTACTGCCACCTCCAGTCCTCTAGAGTCAAGCGAACTGACCTAGGCCTCGTGGAAGGACGCTCACTTTTCTCCTGGCAGAATGCCAGCTCTGAGCCAGGAGCAGCAGGGGTATGGACAGCATTGGGGCGTGGGAGGCGGGGGGGGGGGCGGGGGGAGAAGTGGAAGAAGAGGGAGGGCTGGAGCAAGTGAGAGCAGAGTGAGAGAGTGCTCCAGCCTGGCTCCCACAGGCAGCTTTAACCATTAAAATTGAAGTCTGAAATTGCGTCAGCCTTGTTGAGTGGGGTACATGTGCTGTGGCTATCAGGTTGCTCGTGGGCATCCTGGTGGGGCCCCTCTCAGTAGTTTAGAGTCATGTCCTTTGGTTCCCCATGATTTACAATGTTGGAAGGGACACAAAGACAGACATAGACTGCCCCCAACCTAGAAGATTCCAAGTCCATAGTCTGCAGATCATACTTAGCAAAATACAGTCCACAGACTCTGAAAGCAGCTTGTCTAGAAAGACAACCCATGCAGGCTTATCACTCCAGGCCCTGTGACTCAGGGACCTTTTGAGAAAACAGAACTGCTGTGAAACATCTTCCCTGAAGCCTGTGACAGGTATCCTTGTTAGCATGACCCCAACTTACTGCCAATAATCTTTGTCCTCTCCATAGGAGATGTTCCTGGGGACTGCCTTCCTTCCCTCCATTTCACAAGGAAACCAGACTTGAGGACCAAGTTATTAGATCTTATTCCATAGAATTCTGCACATCAGCATCTGCTAACCTCCACAACACACTCTGGTACAGGGTGGGGCTGAGGGCCCCAGGAAACAAAGATTCCCAAAAGTGAGAGGCATAAGTCATTATTTCCCAGAGATGACTGTTGTTGTGGAGAAACTTGATCAAACTCTGTTCTGACAAGGTTTTAGGAAGATGGCAACAACAGTGGCAGCAGTGTACTTTTTGGCTCTTTCTCATTACAAAAACAAAACAGCAAGTAGGAGAGTGAAGCCAAATATCCACATGCAACATCCACAGCAAACCTAGTATGTTAAGATATCTCCCATGGACCCAAAAATATGAGCCAGTGAGAATGAGCTGTCAATACCTCAAGACCCATGTACCAGCATCTGTGCAGACGGATGCAGAAGGAAGCAAAGGGATATCGGATGGACCTCTAAACTGTCCACAGGTCCTTACTGGAAAGCATAGTGTACCAATCAGAACAGCAGCGGAAACTGGGAGGGACCTAATAGATTATTTCCCAGGCCTCTCACCCATTCTGTATAGTGAGCACATAATAGGTACTTATTTAGTGTTTGTTGAATGAATAAAGTTCAAATGACATTTCCCTGGAGATTCCTCCAATATTTGTGAATAGTGGGCAGGAAAGGGTAAATCTTTGTTTTGAGTCTTGTGGCCAAATTATGCTTCCAAGGTGTACAAAATACTGGAATAAGTTGACAGAGAGGCTGAGGGAGTTATCTTTGTGAAAAAAATCACTCCCTTCCAACATGCTCAGTCTCATATGCATGCATGTGTGCACACATGTGTGTGCACACACACACACAGATTTGGCCTGGGAAGAATACTTCCAGCTGAAGGGCAAAGAGAAGGTGATCCCAAGCTATATAAACAGCTTCTGACATCAGTGGGCTCCAGACATCCCAGAGTCTTCTCTTTATTGAGGTTCTTAGAAGGGGAATAGGGTCTCAGCCTAGGGTTGCTGAAGGAGGTCCAGTTCGTGTCAAGTCTGTGTTCAGAAAGTAGGTGCAGAGCTGCCCTTTGCCTTTCACCTTGATGACACCCCGGCTGTAGCAGGTGTAGCCCAGGGACTGTAGGGCCCAGGCTGTCTCCTCAGTCACCTACAATTGGAGGGGGTGAGGGAATATGGAGGTGGCCCTATTCTTAGTCCCCCTCCCCATGCCTCCAATGTGGTTTTCTCACTTGGATTTTGCCAAGGACTCCTGTGCTCTCCATGCGGCTGGCCACATTCACTGTGTTGCCCCAAATGTCATATTGTGGCTTCTGGGCCCCAATCACTCCAGCTACTACTGGCCCATGGTTCAACCCTGATAAGGGATGTGGTAATGACAGACTTGGAGAAGGAAGAGGGAAAGAGGAAGCACAAGAAATTGGAAGGAAGGGAGAAGGGCATGGGGGGTGGCCCTAGAGGAGAGGAGGTGTCGCTAAGGCTGGAGGAATGTAGCTTAAGAAAAAGAGTAAGAAAGTATTGTACTTCCTGGGCCAGCAGCTGCACACCCCATCCCAGGGAGTCAGTCTGGAAAGGGGCTTCAGGGATGAACTGGGAGCAACTAACAAAGGACTTGGAGTCGGGCAAGCTCAGGAAGGTGAGAGGTACCAGACTGCTGCAGCAGGGGAGGTCTCTCACCCACACGCAGGCGGAAGTTGTTGAATGAGTGCTTGTTGATGACATCCAGCTTAGACCCCAGGGCCACGGCAAACTCTACCATAGTGCCAAGGTGGCTGCAGCTCCGCTCAGCATCCTGGCAATGGGCCCCCCCCACCAGGGTGGGCCAGTAAGGGCACAAGAATAAGTCCCACTGTTGGGCCCATCAATGAGAGACCAGAGGAGGGTGGTAGGTAAGGAAGGGTCGCCATACCTGTTGTGCATCCTGCCCAGAGGTGGCATTTAAGCCTGTGGCTGCCATGTAGGTGCTGCCGATGGTTTTGATCTTCTCCACCCCACTGAACTTGGGCTTGGAGAGCAACTGTATAGAGAGGAGGCCTGTCCCCAGTCTCTCTTGCTCCTTCCCTCCCCTCTCCCAGAAGCCCAGCCCTAAGCCTTTGGAGCTAAAGGATCAGGCTGTGGGAGTGGGGATGGTGTCAGGAAGGAGAGGGTTGGTGGTGAGCAATGTTGCTGGAGTGGGTAGAGCTGGGGGATCAGAGGAGGTGAGCGGGTGCTGTGGAAGGGAGGATTGACCTCATGGCCAGAAGAGCAAAGTGGAAGGAGGGACTGGTGGGAAATTCTAGGGACACAGGGTCTGGGAGACTCTTGGAGTTGTCACCTCATCAAAATCAGCAATTATTTCATTGAGCAGCCTCAGACACTCTAGGCCCTCACGATTGATGTCAGATTCAGAGTAGAACTCCTTGAAGTCCGGGACTGAGGCGAAGAGGACACAAACACATTCGTAGGACTGGTGGTAGAGATCCTGGGAGAGCAGGAGACTGAAGTGAGGGGTTTGTATCACGTTCCTCCCCCTTCTGGGTCTGTGTGGGACCCTCCTCCCTGTGTCCACACTCCTGGTCTCCCTGTTGAAGAAGAATTGGGAAGGAGGGAGAGGAGTAGGGCCAGGCTACCCCAGGGATATGACTTAGGAGTCAAAGCTTGGATCTCATTGTGATTCCAGAAGAGACAGAAGTTTGGGGTCAGGATCACCTCACAGCAACATGCAGGGAGTCACTCCTAGAACTGGGATCCTGTCAATGTGAATTATTTTTATATCCCATCTTATTGCTGAAAGGTGTTTAATTAAGCCGGCTACAAAACCAAAGGTATAAAGTGTTTAAGTCACTTAAGATAGGTACAGAATGAAAGATAAAATAAGCAACAATAGGGACTATGGGGCAAAGGGAAAAGAAGGGCAAGATGATAAATATGAATCAGATCTGAGGGTGGCTCACAAAATGAGTGCCATGAAGTCCTTTTTAGACCTAGATTTTGGCTCTCAGCTTTCTAGTAGCCAAAGTGAAGAGAGAAAAGGATCGATTACAAGATTTCCTGTGTCTGTAAGAGAAGAAACAAGAAGCAGAACTACTCCTGGTCTTGAAAGCAGGGAGCAGGTGGCGGGGGCATAAGGCTGTGGAAGAGCTCTGGAGCTGTGTCTTTTAACACCCCTCAATATGAGCCAAGAGCATTTCCACAGCAGAAGGCCAGCAGGTGGTGGTACAAGTAAGATGGTACAAATATGTGGGTGACTTCCTGATGGTTTGGCTAGAGCAAGAGTTTTGAGGATCTAAAGCAGCAGCATCCAATAGAAACTTTTGCAGTGGAAACGTTCTCTATCTGCAGTGTCCAATTCGGGGGCCACTAGCTGCAGTGGCTGTTGAGCTCTGAAAATGTGGCAGGTAAAACGGAGGAACTGAATGCTTTATTTTAATTAATTAATTTTAAATTTTCATAGGGCTAATGGCTACCATATTGGATAATGCAGGTCTAGAGAGAGGGGTGGACTGTATCCTCCAGACCAGTGGTCCCCAAACTTTTTGACCCAGATGGAATCAGATCTGAAGGTAATTCACAAAATGAGTGCCGTAAAGTCCTTTTTAGTCCTAGATTTTGGATGGGTTTTGTGGAAGACAAGTTTTCCACGCACCTGGGCAGCGGTGGGGGGATGGTTTTGGGATGAAACTGTTCTATTTCATCAGGCATTAGTTATAGGTTGGTGCAAAATTAATTGCATTTTTTTTTGCCATTAAAAGTAATTAAAGCCAGGCGAGGTGGCTTACTCCTGTAATCTCAGCATCTTGGGAGGCTGAGGTAGGTGGATCACTGAGGTCAGGTGTTGGAGATCAGCCTGGCCAACATGGTGAAATCTTGTCTCTACTAAAAAAAAAATAAAAATTAGCCAGGCATGGTGTCGGGCATCTGTAATCCCAACTACTCAGGAGGCTGAGGCAGGAGAATCGCTTGAACCCAGGAGGCGGAGGTTTCAGTGAGCTGAGATTGTGCCATTTCATGCACTCCAGCCTGTGAGACACGAGTGAAACTCTGTCTCAAAAAAAAAAAAGTAATTACTTTTAATTGTATTATTTTTAACGGCAAAAACTGCCATTAATTTTGCACCAACCTAATCGACTACCACAAGGAGTGCACAGCCTAGATCCCTTGCATGTGCAATTCACAATGGGGTTTGAGTTCCTCTGAGAATCTAATGCCTCTGCTGATCTGACAGGAGGCGGAGCTCAGGCAGTAGTGCTGGCTCACCACTCACCTCCTGCTGTGTAGCCTAGTTCCCAACAGGCAATGGACCAGTACTAGTCTGCGACCTGGAGGTTAGGGATCCCTGCTCCAGACAGCTCCCATCAACACCTGACTAAGCTTCCGGAATGAATGGAGTGGTCATGAGTTAGAGAAGACATGCCTTCTAAGTAAGAATTTGAAATACAGAAATTTTGTGTTCACCAAAGACAGAACCTAAGATCTTGTGAAAACGAAGTCGCTTGACAAGCAAAAGGGCTTGGGTGTGGGGGGTCTAGAGAGGACGGGTCATAGGTCAAGACTTTCATCTGAAATGAGGCCCTAAGGTATCCCAGGCTTAGGAGTCAGGGGGTTAGGAGTCACCTCGTTGCGCCGGTTCTGGCCAATGAACTGGGGGGCCACGTGCGCAGGGAGCACATTCTCCAAGAGCAGCCGAGTCAGGTTCTCCATCGTCTCTGTCTCCTCGCGCTCCTGCCTCAGCTTCTTCTTCCACAGGAAATCCAGGCGGCAGTAGTACTCATTCTGGGGAGGGTCACCAAGGGCCATGGGGAGACACAGAGCAGGGGAGGCCCAGCTCCTGCGTGTTAAGCCCCAACTCCATGTTGCCTGAAACTAGCCCCACCCTATCCCCAGTTTAGGGCTTAAGGTGCAAGTATCCTTGGAGAGAGACTATCCTTGAAACTAGATTCAGACTAGTGATACAGAAGTGGCAACGGACTTTTTCTTATGCATGGGCTTTCCCAGATTGGGGCGTGGGAGAAAGAAGGGGTGGGGAGGGAAGGAGAAAGAAAGGGAGCAGGAAACCTTGCTTAGAAGCTTCCAACAGGCATTCAACACTGGAAATTAGAAAGACCAAGTCACAAATGTGGGACCAGTCATAGGTGTGCCCTGGAGGGCTGAGCTGGGTGACTTACCTGGCGAGCCAGGACAAGGAGGGTGAAGAAGAAGATGAAGAAGGAGATAGCACCCATCAGTTTGGGCTCCTTCAGCACTCCTGGCCTGAGGGAGCCATGGATCAGGGTTGTCCCTCGCTCTGCCCCTTCCTGGCCGCCTCCCTGCCCCCAGTGCCCATGTAGGCCTCCACTTCCCTCCCGCTTTGCCCTGTGGGTGATTCAGTTCAGTGAGGCCAGGACAGCTCTGCTGTGTCCCATCTCACCCCCATCCCAGGGGGTCCAGCACCTCTGTCCAGCAGCTGTGCACACCTGGAGTCCAAGGGGCCCAGATAGAGGCGGGTGATGAGGCAGTCAGACAGCCAGGCATGGGAGTGCAGGAAGAGGGAGCAGGAGGCCGCCAGCCACAGCAGGAGCAGCAGCAGCTTCAGCTCGAAGCTCATGTGCAGAAAGAGGGAGCAGGAGAGGAAGCCCAGAACGCAGCAGTGCATGGAGTACTGTGGGGCCAGGCAGGGATCAGGAGTGGGCATGTCCCACAGGCAATGGGGGAACACCTGAGGGCTCCCTTCCTATCCCTCCCAGGCCCAGGTCCTATCTATGAGACAGGGAGTGTCATACACACAGATATACACTGGATGTGATTTATGTCTGTTCTAATCCACAGAATGGAATGTTCCTACACTCAGGGGGCTGTGGGCTTGGACTGAGGAAGGGTCTGCAGGAGGAGATTAAGGGCATGCAGGAACACTCACTGGGACACTGATGAGAGGCAGAGACCCAGGGAGCTCCCAGGAGAGGTTGGAAGTCGTGGAGGACACATTGAGAGCTTGGAAAGGGCAGTCTGATGATGCGGGGAAGAAGAACTGCAGAGGAGATGAGGAGCTGAAGAGGCTTGTGCTGGGTTTCAGCAGACCCAGGGATGAGTCACGGTCAGACTCACCCAAAGGGGTGGATCCTGCTATTTCTGGTTGGGAAGGGAACCTCAGCACTAGGGTCCTCACTTAGGGAGGAGTTATGGGAGGGGCGTCAAGAGTACTCTTCTGATGTGGAGACACTGTGTGGGCTCTTGCCAGCCACTTAGCCTCTCTGGGCCTTAGCTTCCTCTTTTGTAACTTGGAAGAGGAATAGAATTCTAGGAATGAGTCTAAATCCTGAAAAAGCAGTCAAGTGAGCTAAGTGGGGTTAAATAACTGCCTACACGGAAAAAGATAAGGACATTCACCAGTGTTATTAACAACTATTATGCCCAGATGATAGACTGCTGGTGACTGTAATTTTTTTCTATTTATACAACATTGCCAGCATCCCCTGGGCTTAGTCCAGCTGCCTGCCCAAATCCAGGGGTTCCCTTTCAGTCCCTGGCAGGTCCAGTATGCCCTGATGATGGTGGATAGGGACCCCTATGTCCTCACCAGGCTGGTAATGGCTGTGCCAAAGACAAGGAGAATGGTGGTAGTGCCCAAGGCTATTCTCAGTCCTGGTCGTGTGGCCACCAGGCCAGACAGTGCAGGCAGCCAATGCAGCAGCTTGGGGCCTTTCAGGACACACCTCTGTGGAGGGAGCATGAGCATCTTAGCCATGGGGCTGGGGCACCCTCTTCAGGACAGGTTGTGACCAGGGCTCTGCCATGCCACTTCCACCCCTCAGCCCACCTCACCATTAGGTCCTCTGAGAAGCAGACAAAAAGGAGGAGGAGGAAGAGGAGGAAGGTGATGCTATAGGTGATGGCCAGAGCTGGGGGCCTAAAGGGAGACAAAAGCGAGGCCTTGAAGTGCCAGAACAGGCTCCCTGTGTGCTCTGCAGGTGCTGTGTGAACCAGGTGGGAGATGGGGGAAGTGGTTCTGGGGATCTGGGTTGGCTGGCTTAAGGGTCTAGAACAGTGTTGGGGGGAACAGGGACCTATATAGTGGGCAGTGAGGGCTCACAAGGATGGCTGAGGCTACCGCAGACCGATCTCTGGGCCTCTAGGCCAAAGCTCTTTAACCTGGCTGCGTTTTCTTTTGTTTTGTTTTGAGATAGAGTCTTGCTCTGTTGCCCAGGCTGAAGTGCAGTGGCATGATCTCAGCTCACTGCAAACTCCTCCTCCCAAGTCCAGCGATTCTCCTGCCTCAGCCACCGGAGTAGCTGAGATTACAGGCACCCGCCATCACCCCTGGCAAATTTTCATATTTTTAATAGAGATGGGGTATCACCATGTTGGCCAGGCTGGTATCAAACTCCTGACCTCAGGCGATCCACCCACTTTAGCCTCCCAAAGTGCTGGGATTACAGGCGTGGGCCACCGCACCTGGCCACCTGGCTGAGTTAAGAACAAGTCCTTGTCCCCCCTAGCAGTGAACTAGGAATGAGGGACTACTTTCTAAGCTCATGCATTTGCTGCCAGATTTGGGTTTTTTAATGGAAACAAACCCCACTTCATGGGGATGTTGTTGGCACCAAAAGAGACACTCATAGGAAAATGCTTGTGCTGTGTAGAAAGTCCACAAGGTTAAGATAAGGGCTGTGATTATCATTTTCCCCAGAACACACATTTCCTCTGCAGGTAAGAGCCTGAAGCTAAGGGGAAAGGGTGAAGGAAGAAAATGTGGGCAGGGGTCATGAGGGCAAGTGAATCAGCTTATGACAGCCGGGGCCTCCCTTGCCCGGGGCTCTCTCACCTGTTTGTCACTAGCACCTGGATGACGAAGTTGGAGAGAAAAACCAGGAAGGTGCAGGCTTCGTAGTATTTGAAGGCAGGGAGTGCAGAGAGTCGGTACTGAAAGTGAGGGGGCCGGAGGTGGAGACAGGGCCCAGTGCTGCCCATCACCTTGAAGACATCACTCCCAGGCAAGGGGTGGGCTCCTCAGCCTCACTGCCCAGCCTCCGGTTCAGTTCCATGTAGACCTTACCAGTTCTCCAAGGAGCTACCCTCCATCCTCCCGCTACCACCCAGTAACTCAGTCTACAGAGTGACTTTCCTTTAGAGAGAGGCACAAGCTCCTCACTCCTAGGATCACAAACTAAGCAGACCTGGGGAGGACACCCAAGGGCTGACCCTTCCCCAGGGCTAAGGAACTAAAGCTGGGAAGTCCTTTGCTGCCGCCCACTCTGCAGCCCACCTCTTTCTCCATCTCCTTCTCTCTGAAGTACAGTGTCAGTGGGTTGAAGTCCTTTGACTGCTTCCATTGTCTGGTGGGAAGTGGGAGAGTAGGTGAAAGCACCAGAGAGCAGAGGGCAGGGTAGGGCAGGAAGAGGGCAGAGTGAGAGCAAGACAGGGTGGTCAGGCAAGTCTTCCCTCATGCCCTCACGGAGCAGCATCCCTCCTCCACCGCCCTCCAGCCCTCTTTGTTCTCCGTACTTCTGCGAGTTGAGCTGCTCAATGACCTGGAAAAACTTGGCATCCCCAGTGTCCAGTTCATCATCTAGTCCCCGGGGAGTACGGCTCCTGCACAGTGAGAGCCAAGCCCATCACCACAGAGACACTCAGAGCATCTGGGCAATGCAGGAGCAGCCCCCCAGGGTGGACGCAGGGGTCACCCAGACAGCCCCACTGGCAAAGACTCTCAGGACTCCTCACCGATCCAGGCTCCACTGGGGGCTGAAGGAAGCCAGGGCCTTCTCCTGTTGGGAGAGCACATGGGGGAGGTGGGCATGGTGGGTGTTTTCCCTGCAGTGAGGTAGACCATGAGCCACACTGCATGCTCTATACATGTCCTTGACCTTGGGCATTTGACTGGGCTCTTTCCCCTCCCTCTAATGACTTCTCTCTCTCCCAAATCCCACCTGCCCTTGAAGGGGAGGTTTGAACCTCCTTAAAGTTTCCCCCTGGCTGACTAGACCCCCAGGATCTTTTTTTTTTTTTTTGATGAAATTGTGTCTTGCTCTGTTGACCAGGCTGGCAGTGACACAATCTCGGCTCATTGCAACCTCTGCCTCCTGGGTTCAAGTGATTCTGATGCCTCAGCCTCCTAAGTAGCTGGGATTATAGGCATGTGCCACCATGCCCAGCTAATTTTTGTATTTTTAGTAGAGACAGGGTTTCACCATGTTGGTCAGGCTGGTCTTGAGCTCCTGACCTCAGGTGATCTGCCTGCCTCAACCACCCAAAGTGCTGGGATTATAGGCGTGAGCCACCATGCCTGGCTGACCCCCAGGATCTTTATACTCTTGATTTCCTCATAGTTTCTATCACTTCCTGGGCAACTCTGTCTTCTATAGGCTTGAGTGGCTATAGATTCTGTGACTCATTTTCCCTTAAGAGTGCACAATTCCAAAGGCAGGGACTTTCCCATCACCCTTGGATGCAAAAAAAAAAAAAAAAAAAAAAAAAAAAAAAGTCCCTGTTGGTTTAAATTGAAGTAGCAATGATAAACATTCTGACTCCTTTCTGACCTTTCCTGAGATCAGCCAGGCTGAGCTGAGAGGTGTAGTGGCAGATAACAAAGAAAGGAGAAGAAAGAAGAAGAAGGCAAGTAAACCTATTACAGTCATTCTCTTCCTCGTCAAAAGGAATGCGCAGTGCAAGGAGTGATATGAAAATGAGGAGGCAAAGAAAGCAGCTGCTGAGAGGGAATGAAGCTTTGTGGGCCACTGCCTAGTACAAGAAATATGGTGAGCATTTCTCCCTGCTCCCTGTGGTCCATGCAGAGGAAGCAGAGTCACGTGTCACATCATCCCTCAAGCCAAAGACTGGTACATGGGAGAGAGAAAGGGAGGAGAGATATTGAGAGGGAATGATATGTTCTAGGTGTGGGTCCATCCATGCACCTGTGTATGGGACTAACTTTTTTCAAGCTACCTATCTGCCCCCTCCCAATACCTGTAAATTATTTGAAGGCAGGGAAACATCTTACTGATTAATATCTTTTCAAGAACTGGCCTAATGCCTGCCACACAGTAGGTGTTCAGAAAACGTGGAAGGAATGAATGGATGAACACACACCCACTGCCCTACCACTCAAAGTTTCACATTGATTAGGGGCAAGCCGATGGTGATTCTCAGGGTATCTTTTTTTTTTTTTTTTTTTTTTTTGAGATGGAGTTTTTCTCTGTTGCCCAGGGTAGAGTGCTGTGGCGTGATCTCAGCTCACTGCAACCTCCGCCTTCCAGGTTCAAGTAATTCTTCTGCCTCAGCCTCCCAAGTAGTTGGGATTACAGGCACGTACCACCACCCTGGCTAATTTTCATACTTTTAGTAGAGACGGGATTTTACATGCTGGCCAGGCTGATCTCAAACTACTGACCTCAAGCTATCCGTCTACCTCAGCCTCCCAAAGTGCTGGGATTACAAGCTTGAGCCACTGTGCCTGGCAAGATTTCTAATCTTTGACCTGGCCCCCGGAACTTCAGGGGCTAAGTGGATTTCTGTGCTAGTGAGGTCCTGCCTCCGGAGACACCCTTGAACAAGGGGTCCGGCTCTTCCATCCTGATACTCCCTAGCCCGCACACTGGTGGAAAGCGGCGGGAAGTCTAGCATGGGCCCTGGCAGGCATTCCTACCATGTAATTGCACCTAAGGTCATCTCACAGTCCCTGGTCTTATAGCAAGCCCCACACGCCACTCCACCCACGCTGGAGTCCTCATCCTGCAACAGTCAGCTGAGCCTCAGCTTCTTCCTTCATCTTCCTCCTGCTGGCTTAACCCTCTGACCTCTCCCCTACCTCATGCTAACACTTGGAATTAGGCACTTCCTGCAATCACTGCTGCCATTGTCTTTCCCCGACTCCCCAATGTTGGGGGATTGAAGGAGAGAGCATGCAGTTTCAGGAACTGACTTAAACAGAGACATTTCCTGGTGCTATGGGTGCACAGCTCTAGAATCAGACTCAGGAGGAAGTGGGGGTTCAACTGCCTTTGTGATGTCAGGGGAAGACACTCTCCTGAGTAGAGGCAGGGGAGTTATGGACATGGGGTCTGTGGGGATCTTGTATTTTCTCTGAAGGGAGCTGGAGGGCTCTTTCTCTGGAAGGAGGGTCAAGGAAGAGCCTGAACCAGTGACTGGGGTGACCAGACAGTTCAGGACTTTGGGATGTCACAAATCATTAAGTGACTCACTTGTGGTAGGGGCAGGGAAGGCTGGGCTGGGGTCCAAGGATACTGGGGGTGAGTTTACCTAAGCTCTGGGGCTCAGGATGAAGGTGCACATACCGGGAGAGGGGTGGAGGTGGACACCGGGCTGTCGACATGGCTCAGGTGGGCAAAAGGCTTGGCTGCGCCCCAGGATTCCAGGTAGCGGGTCATCAGCAGTGATGGACGCATCTTGGAGCCCTCAAGCGAAGACAGCAAGCCTCGTGCAGTGCCCTTCTCATCCTCCTCCTCTGCCTGGGGCACATGAGGGCTGAGAGTAAAGACCACGGACAGTTCCTCATTCTCCCTCCACCCCCCACTAGGACCCAGGAACTCAGTCTCTGGCACAGAAGAGATCAGGCCTGTTGGCTGTGGGATGGTTTGGGTGGGCCAGCCTAGAGGGTCCAGGCTGGGCTTTTACCCGTGGATCGATGACCAGGTAGGTAGGCTCCCCTAGCTCCCGAAGGTAGGGGTCCCGATGTTCCATGCCTGCATCCTCCACAGCGTAAGCCCCTGCCAAAAGGGCCAGGGTAGCCCCTGTGATATGCACTCTCCTGGAAGGTGGGGAGCAGAAAGGGTTAGCAGGGAGGGCCTTTAAACCTCCTATTCCCCATCCTGCCTCCTGGCTCCTAGAACTGACAGACATCTCATGCCTTTCAAAGATCATTCCTGGAGGTGTGACTTCAAGAAAGACCCTGTTACAGGGTGTGCCTCCCAGCTCCCCTCCTTGTACCCTAGGGTCTCCTTGAGCCCCATATAGAACTCATCTTAAGGAACTAATGAAAAGGGTGGCAGCCTGTGGTAGGCCTGGTTGGTTGCCTAGGGCCCCAGGTCTCACCCTGGTACACCGCCTGCCTCCATGTGGTTAGCCAGTGTGACATCATGGGACCAAACATCATACTGCCACTTCTGCAGCCCGATGACTCCGCAGAGTACGCTGCCTGAGTGCACACCCACACGCATGTTGATGTCCACGCCGGTGGCTGCCCGAAGTTTCCTGAGCAGGGTGTGTGTGGGACAATCTGAGTCCTACCCTCAGCCTTGCCTGTGTCGCATCCCTGCTTCTCACAAAGAGGACTTCTGCCAGCCGCCTGTTGCCTCCCACATCCACCATCAGCATCCCTCCTGCCCACTGCCTGAGCTGACCTGATGGCCCGGCACATGTCCAGCCCCATGCGCACGCAGTTGATGGCGTGGTCTGGCAGTGAGAGTGGCAGCCCGGAGACACAGT